>NW_022985074.1:0-494815 GCF_010015585.1 Eremomyces bilateralis CBS 781.70
AGGAGATTCGTTCAATTTTGACAGCGTTTTGGTTCGACATCTGTCTCGCCCATTCGGTGTTCCCCTCACTTTCACCGGTTGTGATCTGTGTGTGAATCGGGATGCCCATTACCATAAGTAGCTTCGGGCGACGGATCAGTTTGATGCCGTCATCCCCAGCGATTCCAGTAGCGATGATCTGGTCCCGTCGGGTAGTGGTGGGAACCACGACCGACACCTTACCGGCTGCCCGGTGGTGGGGGATGATCGCTTTCGCGTCTGGGATTACCTTCTTGATTCTCTGTAGTTTCTCTTCCGTCGTCTCTTCTACGGCTCCTGCCATTTCAGAGAGGCGCACTTCAACGACCGCCTTGGTCTTTCCCCCTGCGGCGATCTCACTCCAGGTTCGTGTCTCGGTGGTTGGGGCCGCGGCTGGGCGACCGCGGTCTTTCGCGATTCCAGCTTCAATACGTCCAAGACGCTCCAATATTTGACCCATCGCTGGGTCCCTGGCGGGTGTTCCCGCCTGCGCCTTTTCCATACTCTTTCTCTGTGCCAGCTCCGGAATGAGCCGGAGAACGGGCGTTAGGTGAGCCTCAAGAACTCCACGGAGCGACCCCGCCCCAGCCCATCCACGGCAGCTCTCCAACGCGAGTTTTATATGGTTTTCCATAATTTGGAGCATCCGCCCCTCATCCATCCGTCCATTTTGTTCTCCCACTCCGTTGCGGGTGTTGGGTCGTGGGTGGTCCGCCTGCTGGGGACGCGTCGGGGACGCGTCTTTGGCCTGCGGGCCTTTCCCCCTCATGCGCCCTCCAACCATTATTTGAGAGGGCTGCAATAGTTGATTATAATTGAATGAAGTGTAAAGAATCGATTACGATCATAATCTCAGCTAATTTCCAAGTTGTGGGCTGTTTTGCAGAAAAATGTTCAGCTCCATACGGTATAATATGTAGGAAAAGCAAACTTTTGACTTAAGTAAATATGAGCGTCAAGAATGAACCACCGAATCAGAATACAGCCATAGGGTACCTCCTAATAGATTGTAGATTGAGGCCTTCTTCTTGTGATCAAGCTGTATCTGCCATTCATTGCGGGAGTTTAGAACTCACTCGGTCTTGAGAATTTATGAAAGGGACAAAGAGCAACACTTAACCTCCGAAGATAATGCATGCCGTAGTGAATAGGAAAAAGATAGCTGAATACTAAATGGACATAATGACGAATTGTAGTTATCACAAAAGCTTCAGACTGAGAATTGGCTCCTTTAGGCTTAGAAGTCCTGCACGGTTTCGGTCCATTATTGATAAGAAAGGAAGATCCGAAGACTGCTTGAAAAGAGATGCAAGATGTTGACAACAAGTTGTTCTACAGAATGAGAGGTGATGTTTATGGCAGGCAAACCCCTCCACCCCACACACTCCTCCGCCAGACTAAGACAGATCGAGTAATTCCATCCTCGATGTGACCCATGGATGCATTGCGGACGGTTGACTCAATAACCGGACTCTTTCCTGTTACTTTCATGTTGCTCTAGATTTTCTTGTCACTGTATAACCGGACTGTGATTTCAACATCATTTCCTTCGGGTAACTGCTCTGGACGAGATGGAGTTGAGTAACCCCGCATGGGGCGTTGATCGTTGGTCATATATCCACATGCTCTCGCTATGTGGAATAGTATTACTTACCGGATGGACCATATATCTGGGATTGATGAGGAGGAACCGCAAGGTATGTTACAAGAGCGGACAAGTTGGTATATACTCTGCGTAATAATTGACATCATCTCCCAAGGCTCAGACTGCCCAGACCTTCGACGATGACCCGAAGAATGCTGATCCATATTCTGACATTGAACCACTCGAAGACGTGGACTGGAAGGCTGGGGAAATCCTCCAGATGCGGCCTTTCAAACCCAAGTACCACTTGACAATGGGTAAGCCAATACACAGTCGGTGACTGGCTTGATGCTCGACTAACCTCAACCAAGCTCTGTCTCCATGCTCCTTATCTGAATTGGTCAAGGTAGACTCGACATATATGGATCGGATCGAACTCCGACGATCCCTCATAAAGAACAATCGCGCGGACGTGATCGGTGTGAATCCGGTGGCTTCGCCTGCGATCCAAGAGCTGTACTCATGGCTTGTGGAAACCTATCTCCCGATGCGTTTCCCTTCCATGTACGCCGTTGAACACCGGGTTTCAGAGCCCAACACCCTTCGTAACCGTGCGACGGGGGAAGTCATAAACCTAACCCCACCACCGACATCCGAGGAAGCCTTAGCCATTCTCGGGTCGCATATTGACATCGACTTTCTGGTCCTCCTCCCATCAACGACCCATGCTCCGAGTGACGCACCACCCGAACCTCCCGGATCTTCAAAAACGCAAGAGCACGCTCCGTACATTCTCCACGCCTTCATCACCTGCTTCCCTGCAGGATTTGCGACGGCTCAGAAGATTTCGAACACGCTCGCTGACATCCACATTCCGGTGCCGGGATACGATAAGATCCGCAAAAGCATGGACCGTTTCTTCGCGACGTTGCCGGTGGGGAAGATTGTGCAGCGGGCAAATTGGAGCATTACGACGGGTGGGGAACTTTTCGTCATGGCTGGCAGCCATATGAGCGAAGAGGAATACGCGTTGAATAAGGAGGAGAAGGAAGCGGTGAAGGAGATGGCCGTGGAGGAGGTGGAGGAGAACAAGAAGAATATCTGGGTCAGATGCGAGAGACAGACTCTCCATCGCTTGCCAAAGACGAAAGCACTTGTGTTTGGTGTCAAGACGTATGTGTATCCCATCGAGGATATAAAAGCGGAAGGCAACGCCGAAGTGCTCGCAGAGGCCATTGAAGGCCTCGGGAAGGGCAACGTAGAGAATATGCGGGTGTATAAGAGAAGTGTCGTATGGGGACCTGCGGTGTGCGAGTGGCTGAGGAAGCCATAAGTTGAGAACGCCCCAGTAGCCGTATATCCTCTCTGAGATAGGTCAAATCCAGCCTTTTATCCACGTGCATGGGTCCGATTCATTCATCCACCCCAACTTTAGCATGTCGGAAGTATTTCATTCCCACCCACGCAACAATGACCCACACCCACGCCATCACGGAGCTCAAGATCAGCAGCGCAGGATAGTACCCGACAATCGGCAGCGTCGGATCGTCTTCCAGCTCCGGCGGTGCATACGGTGTCTCCCCAACATCCCATGCCCACGACCACACCCCTAGGCAGGAGCCCATGCCGACGATGAATACCACCCAAGTAAGAATGAGAATCACCCAGCCCCACGTCGCCGTCTCGGCGTAGTCCCATTCTTCGAAGGGGTATTCGTCCGCAGAGGGGTGTACATGCGCGAGTGGATGCGCTTTAGGCGGGCTGTGGTGGGTCGACCTGGCACTCCGTTTGCGTTGGAGTGAATTCGGGGGGTGCAATGAGACCGAGGATGAGGAATCATCATCATCGGTTGTGGAGGCGTATCTCAAGCGTGAAACGACTTGGGGAATCGCGAGCGGGTTTAGCTCAGAATGCAAATTTTGCGACGGAGGTTCAGTAGGAGATGTCAGTGTTGGGTTTGGATTCTGATCGGATGGTTCTGAAGTGCAGTCGTTTGAGGAGGACGTGGGGGAATCCACAGGAATGGCGGCATTCGTGCCGTCGTCCAGAGAATGCAGGACGGGTTCTGGCCTCTCTATTCTTTTCTCCTCTGCTGGGCCGCTAGAACATTCTTCTTCCACATCCAAGCTCTTTTCAAGTTCGGGTAATCTATGTGGAGAATTACTCTTGGACCGCAGACGTCCGGGTCCTAGTAGTGCGGTCTTTCGGAGTGATCCTTTCCTCTTCCGCCCTTTCACTGTATACAACGAATTGTTCTTGACCTCACCATCTTCGGATGGACCGTTCTTTTTCTGCGATTCCGACGGCATAGTTAAAGTCGCGTTATCGATCTAGGGAGATGATCCAGAGGAGGTATTGAGGATCTTAGTTGTTGCCATATCCAGCAGGCTCCGTTTCCAGCACCGAGTACAGATATTCATTGTCCTATAGCATCACTGTTTCTCAAGGCTGACCCTGTCCCATTGCATTTTATGAACGGTTTCCACTGTACACGAGAATGCTGCTCCTCTTCGGCAACTAAAGTCGGACGTTGTCTGGAAGTTCCAAGATAAATAAATATTATTTCATGACGGGCTTGGGGACACGATTCAACTCTTGATCCAGATTCTAGATTCTAGAATGTGTTATTGCCTAATGTGTTATTGCCTGATGGCCTTGTGGCCTCGCCGATCTGATGTGAGGACTGGGAGGCCTCCAGCATATCCCAGACACTCCATGTCGTTGAGATACTTCTATTCCATGGTGTACGTTATCAATTTACCATTTCTTCTGTACCTTTGCAATTGCACACTTACACCATTGAGACCTCTCCAGTGATTAGGCGTTTCACCTAGTCTTAGCAAGAAACATAGATATGCTATGACAGAAACCCTCAGGGAACTATTGCAAGATCCGTGGTTGGTGGACTAGACGGAGTTTGCTTTGTGCATTTTTTCGCAACAGGCGATATTCCTAGTAGAGTCGAGATACCCGGGCCACGAAGCGATTGATGGTTTCCTCCGCTGTTTCGAGAGACCTTTATCTAACAGCCACTGCATAGAGACGGGCGGGGACAGCTGACCAGGCGTGGATATTGAAATGTCCATTCTTTAGATTTCACCAATGTTCAGATATAAGCATCTTCAATTGTAGACACCCTCCATGTGATTTGAATCATCTCCCCTCTCTTGGTGCATCTCCTTGGTTTGTGCTTTTTGATTAATTTCAGATACCGGTCTCTTATCTGAACCCATGAATTCTCTTTGTAGGCGACCTTGCCATCACCTGATATTCCGTCGTTCCATTGAGTTTGCGGGTACGCAGCTTCGTTACACTCAAATGAAATCTCCTGTATTTGACGTCAAACTTTTGAGCGACATGGAGAAGAACAAGCTCGCCAAGCGCGAACGAAATGATCCCCTGGCGAACTCATGAACCCCTTTCTGTCACCCTCTGGAGGCCCCACGTGCGGCCCCTGTGTAAGGCATCGCCATGGCGCCGCGGCCTAAATAGATCTGCCGCTCCATGTTCCAGAACCTCATCTGCACTGTGATATATTCTTCGCCACCTGGGCATTTTATCTATCCATTGCTATGAGCTATCGTTAATCTCATCACCTACAGAGGCAATTAGTCGCCGATTCCATGGCTTCTGTCTCCACCATGCCTCTCCCAATCCCTCCGCGAACCCCGACTCCTCCCCCTGATGACGGGACCGACCCTCACTTTGAACCCTACATTACCCCAGCTGAATTCAATCCCGACGCTCTATCCCCATTGTCGGGTGCCTTTCCATCCCAGAAATATGGCTCTCTTACAGCTGCAAGCTCGAGTGTGGCTCCATCGCCCCGGAGCCCACTTACTCCGGCGACGGGGAACTCATTGTACACGCCATTGGCGGTGCCGAACGACAATGAGGGTCTGAAGAGCGGGACGAGTGATAGCTTCAAGAATCCATTCAACTTCCAGACGGTTCAATATACCGCTGGAAGAGCAGCGCCGCCCAATGCAGCGAAGTCGGTACGTTCTTCGAGCGTCGGTAGAACCTTGATGTCCCGCACGCTAACCATATAGTCTCTACAGGACCTTGGACGACGTCGCGGACACAAATACAAGCACTCCTCTGTCTCCCATCAGATCATCCTCGAGCCTCCTCCCAACCGGACACCTCTCCAGATCCCCACATCCTTACCGATCCCTACCATGGCCGAGTTCCGCCACAGCATGTCCCTTGACCAACGAACGCGCCTTGTCTGGTGCTGCTGTCATCTTGCCGTCGCCGGATATGTACAATGGACGTCCAAAGGAAGCCTTGCCACAACCGCGCTCTCGCATCTTCTGTTCTTCGACGCCCTGGGCGCGTTCCTCTGTGTCGCTGTGGACGTTGCCCGGGGGTTTGATGTCTGGGGACGTAGCTCGGTGGCCCACCCGTTCGGACTGTCCAGACTCGAAATCTTGACATCGCTTGCCATGTCTGTTGGACTGCTCTTCATGGGCATCGACATCATTTCTCACTCATTGACGCATTCCCTGGAGGCTGTCGGTCCCCATGAGCCACATACTGATAACCATGGCTCGGGCCATCTCCGTGTCCCGGCTTACTCCATCGATTTTGCCGCCGTGGCCGCAATTGCCGCAAGCCTCGTCTCGGCGACACTGCTGAAGAACCACGCCAGAATCGGTCGAACAGTGAAATCCTCCACCTTGTTCTCCGCCCTCCCTTTCACGCTTCCTTCCATCCTCGCAAACCCATCTCACCTTCTCACGCTCTCCTGCGCCGCCCTGCTGCTCATTCTCCCTCTCCTCGGCCTCCCAATCACACCATTCGCCGACGCAGCCCTGGCCGTCCTCACCGCGGCGAGCATGATGACCCTCGGTGGACGCCTCTGCGTGGCGCTGGGTCGGATCCTACTCATGTCCTGCCCTGGCGCTGGCGGCGCCAATGCCGTGCACGAAGTAGTTGAAGCGATCCGACGAGACGACGCTGTCCGAGATGTGGAAGATGCGAGGTTCTGGCAGGTACACTACGAACTGTCCATGGCGAATCTGAAGGTCGCGGTGGAGGGGAGAAGGAAAGATGAGGTTCCGCGGTTGAGGGAGAGGGTGGTGAGCTTGGTTCGGAATCGATTGGGAGGGGGATATGGAGGGGGGAAAGGGGCTATCAAGTGGGAGGTGAGCGTCCAGGTGAAATTGGTTAGTGACTGAACACGATACCCCTATGACGAGAGGAGGGTTTGGCGTTATGACTTATTATGATTTCTTGCATGATGGACTGGACTGGCTGGCATTGTTTTCCTGTATCTACCTACTATTCTAGATATACAATACTGTATTCATACTTGTGATATATACATGGCTGCCCGATATCGTGAACATCAAGCAGAAGCACATGTCTGTGCACGTGATTCTCGGCTCGACTTGCCAACTCTCTCGGCTCGAATGTTTCAAACGTCATTTGAGCCGAAGCCTCTAAAGTCCAAACGGCTTGACATGACAATTGACAGCAGATTCGCGTGGATTTACGGCTCCAAACTATTCGCATAAACATATACCTGACTTAATTACCTTAGATCTGTCTCTATTCTTGACCCTAACTTTTCTCTATCTCCTATGACCGACAAACCCATTGGTTATGGCCTCCCTACCACCGCGACAGCGACGCTCCTCTCCATCTAGCCAGCAAACACCGAATATCGAATCGCCCGACGCTGGACCAATCCATACGTCACAGTCCACCGCCTCCATACAGTCCGCCGATTCCCAAACCCTATTACCTGGGTCGCAACCCAACCTTGAAGATAACCCCACTTCAAAACCGACCGAAATGTCCACATCACAACCGCCACCGGCTTCGACATCGGATGAGCCCGCAGACGATTCCGAGGCTCGTCGATGCTGGATCTGCTTCTCCGATGAGACCGAAGATCCACAGCCCACTACGTGGCGGACGCCTTGCCCATGCGCGCTCGCCGCTCACGAATCATGTCTGCTGGACTGGATAGCCGACATGGAGTCCCCCAGCTCCAACCGACAAGCAGGGCAAAGTCCGGAGCTGAAATGTCCACAGTGCAAGAGCCCGATCATAGTTACAAGGCCGACGAGCGTAATCGTCCAGGCGGTGCGGGCGATGGAATATGCGGTCAGCTTCATGATGCTCCCCGGCCTTGCGGTGGTCGTGGCCTATCCGATCTACCAGGGCATGCTCGGACATGGCGAATGGACGATCAGGACAGTCTTTGGGCGGGAAGACGCGGAGCGGATACTCGCTCCCATACACATGGCTGTCGAGCAACGGGTGGCTCTATTCCACAACGCGGAGGGCTGGGGTGACGAGCTGGCGATTGCGATGGGCCACTGGGCCACGAACTGGCATCTGAACATCGGGCTTCCGCTAATCCCCGTATTCCTGACCCTGAACCGAACCTCCGCGCTCGACAACTACCTCCCGCTCGTCCCGATGCTGTTCTTCGCAAGCGGAGCAACATCGCTCTCCAACCCCAAGGTCACGGACCTGTGGCCGCCCAGCGCGTCCGCCTCGTTCGCGATCCTTCCCTACATCCGCGCCGCATACAACGGCCTCTACCACCACTTCTTCGCCTCGTACGAGAAGCAGTGGCTCAAAGAGATCCAACCGCGCCACGGCACCAACGAGAACGGCCAAAACAACGACGACAACGACGACGCCGCACCCGGCGTCGGCATCGAGATGGAGATGATCCTCGAGGACTCCGACGGCGACACCGACGACGAGATGCCGCCATTAGTTGAACCCGCACCACCGAATCAAAACCAACCACACACGATAATCGTCCCCCCAGACACGCAACCCCCCCACACTCCTCCCGTCGACCAACCCACTCCTCCTCACGGTCCCCCGCAAAACGGCCCCGACCCCAACGGTGGCGCCCCCGCCCCAAACATCCCTGTCCCCCCCCAGGCCCCTCCCGGCGCCCAACCAGCACCCAACCGCCGCGAAGACCGCGGGGGGCAACTCCTCCTCCGCACGACGTGGGCTGACACGCTCTTCGGGGCGCTCCTGTTCCCCGCGATCGCCTCGGGGGTAGGGGAGCTCCTCAAGCACGCGCTGCCGGCGTCATGGGTGATGGCGCCGACGCTGAGCGCGCGATTCGGTAAGCTCGCGGGACCGACGGTGGTGTCGTGGATGGATAAGCTGACGGGCGCAGCGAAACCGACGGGGGTGCTGCAGATGCGGTGGGGGCGGACGTTGGTTGGGGGGTGCGTGTTTGTGGTGTTGAAGGATGCATTGATGTTGTATGTGCGGTGGCGGATGGCGAGGGATCATCGGATGAGGAGGATTGTGGATTTCGAGGGGAGTAAGGGGAGAAGGAAGGAGGGGAAGAAGGCGGCGAGGTGATTTTGGCGCGCTGCTGTACTAATAGAGGGACCTTCTGCGATTAACACGACTTCCGGGATGGATTAGGAGTCGTTTATCCGGTCTTGGTTCTTGTTCCGCGGATTGCGCGGCGCTGGATTAGACATGGGATTTGGTTGTTCACGATAACGATACCAAGAAGATTAGATATATTGAATTACTCCTTCTCGGCTGACTCGATCCGCAAGGTTTTAGAAGCGTTGGGAGCCAATCTCATAGTAGGTTGAGATCGAACGCTGGATGGGGTTCTCTGCCTTTCAGCCGTCCAATGAATATTCCAGCGAGGGCTCGACTGTAACAGAAACGGATATCCTCCCATCACACGTAGCCTGATGCTAGATAGGAGTTATGATACCATCTTAGACCAGTTAATACAGGTTTGCCAGATGTACGGACGCACATGCTTGTGGTACGTTGCAACTCCCTGACGCAGAAGCACACTGGATTAAGCCCATGCCTCCGTGTCTCCCTGTCTTCTAGCTTCTCCCCAGCGCTCACCGAGCGCTCGCTAGCACCTTCAAGCCCCGCCTCTTCCTCAACCAAACCCATCCCATATATATAAGCCCCGTCGTCTCCTCCCCATCTCATCCCTCCTCCACACCACCCTCCCGCCTCCCCATCTCCACCACAATCTCCTCCCTCGTCAACGGTACCCTCCGCTCCCCCCACCTCTCCCTCTCCCCCTCCACCCACCCCTTAAAACTCACCATCGCTACCACCAAAAAACCCAACTCCTCCCTCTCCACATCAAACACCTCCCACCATTCGCACTCCGGCAACCTAACCCCCACCTCCTTCGCCGCCAGGTAGATCGCCGCCGTCGCCAGCGCGCTCGGCTGCTGCGTGAGGTACAGCGACTGGGGGTTGAACAAACAGGAGTTGAGGTGCTTGAACGCGCGTTTCGCGACGGCGGCGCCTTGCGGGGAGAATCCGGTGAGCACGGAGAGGGATTGTAGGTAGGTGAGTGCGAGCGCGTGCGGGAGAGCGACGTGCAAGTGGTGGCCGAGGGTGGTGAGGAGCTTGGATTCGGCGGAGAAGAGGGCAAGGCGGCGGCGTTGGAGGTCACCTTCGGTGAGGTGGTAGGTGGATGGGTCGGGGGCGCTGGGGAGGTTGCGGGGGGTGAGGAAGAGGGAGGGGAGGGTGGAGAGGTACGCGTAGACGGTGAGGATGCTGCGAGGGGAGAGGGGGGATAGGGAGCCTTTGGTTGTGAGGTAGAGAGATGCGGCGGATATATCCTAGGATCGGTTAGTATTATTTTGATCGCAATCCATTGGGATATGCTCACTTTCGCTCCGTGTATATCAAGAAGACTACCCCCTTCGGCCCCGACCCAGTACCGCGTGAAGATCACAATCGCTTGGGTTATAATCTCCTGCGGGAGACGAAGTAGTATCCCCGCATATTGAATGAGTTTCTGACCTGCGTGAATGATTGATCTCTCGAGATCTGCTGGAACGCCATCGAGTTGGGATGATGAGATTGATAGCTGCTCAGGGGTTGCGAGCGGGTTTGCGAGGAGGCTGTTCTTCACCTCCAAGGCTGCCATTGAGTTTACTGTGGCTGTTTATGTCCCTGGCCTATTTGGATAACTTTATGGTCTCATTTGAAATGATTGATGGCAACAACACAAGATTTGAGATGAACTGGAGTTTTAAGATCTCAGGCTTGGATTGTATTTGATAATTGTTGATGGACGTCATGGTTGAGGTCAAATCTGATTGATAGAGTAACGCTTTTGTGCCTGAGGCACCGGTGTGGTTTTACTGCGTATCATGATCACGATTCTCACGACAATATAAATATCGATGCACTCGGTTCTATTTCGAGAAAATACCAGGCGATACAGTAGCCAGGGCATTATTTCTTAAGGTGCTGTGATGGTAGTCACATGGATGACAAGTCAGTTCGATTAAGATCATATATTCATTTATAACCATCTGACTGATCCTTAACCATCGAACTTTGATATCAATCCCATCTGACTCTCATCGTCCGATATGGTAACCGACTGCGATGACCCGACCCTGTCCCAGAAGCGCTATTCTCTGCTGCACTCCCCGTTGATGCCGCTACCACGGCGTGAGCCAGTTCGCAGGTGAACACCTGCCCTGTTGGATATCATTGTTTGGTATAAAAACCACTTTTGCCAAACCCGTGAAGTAGAGATGTCCCGAGACCCGAAAATAAAAGAAGCCCCATTACTCTCGAGAGCGCCGCGCGGACACTCGACCGAACGAGTCGGGGCGGGAGAGTGGAGTTGTTCGAGTTCGAAGAGGGGATGACAAGCCTGTCATGTCCGTGTCCTATAGCTCCGTCCTGTGTTGTTTCGCATACACTCCAAAAACCCACAGCAATTGCACCGATTTTCCCACAGCGAGCATGAGACACCGCCCGCTCACTTAAACAACCCAATCGACAGCTTCCTTCCCTTCCTCACCGCCTCCTTCAAACTCCGCTTCCGCCCTCCATATCCGTATCCTTTCTCTTTGTGTTTCTCTCCCAAACTCGCTGGAAGCCCTAATCCCACCACACTATCCCTCCTCGACCAACCCCCCTTCGCCGAAATTGCAGGACCTGACGCCTCGCCTGCCTCACTCCCCCTATCCTCCTCCCCAGCTCCCTGCCCCGCACTAGTCGCCGAGCTCGCCGGGCTGCCCGCGCTCGCGCCCGATGCACTCGTCGCGTAGCTCCCACGGCGGTGCGCGAGCATCTCCAGGTTGTCCCCGGGGGTGACAGTGGCGGACGAGTCAGGACGGGATGCGGAGCCCGGGGAGCCGCCGCCGCTGAGGATTCCGCGGTTCGGGGAGAAGTAGGTGTCGATGCGGGCGAGGGCGGCTTGGTTGCGGATGGAGGTGGAGGTGGCGATGGGGCAGTAGTTCGCGGGGTGAGGGGGGTAGGGGGCACCGGCGGGGATGGTGGGGGTGGTGAAGGTGAGGGAGGAGACAGAGCCGGAGGGAGAGTAGCGTGGGGTGGAGAAGGTACCGGAAGAGAGGGGTGGGGAGGGTGTGTGGTTGGAGTAGAATGATGGAGGTGGAGCACCGCCACAGGTGAGCGCGTCGACGTAGCTGTCGCTGCGCTTCATCGCGTTGGATAGGGAGGCGCTGCGCGTGGCGCGACGCGTGTCGGCAAGGCTGGAGGAACGCGACACGCGGGTGGTGAGGCCGAGAGAGGTCTCGGTGATGAGGCGGTAGGTGGTGTAGTCGACTGCGCATGAGTTGCCGGATGGATCGACCGAGATGCAGAAGGGGCAGGATGCCGATCGACTCTCCCAGCCGGAGAGGGCGAGCTTCATGGGGCAGTTGAGGAGGTTGTGGCCCGGAGTGCAGGGTCGGAGGAGGCGGTAGTATCGGTGCTTGCAGGGCAGCGTGGAGAGATGCAGGTCCGCGAGGCACATGATGGCGGGTTGATCGGAAGTTTCTAAAGCGCTTGGATGGGAGAGAAGAGTGCGTGATCCCTCAGGTAAGTAGCTGGGATTTGGTGAAACTGTAACCCTTTATGGAGGTTGTCGAACTGATATAAGTGGTTTGCGAGGATGAGCTGCGGAGGAGAACGACGACGCTGAGAGTTCGCGCCGAGAAGTACCTTTTCAACCACGCAAAATCAAGTCGTGTCAATCTTCAACAAGTAGATTCCAATACAGGTGTCACCCTGACTCTTTTATCTTATCCCCTTATCTACAGGTCCCTGGCCTTCTTGCCAGCTGAAGATTGAGTCACAGATCTTAACAATAAGATGCCTTCTCTCAAGGAACCTGCCTCGCTCACATGCGATGATATCGCTTGATATGGAAGGAGTAATAGTGAATTGCTTAGCTCAACAATAGAAGCGGTTTCTTCCAAAAGTCTTCACTGCGTGATAGGTGGACGAAGCATATTTGGTCCTTGATAACACGTGGGTGGACTCCCACCTATTATTGGCGCAGTGGAGGAGGAGCGATCGGGGAAGAGATGGATGTATTGTATACGGTGCTCCGGGTTCCGTTGGTTCGATGTGTCGATGTGTCGTTCAGGAATGCGCGAGGCACGAAGTCGTGTCACCTGTTGAGGTTTCGGCGGTCCAACTTGTGTTCTGTTGAGAGTATCGAGGTCAAACACGGCGATTCTCGACGGTCTTATGTTCGTTAGAGACGATCGGACTATCTCAACCGCGGAATTCCTGTAGGCTGGAGTCAGGTTACTCTGTTCTTCCAAAATGTTCGTGCCACGGCTGGCTAGCGGGAGCTTACAGGAGATGATATTAATGGTATGACACGTCTGCAACTCGATGTACTAACTCACGCTCTACCGCGAGCCTTGGTGAGCCAGTAATCTTCCGGTTAGGCACACCTGATGCGTTCGAAAATGGTGAGAGCAGACGAGACGAGCTGCGTTGTTAGGGTGAGTAATGATTGCGTCAGATACAATCAACTTGGTCAGGCAAGCAATAGTTAACGAAGTCAGCCTCTCTCCAGCAGAGACAAAGAGACAGTTGGCAGGTCAAAGACTAAAAGCAGGTTCGGAACGCCTCGAAGAGCAAGGACGTAGAAAAAAGATATCTCACATGTCGGACGTTTCGGAGCTTATGAATTTACGGCTCCTGCACAGAGTGTTCCAGTCCAGCTAGAGCATACGATGGTCCAAGTGCCAGCTGGCCCCAAGGATCACCAGTTTCGACGCATCCACATGGCGTTTTGTCGAAAGATGGAGCTTTCAGCCATCGATGGCATGCCCAGAACTCTGGCTACAGTGCGATCCAAGGTCCTGGACGATGATTGCTGGAGGCGGTGGTACACATTACCGGGTTGGACAAAGGTTAGGTTGCCGCTCCGCGAACCTCTCCAAATCACTGCATTCGTGCAGATCTCCGCGTCTGATTCGCAGGAGGTTGATATTTTTACAGTCGATGGAGGAGCTCGCTCGTCCTGGTCCAGACTCCAGACTCCAAACTGGACTCGGAATCGCGGTTAGCGGGAGCCGGTCTGTCGGGAGCCAGTAGAGGCCAGCCATCGGGGAGGTTTACCCTGGAGATTAGAATCCTGGATCCTTGATGGATATGGAGCTATTATGGATGTTGCTCACGGCTAACAATATGCAATCATGCATGACCATTGACCACACAGCACATATGCAGCTCTTCGCCTCATCAGAATTCCCCCGTTGGTCGAACCTCCGAGGCGATCACCGTAACCGACATAAGCAGTCATATAATCTGACATGTATCAAGTGGCAAGTCCTAGCTCCCTCTTCCATCTCCAACTTTGTTCAGGGGAGCTTAGCTCATGCAATCCAGCCACTAGTTCCCATAGCTTCCGGCCGTGAACCTGGCATCCCATTTATGAGCCCAGGATTTCATTCTAGCTTCTACACCAGGTGGAGTTGGAGCCCAATCCTGACCTCCGACCTACTACGTACGTGTGGCACAAATTACAATTTACAGAGTATAAACCCAGGTAGTTATTAATTATTAAGGAACATCAGGTTAGGTGCCTCACCGTCCGAGAGACGATCGGACGACCCATTCCCGTTGCTTATGCCTATCGCGTGGCGCGTCGACCCAATGTGACACCTATGCGGAATACGGACTCTTTCATTCCTGCTTCTCGGCAACGGAAAATCCAGAATCGCTTCCTCGGGATCCGCGATGTTACGTATGACACCAAAAGTGTACACGTATATCCTAGGACGCCTTAACTTTTCTCAGCTAGAACAATTAAGAACCCCAGTTTAAACAAAGCAGAGCAAAGCAGACCCGACTCCAGCGTGAGGTCAGCCCAGTTGCCCCGCAGTCATAAAATCTTAATCCATGGATTAGAGAACGAGAAGTTTCCACAAATTGAATCATTCTCTATCCATAGTCTCGTGGTCGACAGACGACAGCCCAATAGGAGCGATGCTAGATACACGACGCGGTTGAGATATATTGACCATCATGATTGGCTCTATTCCCGGCTTCAAGCAGTCCCTCCATCAAGTCCTGCTTTCATCCGATCAACTACAAAAATGACGGGCTGAAGCGTTGCATGACCAACCGCGAGAATTTTCCTCCTCGTCATGCATCGCCACTCCTGGAAGCTTCGCCATGTGCTTGATTACAAGCCCCCAGCACACATCCATGGCAGATGCCAGTCCATCGGATTGGTCGATCCCGCTCCCGTTCCGATCAATCCGCTCCAGTCCCAGGTTGGGACATCCGAAACCTCGAGATTGCTTCGTCTCGCCTTGACAAACCATGATTGGAATAGATGCATTGTACTTATACCGGGCAATCACAGTACATTAGTAGAGCACGTCATATCGTCTCCCAAGGTCGCTGCTACAAAAGCGAACCACGACATTCTATAGCGACGAAAGGGACAGCAGCTGTCTTTAGATGACATCGACAGTGTCACGGAGACAATAGCACAACACATTCTCTCGGCGTACGTTGTGGAGATGGTGATAAGGCTCTATCGGGTACTGGGTTCCTACGGGGGCCTTCAGGAAAATGGGGCCTCCGTCCATCTACTGGTAATATCCATACGATTTCCCACTGTCGATCGGCTTGTTGATATTCCTATTTGAACAATGCAGCTGTTCAGAAATGAGCGCGCCCTCCCCACATCCGCTCGGCACTTACATATATGCATGTATCCGCGGAGTATTTGACTCGGCAACAACCTGGAATTCTGGATACAATATATCCACCACAGCTAAACTTCGGGCTTGGGAGAGCAAACCGATTATGGGATATCCCCGTGACAGGAAGGCGAAGTCGATAGGTGTGCTCCGTTCAGCTGCTCCATTCGAATACCGCAGAAATATCATCATCAACATCGGGGTCTGCTCGCTGACAACTCAGCAAGAGGTAAAACCTGGCAAATCATCGGCCCCCGTTCTCTGATATATTGGAGTACTCCCTGGTCGAGAGGAGCACTTGTTCGTTATTCACACCATCCCGTTTCATGGCATGCGGTCATGATCATCGTACAGGAGCACCGCTTGACTGCGCTGATCTGATCGCGAACGTCGGGTTAGTTGCTCCTCAACAAGTCCGGCCGTGCATGCATCAACATGATATTCCCGTTCGGATCCAGTTTCGCGCGCATCACGGGCTAAAAGCCGTTCTAGGTTCATATTCCAATCAAGATGTCAGAAATTCCACGTCATGTTACCTTACCATATAATTGCTCCATTATCAGCAACTCTCATTTCATCGACATGCGCTCTCTGCCGGAGACACTCTGCTCTCCGCCCCGTATATTTCTCTGGTTTCAAATATGGGAAACCGCCGCTGATTTTCCCTCCAAGCGCCTCGGGGACGAAGCCCGTCGTTCCGTTTCTGTGCGACCCGATTTACACAGCCTCACTGCAAGCATAGGTTTTATCCGAACCTACGGGCGGACCAAGAGTTCTTGGTTTTGCCAAGTGCGTCGACAAGAGATGGATCCTTCGAGGCCCAGCATTGGCAAAGAATGCGTGGTTACGACCGCGGACAGTCGTTGGGAGAGGCGTCAGTAGCGAGAACGTGCTTGTGGCGCTTAAGGTCATTGTCGTTCGCAGATTTGAATACTTTGGTACGTGTAGTCCGTCTACTCTCGCATTCTTTAAGCTTGTCTGTTCAATACCAGTATAGTTGCGAGGAAGGCCTCCAGTCGTATATGATACCTTGATTCACCAGAAGAATGGGCGTTTTACCGTCCCATTTTTAACGACTGAAGTTGCTCTCAGTAACCATTCCCTTGGCAAATACGACTCAATCTAGTTGCGGATACATATAGTTTCTAAGGATCAGATATCTCAGAAAATATAATTAGTTCGAGTTTCAAAAAGAGAGGGACGACTGAGACTCCACTCTAGGCCCATAATTCCCCAATGGTCTCAATATCAGACCATTCTAGCAAGGCGACCAGTTGACTCACCTCACTGCCCCCTTTTATTGGTCACTTTCGTCCTATCTAACCCTTTCCTTGCCTTCTCTTTGCATAATTTTGCTCTGTTACAATGCCGCTGTCTCGAGCACATCCGTTTGGGAGTCCCTCTTTTACGGACCTTTCCTGCTCACGGGGAAATAAGAAAATAGATAGAGTTGCAACTGCTAATTCCAGCTAGAGGTCCGAGTCCGTCGACTGTAAACAACCCGATATATCGAAGCACGCATCCTAGACCCCCTTTTTCTTTCCCGGGAAGCAATAAACAGAACGGATGTCTACCGCTATGCATATTGCTGACTGAGTGAAGTCAGTTTAAGATAGGAGAGGCGCCGGTGCCATGAGCGGCGCCCTGAATTAACACTGCTGCTCCGAAAAGCCGAATTAAGTCCACTGAGAGGTAGAAAGTTGGAATAAGCACCAACGTGGGAGCATTGCAATTGCTGAGCGGTTATCAAGATAAGGGAATTAGGAAGCAGGAAGGAAAAGGTGGCAGGACTGAAGTCCTAGGCGAAGTAACCAGATAGGAGAAGTGAAAATATAGAACTGAGAAGATAATAGACAATAGTGAAGTGATCGCAGGGCTGGTTTCAATTTGTACTCATCTTTTCGATCTTTCTACTTCCTCATTCCCTCAGACCATTTCATTTCTCTTCCTTCTCTCTTACAAGAATCTCCGATTATCGCATTATACACAACACTCAACCATCACGAAAGTCTTCGCTTTCGCAAGTCGAACCAGGCAGAAGTCAGATTAGGGGTCTTCACATCTTCATAATCACATCATCAGTTTTTAGTCGCAATGACTTTCCTTGGGCCGTCCCTTGGTAGACTGGCTTTCATCTTGTCAGTGCCGTTTAGTCCAAAAGTCAGTCTTTTCGGTGGTACATAGAAAAATATAATTGGATACGCTCCCTTCTCTGCTGGTTCCCATACTACATAATAACTCGTCGTCAAGTCGGAGGAATACGAGCAGCGTAGCGGATCGGTTTGCTGACTAATGGCGTACCAGATCAACTCTTCATGGTATCTCAACTGACGCAACCTCTTCCATTTTATTTCAGGACAAATATCCAACCAGCTCTCAAAACCATGTCATCTCTTCCATATCATGAACCTGACATAATTACGCTCCTCACCCAATCGTCCTTTCTTCTGCTTCTGAATATCATTGATTATCTATTGAACCATGCGCTCTACTGCGGCCTCCTAGGACAAGTCCTACTCGGGATCGCCTTCGGAGCCCCAGGCGGAAATCTTCTCTCCTATCAAGCACAGGAGATAATCGTTCAACTTGGTTATATAGGCTTGATTCTACTAGTCTACGAAGGCGGTCTCTCCGTCCCATTGACGTCACTTAAAGCGAACATCGGCCTTTCCATCGGAGTTGCCGTGACAGGTATTGTCGTTCCCATTGGCTTATCATTCGTTCTCCAGCCGTTACTCGATGCGTCCCCCCTTCAAGCCTTCGCCGCGGGTGCAGCCCTGTGTTCGACAAGCCTGGGAACGACCTTCACCGTACTCAGCACCAGTGGACTGACCAACACGCGGCTCGGTTCGGTCCTCAGCACTGCGGCCATGATGGACGATGTTGTCGGGCTTGTAATGGTTCAGGTGATATCAAACTTCGGGTCGTCTTCCAACATGGTGGACCCCGTTACCGTTGTTCGTCCCATTGTTGTATCCCTCGGGTTCGCGATTGTGGTGCCGTTGCTCTGCCGGTATGTTGTGCGGCCTGTACGACGTGCTCTTCACGGTAAAACCTTTGCGTATAAAGTGCGAGCCATTTTCGCCTATCGGAGAGCGCGGTTTGTACTCCATTCCATTTTCCTATTCGGACTCGTTGCCGCGGCGAGTTACAGTGGAACCTCGGTTCTCTTCGCGGCCTATCTCTCAGGGGCTATAGTGAACTGGTGGGATAGCGAACCGGCTATGGCTCCGACAACTAGCGGAGCAGTTTCGGAGCCGGTAGTCGGTAATATAACGGGGGGTAATGCGGTTGGTGGACGGGCCGAAGGGATGGCAGGAAAAGATGTAGCTACGTCAGGGATTCCCGTCAGCAGTGCGGATGCGGGTATAGATCTGAATGGACTCTCCGGTATGAGTACCTATCAATCATACCTTTCCCAACCGGTAGCAAGGTTGCTGCGCCCGTTCTTCTTCGTAAGTGATTCCAGCCCGACCTTGCCGACCCAAGAACCTGACAAATGTCGTAGGCCAGCATTGGCTTCTCCATTCCCATATCCGATCTTTTCCAAGGCGCGGTACTTTGGCGTGGAGTTGTTTATACTCTTCTTATGATCGTCGGAAAGCTAGTGTGTGGCACCTGGCTTGTCCGATTGCTGCGTCTTTCCGGGACGAGTATCAGTGGCACTCCGCTATTTACTCGCTTTCGGAGACGTCTCGCGATGAAGTTGCTACGACGGAAGTCCCCTGAGGAAAAGGAAACCCCGAGGCCGCAGGAGAAGAGCGAGAGTGCGGCCCAGAGTAGGGGAAGTCCGACTCCGATTGAAGGGGTAGAGTCAGAATCAGAACCCAATCAGCCATCCACGCCGCATGAAGCCCCTGTATCCCTCTATCCTGGAGCCATTCTCGGATGTGCGATGGTTTCCCGCGGGGAAATCGGATTCCTGATCTCCTCGGTCGCGGAGAGTCAAGGCATCTGGCGAAAAAGGGGGACTGAAGCCAGTGGCCAAAGTACAGAATCCAGCAGTGATATATTTGTCATAGTGACGTGGGCCATATTGCTGTGTACATTTATCGGCCCCATCGCCGTTGGGCTCATTGTACGGCGTCTCAAACGACTGAAACGAGCCGCTGAGCCTGGGAGGAGGAATGTGTTAGGTTCGTGGGGAGTGGATTGAGATTCACAAGGGGATGAGTATTTACTTATAGGTTGAGGTTATTAAAACCAATTTCATTCTATAATGGTGACTGTGGTAGTAGGGCATCGTTTGCATGGGCCAAAAGCCAGTGGTGACTTAATGAGATACGCGCCCCACGGTGTCGGTGTCGCCTGAGTGTTAGGGGTTCGTCCCCCTCAGTTATCAATATTTTTTATCATTTTTTCTTTCCCCCCAACTGCCTTCCTTACTCAATCAAGGCATCATAATTATCTTTTCGTCTATCGCTCTTTTTTGCACACGTGGGAGGTGAGAACGCAGGAGAGAGCGCCTTGATGGCTTCCCCGAAACTCTGCGATGTTATGGCCAATTCGCCTCAACCTTCGGAAAAGCGAGTCACGTAACGGCTGAGCGGCTGGCAGTAATGCTAATACCGATGGAATACGGCTGCTATCCTGCGAAGTTCGGCGACAGTACCGCGACGGAGGCAACCAAGGAGAGGAAGTCCCGTCGGACGTCTAATTCATGAGGGACACTCGCCTGGATAGCTATTGGCACTCGTGATGTTAAACTGCTTGGTATTAGGATGCTCGAGGTGGAGGCTGGCTTTGGAAACAGAGTTTATACACTGATGCTATGCACAGACAGGCCTGATGTACAAGAGACAAACATGAATCACAATCCAAGGGCCCAAGTTTCGCGAGCCGTTTCAGGGCATTACATCGATTCATTCAATCGAACATCTATGCGTTAGTCCACTCCGGCTTCTTCTTCTCCGAAAACGCCGTCATTCCTGCAACAGTCAGTGCCTAATCTCACACAAATATCTGCGATCCAACATACCAATCTTCTGATCCTGGCTGCCAAACAACCCGTGGAACACTCTTCGCTCGAACTCCACGCCCTCCCGAATCCCCAAATCCTGACTCTTATTCACCACCTCCTTCCCCGCCTTCACCGCAATCTGACTATACCCCGCGATCTTCTCCGCCGCGCCCAACGCCCCCTCCACGCACTCCTCCGGGCCTTCAAACACCTTCGCCGCCAGCCCCCACCGCTCCGCCTCCACCCCGCTCCACGTGTCCCCCGTCAGCACGTAGTGCATGGCGCGCGCCTTGCCGATGGTCTTGGTCAGGCGCTGGGAGCCGCCGGCGCCGGGGATCACGCCGAGCTTGATCTCCGGCTGGCCGAAGGTGGCGGAGGCGCTACAGTAGAGGATGTCGGCCATCATGGCGAGCTCACAGCCGCCACCGAGGGCGTAGCCGTTGACGGCGGCGATGACGGGTTTCTTGATGGCGTGGGACATGGTGGACCAGAGTTCGATGAAGTCGGTGGCATAGGCGGTGGAGAAGGTGAGGTCTTTCATTTCTTTGATGTCGGCGCCGGCTGGGGGGTTGGTTAGTTAGAATGAGGGGGGATGGAGAGGGGTTGGGAGGCAGGAGGGGGATGGTACCTGCGAATGCTTTGTGGGAGCCGGTGAGGACGAGGGCGCCGATGGACTTGTCGGAGTCGAGGCGGCGGAGGGCATCGTTGAGCTCGAGGAAGAGGGGGGTGTTGAGGGCGTTAAGGGCTCTAGGGCGGTTGAGGGTAACTAGAAGAGGGCCATATTAGACATATATTCGAATGGATGTGCAAGACTATATCATACTTAGACCAACACCCTTCTTCGGCGTCGATACCTGTACGAATTGATAGCTTGGAAGCTCTGTAGAGTACATTCGGACCAGACGTGGTAATGCGGGAGCCACGAATTTTGAGGCCATTGGCCTTGCTACTTGTAAGACTCGGAATGAATTCATTTTGATCAGCGGATTCTGATGGGAATATTTTAGTCAATTAAGCCGTATATGATCGTGACGAATAAATGTTTGCCAATATCTGAAGCTACAGGACCAACTCCCACTATGGCCCTGATATGCCGTCAGGTTGGAACCTGTTACCCGGTTGTAAGCCGAAGCTACCATGTATGCACGTGATATCCCGCATTTGTTTCTTGGCAATAATATCTCTGCACATTCCGCTCCGTTCCGCCGGGAGCAAATCTCCGCCATGTCCGAATTATGGGAAGCGGAGCCTTACAGCGGACCACTGCGCCTCGATTCCCATTCCACAACTTTTGTTTGATGATCTGTCGACAAAGTTGCCTTCGTCACCACCGAATCGTTAATACACGCCACGCGACATATTAAACTTCCCCATACCACCGACCCTATATTCTCCCCTCGCGAAACCGATTCCCCAGTCCCCACCCGAATCGCGGACGCGGAACTCTTGGGCGTTCTCAGACGTTGGGAGTGGCGCACGATGGACTCTCCAGAGCCGGATACCCCTATGGCGGCCGTGTCGGCGCAAACGACGAAATACGGAAAAGTACGTGGCGATGCGTCCGAGGGATAGGTGTTGCATGTGAAGGATAACCGCTAACATCTTTCCAATTAGCTATTCCAATCGTACCTTGACCGAGCGACCCCTTTTATCTCATATCGATGGATTGGCACGGGAGCCTTGTTCTTCTTCTTCGCACTGCGGATATTCCTGGCCCAAGGATGGTATATCGGTATGCTGCGATCACGAATGTCATATGGAATCCTCGGGACAGGAGCTAACGGGAGCAGTGGCGTATTCATTGGGCATCTACCTTCTCAACCTATTCCTCGCCTTCCTATCCCCTAAATTCGACCCGTCACTAGAGCAGGATGAGGATATGGAGGACGGCTCCGCGGGCGCATTGCCGACCAAGGAGACGCAGGAATTCAAGCCGTTCGTGCGGCGGTTGCCGGAGTTCAAGTTCTGGTACTCCGCGACGCGGGCCATCGCGATTGGATTCATCTGCAGCTGGTTCGAGATGTTTGACCTACCGGTGTTCTGGCCCGTCTTGGTGATGTACTGGTTTATTCTCTTCATATTGACGAGTAGGTTCTCCCGACCCTCTGCTTCCGCAATCGCGATACTGACATGCCCACAGTGCGGAAGCAAATCCAACATATGATCAAGTACCGATACGTCCCGTTCACCGTGGGCAAGACACGATATGCGGGTAGCTCGAGATGAACGGATGCGGTCGATCATTGACGACGGCCTTTACATTCAGCGGAGCTTTTGAACTTGGGTAATATAACGAGCATTCGAAACGCAAAGGGATCATGGCGAGTCGTCCTGGCCGACATGTGTCGATCAGCAATGGCGTACGGGCTTGGATTCCAATATCAAAAGGTAATGAGTATCGGGGGTCATCGATTTCCGTAGCGGCTGCTGCGGGTGGGGGGACATGTACCATAAGGATCCAGTCGAATATAATACATGTGATCAGGTTATTCCAGGATAGATCCGATACCGGGATGGGTGTGTGTCTACCGATTTCCTCGTTCTAGCAGTTGGCAGTGTGGCGATGGACAACTTAGTAACGGCGTGGGAATGTGGGGTTGACGAAGTAGGAGTTTGGACTGCTGCATGCAAGAGGTCGTTGATTTTGCCGTTCAGTGATGCACCATCCATCGATCAGCAGCCCTCAAAGCCGATAAACCACAAAATCCAATCACATATGAAACACGCATTGAGATGTTAGACGAAGATCAATTGAACATTTAGACCCCTCCACCGATTCTCAACGACCACAATTCCCTCCCGTCAAGGCGTGTTGATTCTCGCCCTTCGATTGGTCCGTTTCGTGGACCCTGCCCCTGAGCTTAACTGCGGGATTTCGTGAAAAGAGTTGATTTGGGTTATCGTCAACCGTTCCGTTCGTTCCACATCCCTTGAGAAAACCGCATATCAGCCAACACCCGATCGGCATGCTGTCATAGCCTGTTGCGATAGGCTTAACATCACTGACCTCACTGTTGACGCGGGGCAGCCTTGACCCCCTCCATTCACTTCCTACATTGCCCATGTTCACACCCATATTCAATGGCTGGATTTTATCGTCCTCGATTCCAAGTCCGCTTTAATATAATACCGCTGTGTGACCGGATCTGTCTCAATGATTGGTCACTCCCCCTCAGCTACCTGTCTACCATTCCCATCATTACTAGCATCTCTCCATAGTAATGATGATTGCAATGGAGAAGATGCCAGGGGATGCGGCAAACGATGCTCATCCCGCGTGTTCTCCCACCGCCCTGGGTGATTGTGGATGCAGATTGCATTAACACGGTCGATAAGTGTAGGGTCTGGGATGATCGTGAATATATCAGAAGGTAGCTGCCCTCCGCTGTCGGTGGCACTTGCGACTCCCCGCCTGGCAAAGATGCCTATTTCTATCCAGTCGCCCTTTATCACCGCTATCCCTCCGGCCCTTCACCTCCTCCCCTCCTATCCACCTTGGTGTATGCGTGTAGTCGTTCTCTGAACGACCCCCAAAACCCCACCATGTTCGACGCACTGCTTAGCCCGCTCACACGGGACCCCATGCTCCAAGTCCTCATTGTCCTCGCCTCCCTCACCGTCTTCCTCTCCGGCATCTTAGTCGCTGCCTTCTCCTCCCATTTTAAGTACGCGGACCTCAAAGAGTCCGCGTACGCCTACGGCAAGTTCGCGTACGGCTGCTTCCTCAAACCGCATAGCGGAGACACGGGAAACCAGCAGGATGCCCTCGAGAGCTTCTACCGTGCCCAGGCGTCCGCGTATGATGCGACGCGGGAGAAGCTGCTGCGGGGTCGGGAAGATATGTTGGGGCTCGTCGCGGCGCAGATGGCGCATAGGAAAGAATCAGGAGCGCTGTTGAATAAGATCATCTGGGTGGATGTGAGTTTCCCCACGCTTTCAATCCACCGCATATGCATGATGTTAAACGAATTATGTTTGCTTCCCCCCCCAGCTCGTTATTCCCATGCAGCTTGACTAAGACAACCCCGCGCGCTATGCAAGGCCGTCCCAATTGACCAATAATGACCGTCGTTGCAGATCGGAGGCGGCACGGGCTGGAACATCGAGGAGATGGGTCGCTTTCTTGACGTTCAGACATTCTTCCACGCCGTCTACCTCGTCGATTTCTCCCCGTCGCTGTGCGAAGTCGCCCGCGCCCGTTTCGAGCGGCTGGGCTGGGCGAATGTCAAGGTCATCTGCCAGGATGCGCGGAAATTCCGACTCCAGGACCACGAGACACCCGACGTCGAGAAAGCGGCGTCGGAGATATCAGGAGCGCCGTATGAGCCCGATCAGCCCCCTGCTCTGGTCGGCGCAGATCTGGTGACGATGAGCTATGCGTTGTCGATGATTCCAGAGTACTATTCGGTGATCGATAGCCTCGCAAACCTCCTGTCACCTACAGGGATCTTTGGCGTCTGCGATTTCTATGTCCAAAGCCGACACGACTATCAGAATCGGAACTACACCGGCGGCTTTGTCGATCGACATTGTACTTGGATATCCCGTACCTTTTGGCGCACGTGGTTTGAGATCGACCGGGTGAACCTCGAGCCTGCGAGGCGGGACTATCTCGAGTATAAGTTTGGGACAGTGCTGAGTACCAATGGCCGAAACCACTTCTTTGGCGTGCGGATCCCGTACTACGTCTGGATCGGCTGTGCGAAGGAGAGTGCCCTGACTGAAAACCGAATCGCTGAACTAGATGCCGCCGCAACGGAGTCACCGTTCCTCTCAGCACTAGACTTACAAGTGAAAACGCAGTACCAAAGAACCAACTACTTCGATAACCGATCGAAGGCGTTCATGTCTGCAGTCGTCAATCTTGCGGCGAGTCTGCCGCTCCCTTCAAGCTGGTATCAGAACCATCACTGGAGGATATACTACGATGACCGGCTTCCGAAGCACACGCAATTCAACAATGACTACATCTATGCATTTACGTGGGAAGACAGCCGCGTGGATGCTCGACTCCTGAAAATCCAACCAGACGACGTCATTTTGGCCCTCAGCAGTGCTGGCGACAATATTCTCTCATACCTTTTGCAAGGCTCAAAACGCGTGCATGCTGTGGATCTCAAGTAAGTTCGAGGCGTTCCATCTCAACCCCCCCCTCTAACGATATCTAGCCCCTCACAAAACCATCTCTTGGAACTGAAAGCAGCCGCATTCCAGGCGCTTGGGTATGCTGACTTCTGGAAAGTCTTCGGTGAAGGCCGCCACGAGAACTTCCAGCAGCTCCTCATCGAAAAGCTCTCCCCTCACATGAGCAGCGCAGCCTTCCAATTCTGGCTCCATCGCGGCCCCGATACCTTCGGCAAGACCGGCCTCTACAGTACCGGCGGTTCCCGCCACGCCATCGTCCTACTCCGTCACCTCTTCAAAGTCCTCGGCATGCGCACGGAAGTCGACCGCCTCTGCACCGCCGGCACGCTGAACGAGCAGAAGGAGGTCTGGCACCGCAGCATCCGCCGCGTGTTGCTCAGCCGCCTCCTCTGCTGGGCGATCGTCAGCAACGAGAAATGGCTCTGGAAAGCCCTCGGCGTTCCCCCCAACCAGCGCGCCCTCATCGAGCACGACTACATCCGCCAAGGCGACGCGCAGGACGCCTCGCGCGATATCCCCACCGCGCGCGCGAACAACACCGGCCGCGCCATCTGGGCGTACGTCGAGAACACCCTGGATCCGGTCGTCGAGAACACGCTGCTGAGCGACGACAACCACTACTACTTGATGTGTCTTCAGGGACGATATTCCCGGCGCTCGCATCCCGAGTATCTCAGTCCGTCAGCGCACGTGCAGCTCTCCCGGCCCGGTGCGTTCGACGGGCTGCGCATCCATACGGACGAGATCAACGAGGTGATCTCGCGCATGACGCCGGGGACGCTGTCGATTGCGGTGGTGATGGATAGTATGGATTGGTTCGATACGGATGGGCGGGAAGCCACGACGCAGATCGAGCGGCTGAATCGCGCGTTGAAGATGGGCGGGCGGGTATTTTTAAGGAGCGCGGGGTGTAATCCGTGGTATATTCAGCGGTTTGAGGAGAATGGGTTTGCACCGAAGCGGGTGGCGGTGCGGGTGCCGGGATCGTGTATGGATCGGTGAGTTTTTGTTAGAGGATTTCGGTGGATGGGTTGGTACTGACTACATCTAGGGTGAATATGTATGCGTCGACGTGGATCTGCACAAAGGTCGGCGAGATAGAGGGCCACCGCCTACGAAAGACCTCCAGCCCTGTGACGCCGCTTGAACTCTAAGTTGGCATATTGAGGGGGTACCGGCGTTTGGAATCGGGGTGCATCCAACGCGACGATATAATTGAAAAGGTTCCCATTGAACAGTTTTAGCTACAGTGGTTCGCGGCGTTGTATACCAGTTGATCTATCTCTTTCGTCGTCCGTCAAATACCCCACAAATCAATAGACCAGGTTTCCGCGTCGTTGGACTTTGATAGCAAAGAATGACGGCACCTTCTGCGCCAGACAGCTGCTTTTACTCCGAGATAGCTTCATGCACTTGATCTATTCGAACAAGCTCGTCTCACATCGAGACTCTGATCCGCCCAACATTGCTCTACTCGTGGATCTAGCTCCCCGCCGCCTTCTTCCCCTCCGCCTCCAACTCCCGTTCCGCGTTCCGGTAGTACTTCGCCGTGTCCACACCATGCTAATAAATGCAAGTCAGCTGATCTACCCTTAATGAAAGCATACCACCCCATGCCGGACTAAACAGAAGGCTTACCATGTTGTGATTGACGATGTTGAACATAGGAAGGACGTGCAGCAGCACTTGCGAGTTCCGTGAGTTCCTCGCCGCCACGCCCTGCATGTACTCCGAGAGCCGAGACTCGCCGTACAGCGGCAGACCCTTCTTGACGCGATCGGTCATCTCCCGCATGTCCATTTCCGTCTCGCGGGCGTTCTCACGGAAGCCCATAAATCGGTCTGGTTGGCAACAATCATTAGCATCCATCTTCCTATCCCGTACATTCGAATTTGAGGAATCCATGGGAGGATGGGCGGACTCACAGGATGAGCGGACGTAGAGCACGCAAAATGCGGTCATCAACCCGACCGAGAAGTTAACCCGTTGGCACGCTTTATATGCCATCTTGGTGTCGCTGCCATAGCGGCCGTGCCACCAGTGGAAGAATCCGACACCGGTCCAGGGGAGGATGGCGAATTCGGCCCAGTCGGATGGGCGAGCGTACTTGACGACTCGGGTGAAGTGGCTGAGGGAGCGTTAGTACCAGGGAGGCGTCCGTAGCATGTTGTCGGTTGAAGGGGGATTTGTCAATGGGATAAGGACATCAGACGTACGGATCGAGGTCAATGGGCTGTAGAAGATCGGTTAGCAATCATCTCCGTGCCGTAATAGAAGCGGAAGCATCACTTACTGGATAGGCCGTCACGGATCGCTGAGGTGGGATGACCTTGCCGGTCTGCATGGGAGCCACATTGGAGGGCTCATATTCGTCGTCCGCCATGATTACCGCTTCCCCCAAGGCCAATTGAGATGGAGTGGAAAGGAATCGTCCGGAGTGAATGGAAGATATCAAGGTTCAAGAACGGGTTGCAGCTTGAGCCTTGAATTGCTCCTCCTCAAGTCCTCATTCAGCTGCGCTCTCATTGGTCGATGGCCCGTGCCCTGGCAGCGCCGGCTGAACTTCGGCTAGAAACTTGATATGGCGCTGGGGAACGCTCGTTCACGTAACGCGATCAACTTTTGGGTGAAAGAAATCAAGGCGCATGAACGGGATAACGACGAATGCATTAGGGATTCTTTCTCTTTCTTTACAGCCTTTGATATGACGCGTCCGGCTGTGTAATTCCTCGATATGGAGTCATCATCATCATCACGTCCGTCGAACGGCAACTCCGTACCGTTTCGACACTCGCCCACGGCAAGAACTCCTGTCGCGGACCTACAAGGCGATACGGCGAACGAATATGCGGAACTTGCGAAGAAGCACTGGCTGAAGAGCTCAAAAGCCGTCAAGGTCAGGCCGAACGTTGTGAAGGAGGAAATATGGGATCCCTTGGAGAAGAATAACTTCCCCTATGGAGAGCTTCTTGCGCTGGAAAACCTCCAGGTCGTGGAAAGGTAAGCTGGGTTCTGGCATTTTCAGGAAACATACGGATGGCGCTGACTGTATCTAGCTATCTCTGGCCTGGCTTCACTGAGAACTCGTCGAATTTCCACGTCCTGCTCCTTGCCCTCTTCGTCAACGTCAAAATCCGCGAAAACCTTCCGGCCTGGGATCTCTTCTCGGAGCGACCAGCCGAGTTCTCAGCATTCTTCCGCCGAGTCCTCTCTCTCACTATCGATGAGTCGCTTTCTATTTCCCTCCGGACAAACCTGGTTTGCTTCGTCATCGGTGCTTTTGGGTCCTTGGACAAGGGACTAGTCCGGAAGGAATGTGCCCCATTGGTCTCCATTGGAGTATGGCACAATCTACACAGCTCTTCTACCCGGGAACGGATATTGGAGGATAACTCCATATTCAAGAAAGCGTGGAGGGCCGCGAACAAGCGGTTTGATGCAGCGGACGAGCCCACCAAAGTCAAACTGAACTTCGATCGTGCATGGCTCGCAACGCTACTCTCGGAATTCCTGAACCAGCTGTACTCCTCAGAAGCGCTTCCTTCCACTGCAGTGGTCATCTACTGCGAGCGGGTTCTGGAGCTACTGGTCGATTTACAGAGCCAGGTACCGACCAGGCGCTATGTGAACGCTCTGGTTCGAGACCTTAACCTTCTTCCCGCCATCCGCCTTTCTCCAATCCTCAACGATGAAGATCAATCGTTGCTCCGTGACATGTGCAGCCTCCTTCAGCATTATACGAGCTTCCCCGTCAATGACCAGACCGGTCGACCTTACTCACAGCAGGAGTATCATGAGTTGCATTGCAAACAATTAGCACGACTGCAACGGGTGGCATTGAAAACCTTGGACTCAAAGTTGAAGCTACTGTCGCTGTCGAACTACGGTTCGTTGGAGCAACGAGATGAGTTGACCGCGCACGTTAAGGACCTCGATCTGGAGGAACTCAAGCAATTGTGTGCAGAACTTGGATTCAGAATCGAGTATCATTCATCTAGCAACGTTGTCCAAGATAGAGAATTCTACTTGGAAGTTCTGCTTTCCGCCTTCGAGCGACAACCTACATTCCAGGACACAGCACGCAAACTTCAGGTTGTCCCAACGGAACGATCGCTGTATGAGCCGGCAATATCAAGAAGCGAATCATACGACGGCTCCAGACCCCTTGCTCTCCCGAAACTCAACCTTCAGTACCTCACGGTGGGTGACTTCCTATGGCGCTCCTTCGTCCTCTACCGTTCCGAATCGTTCTTTGCCATCCGCAATGATGTCGAGCTTGTCATCAAAAAGATGCAGCCACGGCGTGACGGGCTGAACACGGTCCGATTTGATGGCTCCTCGAAGATGGCGTTGCCAATATCCAAACCTGCGATAACGGACGTGGCACCAGCTAAGGTCGGAGAGGTCCTCCCTTCGCAGGTTCGCGCCGAGATCATTCTGGATGTGGCCAGGCTGCCGTATCCGGTTCGGCGAGATTGGGAATCGCTGAAACCCGACGACGTCGTGTTCCTCGCCGCGATTAATCCGGCTACGAAAGAGTTGATGACAGATGGAAATGATTTCGCCAAGCCAAATGACAAGATTGGGTTGGCGCATCTCCGTTCAGCGCAGATCATTCAAGTGCAAGACGAGAACGGCAAACCGCTTCGAGAGCAGCAGCAAAATCAGACGAATGGAGAAGGTCGAAGACGGAAACAGCTGAGGTTGATTGTGAATCTGGACCCTGCGGCATACCATGACGATACCGATCCGAGCAAGAAGTCCCGAGTCGAGGTCTACGAGAACATTAACCTCATAATCCGAAGAAGGGCCCGTGAAAACAACTTCAAATCCATCTTGGATTCCATCCGGAAGCTAACACTATCGGATATACCAGCACCATCCTGGCTGCAAGAAGTCTTCCTTGGTTATGGCGACCCGTCAAGTGCGTCCTACAAGAAACTTCCGAACCGTCTTCAATCCATTGATTTCCGAGATACATTCTTGGATTGGCCGCATCTTGTCGAATGTCTCCAGGGCAGAAGTATCGAGCCAAGCGACGATGCCCAATCTAGCTTCGCTCCGCCTTACGTGCTTGGTTTCTCCGAGTCCGCCAAGGACGAACCTCCGCGTACTTCCAAAAAACGGCGGAGAGGCCAGGACGATGAGCCTCAGCCAGTGGTAGAGTCGGTCAAGGTATCGACGTACAAGCCCACGAACATGGGCCCATACCCCTCAGACGCGCCGAAGCTGAACACCGTACGGTTCACCCCTACCCAAGTCGAAGCAATCATATCCGGAACGCAACCTGGGCTGACCGTGATTGTCGGCCCCCCCGGAACCGGAAAGACGGACGTCGCCACGCAAATCATCAACAACATCTACCACAACTTCCCACAGCAACGGACTCTCCTAATCGCGCATAGCAACCAGGCCTTGAATCAGCTCTTCCAGAAAATCGTGGCTCTCGACATCGACGAACGCCATCTTCTCCGGCTGGGCCACGGCGAAGAAGAACTCGAGACTGAATCTAGCTACAGCAAGCATGGCAGGGTCGACTCTTTCCTGGAGATCGGGCAAAAGTACTTGGGCGAAGTGACTCGCCTAGCAGCGAACTTTGAGGCACCCGGTGCGCATGGAAGCTCGTGTGAGACCGCCGACTACTTCAATTCCGTCTACGTCAAACCGGCTTGGACGAAATATTGGGACCAAGCACAAGATGCCTCGACTACCGTCGAGGAGGTCATCGAGACGTTCCCATTGCACAACTACTTCTCCAACGCCCCACAGCCTGTTTTCCCAGCTACCGCCTCCAAGGACGAAGTTCTGGAGATCGCCGAAGGCTGCTACCGCCATGTCAGCAAAATTTTCTCGGAGCTCGAAGATATCCGTCCGTTTGAGATTTTACGGAGCCCGCGAGACAAAGCGAACTACCTATTGATCAAAGAAGCCCGGATCATCGCCATGACATCGACGCACGCGGCCATGCGTCGGCAAGAAATCGCTAATCTCGGGTTCCATTACGATAACGTCGTCATGGAGGAAGCAGCGCAAATCACCGAGATTGAGAACTTCATCCCGCTTGCTCTACAGAAACCCGACAAAGGTGACCTGCCTCTGCAGCGCATCGTCTTATGCGGCGACCACTTCCAAAATTCCCCAATCATTCAGAACATGGCCTTCCGACAGTACGCCAAACTGGAGCAGAGTATGTTCCTACGCCTCGTCAGACTTGGAGTGCCAACCATCATGTTGGACCAGCAAGGTCGTGCCCGGCCTTCCATTGCCGAGCTATACAAGTGGAGATACCCCAAACTTGGAAACCTACCGAACGTCGAAACCGGGGCGGAATTTCTCACTGCCAATGCGGGATTCCGATATGACTACCAGTTCATCGACGTCCCAGACTATAAGGGCAAAGGCGAGCATGAACCGAGTCCGCACTTCATGCAGAATCTCGGAGAAGCCGAATATGCCGTGGCGTTGTTTATGTACATGCGACTGTTAGGCTACCCAGCTTCCAAGATCTCGATCCTCACAACGTATGCTGGGCAGCGGGCTTTGATCCGCGATGTCCTCCAGCATCGGTGCGCGAAGAATCGATTGTTCGGCATGCCAAGGATCGTGGTGACGGTGGACAAGTATCAGGGCGAGCAAAACGACTGTAAGTGGAATGGTCTCAACGTCATGCGTCACAATGGCTAACTTTACTACAGATATCATTTTATCTCTCGTCCGGAGTCGCCGTATCGGCTATCTCCGCGACATCCGCCGTCTCACCGTCGCTCTTTCCCGTGCACGACTCGGTCTCTACATCCTCGGTCGCCGCGAAGTCTTCGAATCATGTTACGAGCTCCAAGAAGCCTTCGGGCAGCTCTTTTCGCGCGATACAAAACTCAGCCTGGTACCCAATGAGTTCTTCCCGACCCCACGCCTCCTCGACGCGCAGAAAGTCGAGTCGGTAGCGATGGAAGGGGTGGAGCATCTGGGCCAGTATGTCTATGAGATGACGCAGGCGAAGGTCGAGGCGCTGAAGGCGGAAGGAGGGAAGATGCCGGCGTTGGAAGCGCCGGTGGAAGATGTGGATATGGATGATGAGGTGGATCGCGGATATGAAGTGGAGGCGGGGGTTGAGGTGGACGAAGATGAAGATTGAGATATTGTTGGTGCCGAGCACCTCATTTTTCAAAAAGTTTGATCATAGTCGGATGCCATTGGAGGAACGACTAGAGTGAAGGACCTCTTTATAGCGGTTCTAAAAACCCCGTGGATTGGGTGTATATGATGGCCTTGCCGTCATACTCGGGATAGTTGTGTCTTTTTGACATACTATCCAGGTTCATAATTGGCCACTTTCAAGTACATGTAAGATTAATGGATTCAATATTGAAACCGTTCTCGCATGACTCCCACCAAAGTAGGATGCCTTATGATGCCTCATGATGCGTCATGATGCGAGATTCTCGCTTCTAGTACGAACGGGTACGGTACTGCTACTTGAAACTTTTGTAGAAAGCAGATTGGCTTCGCTACCTAGAGGACCTAATCTATGTGTGGTTAAAATGAGTCTCATCAATCCTAATGTTTGGTTCAAGAATGCGTAGTCTTTCTGAGATGTTCTTACTTTAAAGTTGCCCAGTCTCCCTTTGGTCCTTAATGCCCTAACTTATCCCTACTAACTATACTAAATTCGATCGTGTCTTCTCCGCCAATGTTTGGGCTGTCAGTCATGCCAAGGATACTGTACTATGTACCGTATGGAGCTAATTTCCGTAGCGTCCCGAGACATATTAGATTTCTTGATGCGAGTTGCAAGTCATCGCCTGTCGAATGTAGCAAATCAGTCAAGATTCCGATCCATCGCATTTTATCACGAGGCATCAGGTGGGATAGCAGATTGGTAACATCCGTTTCTATTGGTACATTCAAATCCAACCAAGGATTGATAATAAAAATACACGGATGTTCCCATTCCGGTCATATATACCTTGGAACAGACATTATTGAGAGGTGACCAGGTCGCATGGTATCTCTCCACCCTAACGACAACTCCCGAGGCGACATTGCGTGTCCCATATCCTTTGCGAGTTGGTGGTTGGTGTATTGAGAATCCTGAGGTGACATTGGGTATCCCATTTCCTTTGAGAATTGGTGCTCCCTGTACCGTGAATCCTCTGAGGATGTCTCGGAATAATAATTTCGTTTCGAAAGCTTTTTGCTTGGGGTCCGCACCCGAGGAGCTCGTGGAGCCTTCCCACGCACATGTCGTCTCATACCCCTTCGGATGTCTTTCCCATAGACATACATGATCGGTAGGCCCATCGAAACGACGCCTAACATGATGGCATATATGATCCAGATGAACATATATCCGCGCTCTTCTACCCAGCTGGATACCTTGAAAGACAAGGCGAATCCGACGATCGATCGGAATGCGGAGACGTTGATCAACACGGGTCTAAAGGAAAGTCAGCATATATATCTGAAAGTCGAAACGATCCCGACATACCCAGCCCACTCGGGGTAGCTTTCTACGCAGTATACCGAGCTAATGGTAGCCCCTGAAAGGTACATAATAGCGATGAGGAACATTCCAGAGATGATGACCATCCAGTGCAGTTCAAGATGTTCGCCACCGAACCCAATAAGTATGCATCCGCCACAGCCGCATGCGATGGGGATGATGAGGTTCAACAGATGCATTTCCGGCTCGCGGTTGCCGCCATTCTTCTTAGCAGAGTAGTTGGCCAGTGCATCGCCCCCCTTCCCGCAGATGAGCCATGAAACCGGGGATGCGACGAGGATGGCAAACGTAGCAAATCCGAGTCGTTCGAACTCCCACCCTTTCGCAAGCAGAACAGGGGCGACCATCTGAGCAGCAGCGCTTGCGATCGCGACCATGGCGCTGTTCAGGAGCACAATCCAGAAGATGTTCGGAAAGAAGTATGACTTCGCGGTGTAGATAAACGACTTGTGTGTCGTCCTCCAATTCGCCTTTCGATTGAAGATCCCGAAGTTAGAGGAGAAATTACGACTTCCATATATCTTTGGGTCAAGCTCCGGTCGATATTCGCCGATTTTCAAGTGGAACTTGGATTGTCCATCTATTGTCATCAGCTTTGCTCTTACCAATCAGTCCATTGAACGTACTGAGCTCCTCTGGAGTCCGTTCCCATCGGGTTTCAGGTACGAATATACAAACGAGCAACCAAGCGACGAAAACTGCTCCACCAAGAATGGCGTATAGCTCCCGCCAGCCCCAGTGGATGATCACTATTGGGGAAAGGACGCCAGATGCGACACTGATAGCACCCTGCTCACGTCAGTGTACGAAATCACATGGTACAAAGTCCACAAACCTGCATCGCCCATAAGACACTGACGTTTCTGTTCCTCTCATGGATGAAAAACATGTCTTGAATTACTAGTCGCAGTTAGGGACGCCTGTAAATGCACTGAGTATAAAGATATTACTCACCAAGGGGTAGGACATTCTGCGCTATTGCCGTCCCAACTGCAATATAACAGAGGGCGGCAACATGGCTGTCGAGCGAAGCGCTAAGGCCCGCCCAGATAGCTCCAGTCCATGCTATCATACCACAGAGCACAAGGACGAGTCTCCGTCCTAATGCAAGGGTGAGAGGAACAATCAGATACTGTGACAGTCCTGTGGTTAATAACGGCATGGAGGCCAGAAAGTACACTTTCCAGACTGGTGGGCCATTCAATCCAGCATAGAACTCCAGTGGATTGTGTGATACTGAATCGGATGGAAGCTTTTTGATCTTCGCGACTTCCTTTATGCTGATTCCGGAATAATATATTATGAAGACGGGGACGAGACTGGCGACTGCAGTCTCCGCTGCGATGCTAACAGCACCAACTGAGACATGTTAGGCCAATATGGATTTCGAATGCTCTTCATCACTCACATATCGCTAATGAACCGACGGCAAGTCTCTTTCTCCATGGAGGAAGATTGAGAGGATCTACGATTTGATCAGTCTCTTGTTTCTTTGGGTCAGATGTTCTCCTCACCTTTCGGATCCGGTGTAGGTATCGGTATATATTTCAGTTGGTTGTTCGTATCGTAGAGCTTGGTGGATCCTCCAACGAAGCTCTGTCTAATCGATGCGATGCCGTTCCGGAGAGTCTGTCGCCGAGCATGTCTGACGTCCGAATGAGGCCTTTCCCGTCGACTCATGGGCTCACCATAAGTGGCCAATATTTCCTTGTCCAGGACATACTTCTCTTCCGGCATGTCGAGAACATCAGGCGATGATGGAAACTGAGAAGAGCTATCCCTAAGCCACCAAACCAGCAGCAGTATACATGTATAATGTAGCTATGTGGTCCCGTCTTTCCACTCCATGTTTCGCTTTATGCAATACGACATTAGGTCTCTACTTAATAGAACAGCCAATACCATCATAAAATTGATACAATGGATAAGCTGGCTGATGTCCAGCATATCCCTCCACAAATACTAGGGCCCGTGGCCTCAAGAGAAAGCCTGTGACAATGTCCATAATCAACATATAGCATAAACTATGGGGCCTCTGGATCCGATTGGATCCTCGAGAGCAATCAACACTGCGTTTGGCAATCAAGCACACGACGAGTGTCAGTGACACGCAGTAGGCGTTTCGCTCCGGTCCTGGAATGTATGATTCGTTCCATTTTCTTTCGATACAGGGTTCTGGGCTCTGGAAGGAGGAAGGACCATGAAATGACACAATCAGGATCAATTTGGCGTCGTCTAGCACTTTAATCCAAAACGCGGGTGTGGGCTTGAGGCTCAAGCTCGTAAATTACACACATTTCGCATTGACTAGGTTGCTTGTTAGGCCAGACTTCTAGGCGTAGGGCTTTCTCGGATATACCTGCGATAGCACAAATCATATTACAGGAGCGTTACGATCCCTGTCGATGTTTGAAACGGTCGGATGTCATTCTGTATGAAGCGAAAGCACTCTACGTGCTGATTGATCAGAAAGTCGGAAGAGATTCTCGGTAGACCTGCCACCAGATCTCGCACTCCTTCGTCTCGCTAAGGCCCAGGGGTGATTTCATATTGATGATGCATTATCCATGGATAACCTATGCATGTGATAGTCGTTGTCAGCCACCCTACTAGGATGTCCTAGGCTGTTATTGCCCAGAGCAGAGGGATAGTATTGGCGCTTGGAAAGTACCATCATCAATAGGTTTAAGCTGGCGTATGCTTATTTTCTGGGGATATGATAAGTTTGCAATTCATACATTGAGATAATGATTTCCACATACCCCATATCTGTCTCCACAACCACCCTGGGGGGGTGGTACGGTGACGCCGCAGCTCGCAGGGCATGTCCCCCACCAGGGTCGTGTATTAGTGACGGAGCTAATATCCCACTTAACGTAGAACCCCATCATCTCGTCTCTTTTCTTGAAGAAACGCAGACCTTGCACATGATAATATATTATTTTGTGCACCAGACCTCGTCTCCTTGTGCACAATGGCTGCCCTCAAATTTGTCAGATCGGTACGGCCCCGCAATCGAATTGTTGTTAATGATCGACGCTGACAGGTATCTTATATCAGGTTTGGGACTCTTTCCGTTCTAGTTCCGGCCTAGAACCGAGGTGATTCATTTCAGGTTCATATGAAAATGCTTATGCTAACTGACGATAGACTCCTGGATGGCGTGCGTGGGACCCGAGATGTTCAATTAACACTAGAACTTACTAATGAACACTATCAGCTCCGCGTTGTTTCTGCTACTCCAGGCAAGGTATTCGCAAACAATTACCACCTCGTGACATGCCAAGTGGTAATCGCGATATAGGTCAGATTTGAATTAGACATTCGGAAAGAGCATACGGTAGAGGAAACCGTCGGGAAATCCGAATCAATGATTAATTTCATCGCAGAATCGATTGAAGATCCTCCATGGCGGGACGATCGCATCAATGGGTGGGCGCCGTCCTATTCCGCTGACAGTAGCATCTGATTAACATTTGACAACGTAGTTGACTTGGGAGGCTCCCTTGCAGTAGCTTCACGAGGACTCTTTGCTACCGGTGTCTCGACCGATCTCAACGGTATGGCGTCTTGGCATCGTACTGAATGACGGCACTAATAATGCGTAAGTCACATACCTCAGCTCTGGAGGGAAAATAGGAGACAAAATCCGCGCAGTAAGTCGGAAGTATTTCAAACTTCATGCGATGCTCTAACATCTGATAGGAGGTTACATGTGACAAGTGTGAGTTCACCACCTCTGGATCTTTCTCAAAACTGATCATGGAGAAAGTCGGGAAAACCCTGGCGTATACGTCAATCAGGTTCATGAACGGTAACGATGAAGTGTTTGCTCGCGGAAGTCATACAAAGTAGGGCTTTCTTACTCCTCGATTGGTCTCGTGTGCAGGCTAACAGTTCAGGTATGTCGCACTGGCATGGAAAGATCCCAACAACGTCACGGAGCAGATGAAGCCGGAACAGGAAAACTTGACTAAATGAGCTTCCCCATGGGTTCGCATAACTAATAGATTGTCTCTTCAATGATACCTACCTTAATATCTAACGATACTCCAAGCTATGCAATTTCTCGAAGTCTTCTTCCAGCATTCCATGGAACCGTTTCCGGAGTACGCTCGTTGGCACTCAATATCTGCGTGTCTTGACGCATGCTTCCATGGAAAACCTGCCACTGGGACGGAAAGTCCGAATGATATCGTAATTCGTTGAGCATATGAGGCCATAACCAGAGCGTACGACCGGACAGGGAGGCATCCGTCCTCGTTCTCTCAGGAGCATGTTGTCTTTTGCAAATTTACACTCTCTGAAGTGCATCCAATATTCCCTCGAGCAGTTCTTATCCAGTCCTCAATTCCTCTCCTAGCATGTGCTAGATCATTCCGTCCAGTAATTCTTTGAAGCATTTTTTGTCTTCCCAGCCATTGTTGAAAGAGCGTTTGCAACCACACCAGGAGAAATCCATCTTCTCGGGCTTGCGATGGTCTGTCATCCCATCAAATGGGATCTAGCACCAAGTTGCACCCAAAAAGCGGGTTTTCAAGAGCGTGGGAACGGATTCCGCCGTAGCTTGAATCTTTCGATCGGAAACAAGTCTACTGGCCGATCTTACGATACGTGGTCGGATACGGGTCAAGTTTTCTCATCTGGCGGATGAGATGCCCAAGCATCTCGGGACAGCAGTCGTCATAGCAGACATGAGCGCCATCAGGAATCTCCTTGAAAGCATACTACTCCATTCATGGTCGCCTTTACAAGCCCAGTCCTCACGTCGTTCATCAGTACTACAGTCCACCTGTTAGCAACGTCATTCCTTTGTACTAGTTGCCGATGCTTCGTTTATACCTATCACTATTCCTGGTATTACTAGCTCGGTCCGCTAGATATATCTCGCGCTCCCTATGGTGAGGCTTTGGCAAACTTGTGTGAACCGAATTTCGCTTCGAAGATTATGGAAGCACAGCATCTGAAAATATACTCCAGCAGGTGTTACGAGATTTCAAATGATTCCGTTCGTCCACACCCTACCGCCGCCCTCAATCGCCTCGTGACTATGGAGGTAGTCAGTCAAGGTCGAGAAAGCCGCCGGAATACGTCGGGGGGAATTGGCAATCCTCGTTTGAGTCGGTGGATGATAGAGAGGAGAATTAGGAAGTCCCGCGAGCGGCTGGTTTACTCACACTGAGTGGATCTCCGAACTGGCGTTCTTCACATCTTCAGCTTCCTTCCATGGACCAGAAATTATGCAGTCAACGAATGGTGAGATAGACTTCAACTTTTAGGTAGTAGATAAATGGAATCAACTCCTTGATGTTCTGACATTTGGTCACTTAGATGGTGAGCACAACCGTGGTAGCCTCGCAGGATGGGGAGCCGGTCGCGGCCGAGAAGAACGGCGAGTGCCTGGAGACGATCGCTTTGGATATCAAAAATTCTCTTCACATCGGATTTGTAAATCCACGGAGGTATCAACATGATATAGTTAGATGAGACCAGATAGCTAGCGCGACTCGGATCGTTTGTTTGCGAATAATCAGCTCTACTTGCTGTTCAAGGAGAATCTCGACCTCGTACTTGAGCGTTTCCTTGTTACTGGTTGGATATCTAGCGACAATTGGCAATCTTTTCATTCATTATATACGCCGTAATGGGTTTCCTCTGTGTGGTGTAGAACTGAATTCACTGTCGTAGAGCGAATTTTTCATGCATTTATTTTTTTGGTGACTTCCGGACAGTCGAGTGCAGCAAGATCATGAATATGCGGTAGAAATCCTCTCCTTTTCTTGTGCTCCTAAAGCGATATATTCATTGAAGCACTAGAGCTAGAATGAAATGGAGGATGTCCCCATTTAGTCCTCATCTTGGTATATTCACCAAGTCGACAAGTAGAACAGTACAGTGTTGCAATTCCTTATCACTAGAATTGGTACCGAAGTTCGAGGGCAAAGTGATTAGGGAATATTCGCCATACAGTACAGTGCGGGATTTGTAGTAGATTAGGTCTGGAGCAAACGTAGTCTCTCTAGACATCCGGGCCAAACAGTAGTAATCAGGTATTGAAGTGCTGGATAAAGCTACGACATGGAAATGGTGTAGGAATGCTGTAGGAATGCTGTAGGAATGCTGTTTCCTTTTCTATTGGGGTTTTATTATGGAAATAGTCATAGAATGAATGAATGAACACAGTATCAAAAACCAGTATCTGCCTGGCTAATAATTATCGGTTACAGAAGTTTTCCCTTCAGTGTCTCCCAACGGAAAGTGCCCATATTAACAGCCATATCGGCCACTCCGAGATGCATAGAGAAAGGCATGGATAACTCTTAACGCCCATTTAGGCCGAATTCATCCCGCCAGATGTCCGAAATTCCGATGCAGCTCCCCAGGCTCAATTTTTGTTAGTCCCAAGTTGGCATCAGCTCGTGTATTGCGTAGTAGTTATATCGAATCAGTGATCTTCCCATTCCAATAGCATGATTGTTATGAAGGACAGGCTATTTCAAGACAGGAGCATATGCGAGTTCGGTAATGTATTGATGTCGATGAGAGGGGTTTGAGGTACAATGTCAGGGGTGGAGGCCCAACATACTGGACACATTAGTTGAGACTTGTTGATACTAAGCCTGCATCGAGACCTTCCACTTCAGGAATCGCTTTTGACAGATCCTCACGCTGGAGAGCTTGAAGATCAAGACCAGAAAGCTCTGTGCTGCTTTCAGAAAAAAGAGCTACTTTAATGTGCTGGACGGTGTGGTACATACGGGAGTATGGCCCGATCCCGCCGCAAATAGAGGGTTTAGTAAACTCGTTAGTGATGTTGAATAAGTTGTCATATGAAATGCCTTCATAACCGTGCTCTCGCGATGTAAAATTGCCTTCCGCGTTCCCTCCAAATGCCGGGAGAACCTGCAGCTCGGCCAACTGTTTGGCCAGCAGTCCAAGCATATAAAGTTGGCAGGCCGGCGTGCTACAAAGTCCTCTATTGGACTGATCGAAGCCGGAGCCAGGGCCTTCGAAAGCCAATTGATCGAAAACCTTTTCGAATCTCGTCATCACATTGGATACAATATCAATTCTTCCCCGATCTATCGCATCTAATAAAGGGTCAGAGTATGGTTTGTAGTCGTGGAGTAATTCGTATACCTGTGACGATTTTAGGGATTGGCAGTTCTCCTGGATCGACTGCCTTTCTTGCCTTGCGGAACCAGTTCTTTGAAACTAGACGAAAAATTGTGGAACTGGGAAAAATCCAAGAGAGGAAGAGCCACTCGAGACTCGTTTCGCACCTTCAAGTGCAAATTTATCGCGTTCGAACGTGTCATCTACCCATCGGTCGGCATGGTATTCGATAACTTCTAGGCACTCGTAGTAATCGACCAATTTTCCGATCTAGACCAGTTCCGCCTTCGACAACGAGCTAGGCACTTTTCGAAACCGGCCATGCATTGCATTCAAAATGATTGAGTAACTTGTTGGTCCACATGAAGGAAGGGCGTCGATATCCAAACTTCCAGACTTTACGGACTCTGACTCTTTCCAAGGGCCGGAAAACATGCGATCGAAATAAGGAGAAGCCACAGATAAATGACGTGAGGAGGCGAGGAACGACTCACGTTTGATATCTTCTTCTGGGATGGTGATATTAACGGTCAGATCCCCCTCTGGATCGAGGGTTTGAAAGTTTGAAGTCATAATTGGAGGCCCAGAAGAGGACGTCGGCGTTTGGTGAGGAAACCCTGTGGCCGATATGCCCGCGGTAGGTAGACTGTTAATTGTTCCTATCCAGTATGAGGGCCTTATTTCATTGATATGTATCAAAATGACTTACTGCAGAAACACGATTGACAACAAGGAGTATTGAGCGTAGCTGTCAACTCGATGATCTAAATTACCGCAATACGCATGTGTTACAGGTACCGGCATTTAGATGTATCTACGGAGTACTTCAGATCACTTTCTGTTTACAACAGTGGTTTGAGCAGACGGAGGTAGAAAAAAGAAAAGTGGGCCAACAGGGACCCCCATCGGTTGAAGTTCGGTTGAGTTCCCGAGCATCATTCGCCATTACCAACGAACGACACAAGCATCGTAAGCTTCATCTGCCTGAACTCATACAAACATTGCTTTCCATTCTACCTGCAAAGTGAGATTCCACGGCAGAAAAGCCTCCAACGACCATCCCCCACCTATTTTACTCCTCTAACAACACCAAATCACCAGACCTCTGCCAATCACACCGCCACATCATGTCAACACTAGAAGACCTCCTCGGCGACGATGGACGCCGAGATGACGATGAAGAAAAGAAGGACGATGGCAAAGACAAGAAGATCGATGGTGGAGAAGGTGGAGAGGGTGGTAAGAAAGATGGTGATGCGGATATGAAGGACGCCGCCGAAGCCGAGAAGGAAGAGGAGCTCATTGACGAGGACATTCTACGATCCAACACACGAGACATCACATCACGGCGGCGGCTGCTGGAGAATGACACGCGGATAATGAGGAGCGAGTTCCAGCGGTTAACTCATGAGAAGGCTACGATGCAGGAGAAGATCAAGGATAATGTGGACAAGATTGAGAACAACAGGTAGTTTCCCGCCACTCAAGAAAACCCAGGAAAGCTAACATCATCGACAGACAATTACCATATCTCGTCGGCAACGTTGTTGAGATCCTCGATCTAGATGTCACCGAGGAAGCTGCCGAAGAAGGAGCCAACATCGACCTGGACGCCACCCGCGTTGGGAAATCCGCCGTCATCAAGACCTCCACCCGCCAAACCATCTTCCTTCCGCTCATCGGCCTTGTCGACCACGAGCAGTTGAAGCCAGGCGATCTCATCGGCGTGAACAAAGACTCCTACCTCGTCCTAGATACACTCCCTGCCGAGTACGACAGCCGAGTCAAGGCGATGGAAGTGGATGAGAAGCCGACGGAAAAGTACACGGATGTTGGAGGCTTGGACAAGCAGATTGAGGAGCTAGTGGAAGCTGTCGTGTGGCCGATGAAGGAAGCGGAGCGGTTCAAGAAGATAGGCATCAAGGCTCCAAAGGGTATGCGCAATATATCAAAAACCTCGAAACTACTTCGACTAACTTCAACTAGGTGCCCTGATGTACGGACCCCCCGGAACCGGTAAAACCCTCCTCGCACGAGCCTGCGCCGCCCAAACCGACGCCACCTTCCTCAAGCTCGCCGGCCCGCAACTCGTCCAGATGTTCATCGGCGACGGCGCCAAGCTCGTCCGCGACTGCTTCGCGCTCGCCAAGGAGAAAGCCCCCTCAATCATCTTCATCGACGAGCTTGACGCCATCGGCACCAAGCGCTTCGACTCGGAGAAGTCCGGCGATCGCGAGGTGCAGCGGACGATGTTGGAGCTGCTGAATCAGCTGGACGGGTTCGCGAGCGACGACCGCGTCAAGGTGCTCGCGGCGACGAACCGCGTGGACGTGCTGGATCCGGCGCTGTTGCGCAGTGGGCGGCTGGATCGGAAGATCGAGTTCCCATTGCCGAACGAGGAGGCGCGGGCGCAGATCCTGCGGATCCATAGCCGGAAGATGACGGTGGACGAGGCGGTCAATTGGCCGGAGTTAGCGCGGAGTACGGATGAGTTTGGGGGCGCGCAGTTGAAGGCGGTGTGCGTGGAGGCGGGGATGATCGCGTTGAGGGGTGGGCAGTCGAAGATCACGCATGAGCATTACGTGGACGCCATTGCGGAGGTGCAGGCAAAGAAGAAGGATGTTGTTAGCTTCATCGCGTAGGGTTCGCGCTGGTCTTTGTTCGGTTCATCGGAGCGTTTGGGAACAAATCATAGAAAAATAGCACCGGCCATCAGGCGTCCGTCTCAATAATGGGCACCATGAGCGTTTGGTCCTGACATTACTATTGCAGCAGGGAACACGTCGAGTGTATCCCGAAACTACTGCTTCAAATGCGCCCCCTGGAGCTCCTCCTGGGCATCCTTGATCATAAAACTGTACGCACGTTAGCCATCCGTCTTTCATCAAACCGCGCCATCTCCACTTACTTATACCACCACACCGTCGGCAACACCGTCCCCAAATGCCACAAACTATGCGCATCCACCATCCCCCCCCACGGCGGAAAATCCAACAACTCCAAACTCATCGCCATGATGATCCACGCCACGATCATCCCCGGCCACGCCGCCCACCCGCGCTTCACCGTCCGGTACCGCGCGATGCTGAACCACGTCCACAGCACGTTCGAGATCGTCCCCACGACCACATTCGCGGTCATGTTGTACGTGTAGTCCCACCGCCACGCGGTGAGGTAGGTGACGTGCGCGATGTACAGCAAGATGCAGAGGAGTGTCCACGCGCGGCGGACGCTCTGCTTCCGCGGGGTGGGTTCGTCGAGCCGGAAGATGCGGATGGGGGAGAAATACAACCCATACAGCACGTTCGCGCCCGCGGCGAAGTAGTCGAGCTTCTCCGTCCAATCAAAGTCGCGGGTGTGAAACAGCATGCTAAAGCCCCAGCTCACCAGGCCGACGTAGCCGAAGCAGAGGTAGTATGGACGGAGGGGGTAGGAGGCGGGGAGGCGGTCGCGGAGGAGGGCGATGCCGTGGTCGTGGGCGAGGTAGTTGAGGAGGGAGAAGAGGACGGCGAAGGGCTCTTGCATGCCGAGGGAGCGGTAGAACGGCCATTTGCCGTGGAATTGGACGACGGGGTCGGGGGGGGGAGGGTGTTGGGAAAGGCGGGCGTCGGTGATGAGGTGTTGGCAGGTGTAGTCGCATTCCGAGGGACAGTCCCAGAGGAGGAGGCGGTTTTGGAGAGCTGGAATGGTTAGGATGCGGTGGATGGAGGTGATTGTGGAACGTACATATTGAGGGGCCATTGGCGATGCAGTTCGATTCTTTGCAGACCTGGAGGAAAGTCAGCGGGGGGTTATACTGCTGGGGATACATTATGCGTCAACCTCCACGCAGTCCTTAAACTCGGGAAGACGGTCCCCGATGGATGCCTTTGCCACAGCGGCGAGAAGAAGGAGGGCGCCGACAGACAATCGGCGCCATGACAAGGCCAGCTTTCTCATCTTTCAACCGGATACGTATTGTGTTTGGAGAATGATGACTTCGGAGGGATGCCACTGAACGATTGTATTCGGTACCAATGAGGACTGCACGTCGGTCTCTCAGAGCAGCATCAACATACCGATATCATTCATAAACCATATCATTAAGACGGTATCAATTATCAAAACAACACCACATCACGGCGGCTCTGGATCCTGAGGCCCGCCGAACGAAACCCCAAGAGAACCCAAAGGGACAGTGCACCTTTCTATATATAAAAATAGGGCCGAGGGTCATAAATGGACCCAAGGGATGCGGAGCGTAGGGAGCAGAACCTCCCAAGTTTTAACAGCATAATTACCCAGCCACAGTTTGTTGATGAAGTCCTGAACCTCTGCGGCCAATAACAGCAACTTTTGATTTGACCGTGTGCTTGATTCATTCATCTGTGTATCTTGTATCGCCCTTGGGCGATCAGAGTCAAGCACACGCGCTTATTAGTACTGATTCCATCGGTAGCTAAACCGCCTATAATTAAATAAACAGCAGATGGTATACTATAACTAGTTGAATTTGATCTATCTACGCAGACTCTATATCCGCAATGTTATAGAGGATATGAATCAAGCGATTCCCGCTCACTTAGGTCACACCTAACAACCAACCTTATTGAGGTGTTCTTTTGATCGATGTGACGATTAAGCAAACCATGAACTTTTTTAAGCACTCCAAATCTCCATTCAGGAACCTTAAGTGCCGGACGGATTAGACCCAGTTATAGGTGTATCGATCTCACTCGCAAGTGGCGGGGACGACCTCCGAGGTGGAGAGGATGATCGGATAGGAAGTTGAACACGTCGTAGAGGCGGTGGCATAAAACCGACCGTGAATTGCTGAGGATCCTGTATAGACACATTAGCCATGCTGCGCAAGGAGTAGACGGTATATAGTATGTACGGAGGACGCAATATGATGCAATGCGCGTCGAGCGACATCATCGTTCCTGGCTCGAGTTGTAGCAGTTACTTGCATGCCCAATCGCGGTAGATCAAACGATTCTTCAAATAACACCCCTTTCAGCGACTTAACACGCGAGACAGCTACATAAGTTAATCCCGGCGCAAAGTCCCGCTTATCAGCGATGTTCAAAACTGCCTTTTCAAGTGTCACTCCCTGGCTCTTGTGGATGGTGATAGCATACGCCAGGACCAATGGAAACTGGGTACACAGGCAGGCGACAGAACCGCGAACGAAGTCTCGGCGGGACCGGAATATAGGCACGAGCTTTTCGCCGTTAACCTCGCGATGCGGGATCGCTCCGACGAATCTCCAATCGACAGTATAGACTAGGATGCTAGACCGATAGTAGTTAATTGATAGAGAGTCGACAAAGGTGTTAGGAAAGCGATAAGGTAGAGAAGGAAGAAATAAGGAAGAGATGAAAAAAGAGATAGATTTTAAGCAGAGGAGCTGAGTAGAATCTATGTGATCGGCCCTACTTTGTTCACTCTTCTACCTCGATTATATGTATATCTGTTTCTACCCGCTTTCGCCCGCATGACTTCCTCTGGTTGATTTTGAGGGACGGAATCGCCTAAGACGACACTATATCGTACACGCTGAAGGCAACGAGTGTTCATATAGATGGTTTCAGGACTATAGGCCGTATAAGAACATAGATAATGCCCGGAGATGTCTCAAGGATCTTGCTTTCCTTCTCTTTACTTTCTTCTATTAATATTGTCCGTAAGACTCGGTTGCTCTGCAGTGTCGAATTATCTATACTTTGCGATACTATATCTCACTTCCCCGAACAACCCCCTAGAATGTAGAAGACTACATACATGCTAATCTGCTGTTGTCCCATTGAAATCGGATATAGGACGTGTCTGATGCCGTGATGCTGGTGAAAAGGTGCTCTATGTCGAGCTTTGAGCTTCTAGTTAACGAGAGCGCAGGCCCTGGGGACAGCGACGACAACGAAGTCCACAGAGTTAACAGAGATGGAAGAACAGGTGGCATATAATTACAGTAGAGAATGATAGCAGTTATAGGATGATAAGTAGACAGCGTCTCGACCACAGCGACCCAGCAGGATTCGACAGTAGACAGTAGAGATACATGGAGAAGGAAAGAATGATGTGACACGGAACTTTCCGGACCTTTTTTCAGCCAATCATTTTGCCAAGGAATTGTATGGACAAATCACAGAGACATTTCAACTGTCCAATGAGCGTGTGTGCTTTTTTGGAAAAGGAGCTCCATTTGGATTTTAAACTGCTCCACTACGCTGCGCAATTAGGATACATGCTATGGCTGGGTTGGCTGAAATGCACCTGTTGCAGCTAGTGGCGGCAGTTGTGGGTACTAGCTAGCAAGGGGCTTTACGCGTGTACATATTACTAACATCACCTTACATAGTAAATTTAACTTCAATGTTGCCATTTTTCAATTATTCTACAGAATACACCCCTCAATAGTCAATACGGATACTCATCAATGTATCGACATTGACCTGTCGTTCAAGTGGAACGGTCCAATTGCTGGCATGGAATATCCCTCCGTGTCCGAGCGCCTGAACTTCGGTGGCCTAATGGCCTTGGATGCCGAGACTAAGATTGTCCCCTATCCATAACTACATTTCATGTGACATAAATACGGACTCGGGCGAACCATATGTCCGATTTCTCATCTTCTTTTTCTCTCTCTACCATTTCAAGTGTGAAAGGACGCCGAGTCCTTCGATCTTTGGACAAGATTGGCGGAGTTCTGTGGGGCGTTGCTGGATCTGAAGTGATGCGTTATTTAGGTATCAGTTTGGTGAAGATACCTGGGCCTCGGTTTACTGGTTAAATGCTTAGACTTTCTAACTTCCCTTTTCACGGTTCGGGGTAATGGCATTGCATTCTCCAATCTAAGTTTTATAAAACTGGAACTGTATTCCTATCTAAGTTTTTGTCAAAGTCAAGCACAACCGAATTCTTTCTACATTCCCTTTCTAAATTGTAGATATGGCTCCTTCACTCTCCGATCCGGTTGACCTCCCCTGTGGACTTCGATTACCCAATCGCTTGGTAAAGGTAACAATTGGTCTCCTAATCAGATATCCCCGCGCCCAATTATTGATATCCCACACAGGCCGCCCTTGGGGAAGGACTCGCCACATCGTCCCACCAGCCTAACCTCAAGTTCTTCGAGGCCTACGGCCAATGGGGCGCTGGGGGCTGGGGTGGTATCCTCACCGGAAATGTAATGGTTGATGAGCGCCATTGCGGCAGTTCAACTGATGTCCTTTTCGAAGCAGATCCCTTTAAACGCCCGGACGAGGCGTGGGAGGCGTATGCCGAAGCTGCTCAGTCACATGGCACCCCTGGGTTCGTACAGATCAATCATCCGGGACGACAGTCGCCGGTCATGGGCGGTAGAAAATGGTTCTGGACAAAAAATATGGCGCCCAGTGCCGTACCGCTGAACGTGGGGTCCGGGCTGCTGGCCTGGTTCCTCAGCGCTGCGATCTGGGGCACGCCGAGGGAGATGACCATCGAAGAAATCCGGACGACTACCCAGCTATTTACAGACGCCGCATGCTATGTTGTGGAAAGGGGATTCAAAGGCGTTCAGATCCATGGTGCCCATGGCTTCCTACTCGCGCAGTTCCTGTCGTCGAAGTCAAATCGACGAACGGACGAGTATGGCGGTACTCCGCTGAAGCGTGCCCGGTTTGCCGTAGAGGTCACGAGAGCAATCAGACAGGCCGTGCCGGCGGACGTCGCAGTCGGGATCAAATTCAACAGCGTCGATCATCAACAGGAAGAGTCATTACACGATGCCATCGAACAAATTCGGGCCATCGTGGACGCCGGAATCGACTTCCTCGAGATCAGCGGCGGAACTTACGAGGATCCCCAGGTATGCTCTCGCCAAAATCCGTGCGACTCCAAGAAATCGTAGCACTGACAACCCTCCCCAGATGTTACACGCGCGGTCTGCCGCCAACATTCAGAGCACCAAATCCTCCGCCCGCGAAGCCCATTTCCTCGACTTCGCCCGGGAAATCCGCCGATCATTCCCGAACCTCACGCTGATGCTCACCGGCGGATTCCGCACCCGCGCCGGCATGGAAGCCGCCCTGGCTGACGGGGCGTGCGACCTCATCGGTGTGGGGCGGCCGGCCGTCGTCAACCCGGCATGGCCAAAAGAGGTGTTGTTGAACGAGAACATGGGCAACGAGGAGGCGCAGTTGTTGCTGAATCCGGTCAATATTCCGAGTTTCGCGAAGAAATTAGGGTTGAATTTCGTGGCCGCGGGGTCGGAGACGGTAGGTTTTGGTCGTTGGCTTGAGGTGGGATCCAGTGCTAATCGGTTGTTAGGTTTACTATGTCATGCAGATAGCAAGGATAGCGAAAGGGCTTCGGCCAATGGCACCCTGATGACCATAAGGAGTAATCTATTATCCTTGGGCTCATCGGGCTTACAGTCGACCTGGGCGGACTGCACAATTCCATTTGCGAAAAGGGTCACGGAAGGCTTCCAATCGCTCAATCTGGAACTTTCATCCAGGTTGTTAGACATATTATACCTAATACTAACGTTAGAGACAAGGTTTCTATGCTATCTTAGAAATACTTGACCGGGCTTTGCGGGCGTATCAGTCCTGCATGGTATTCAAGCATTTGCTCAACAGGGGAATACTTTAAATAACGTCAATTGCCATAGACCACATGGCATTGGTGTACATAGATTCATTAGTATTAAATATATTGATGCATACCAAGCGTTTCTTCACTAGACTCATTTCCTATGTAAATCTAGTTATCCCATGTGTGGTGCCATTTCAAGGCAACAACGGACATTCCCCTCTAATCACGATATTCCAGCATGGGCTCATGGCAACGCCTATTTCCACAACCGCCCATCTTTCTGCCCTCTTCATGCCTCTTGATCATTATCCAAAAAAATCTATCTGCCCCCCATATGTCAACCCCAAATTGCCAAAATTAAATCAAAAAGAAAAATCATAATGGATAAACAGGGGATTGAACCCCGGACCTTTCGCAAGCTAGAGATGCAAAGCGAACGCGCTACCACTGCGCCATTTACCCAGAATAAATAAAATGTACCTAAGATTGAATAGGTGGTTAGTGCGGATTCGGGTATATCAAAGCATGAAAGATCAGTATCATGCTGATAGGTAGGACCGTATTTGCTTACCTGTAGGTGTGGAATATCTTACAAGGAATTCATCCTGCCGTATCCTTGCTCCTCGGCTCTGTAATGGAATCCAGAATGAATCTGATTTATGCAACATGCATAGTTCAGCACGACCCGCACCGTGCATGCTCATTCTCTGCGCTGACATCCGACTGATGCCGTGAGACTTCAACTTCAACTTCTCGCCGTTTCATCAATCGGGAAACAAAAGCTGGGTTACTTAATTATGTCTTGGTACCAGACTGTTGCTGTAAGTCCATGTTTTTTGCCGTATCTCGGAGACCTCAATCTCATAGAAGTCAGGCCCTGCTCGCTATAGCGGCAGCGTTTTATCCGTCCATTGTGGGGCGGTATCAGACCGTTCGCATCATTCTGGACAATGTCCCGGGAAAAATGATCGAGGTGGATCAGTTCGCGGCAAAGACGATCGAGTTCGAGAATGTATTACGGAATTGCGAGGACGTGATCATGGTTCCGGAGCACAAGTATGCGATCTTGAGCTGTGACCCCGGACGGGATCGCTGGAATACCGTCCTGGTAAATATGGTTGCTTGAATCAGAGACGCACAACCCTCATTCACTGGGTGTAGGGGATATTCATTACGCCAAACATTTCGGGTCGGCTGTACCATTACGATTATACGGACACCGCGGGCGAGAGCAATGGTTTGTATCCCATTGAGCTCCACCAGTACGACAAAGTTATCCACGCTCTGGGGGTTGAACTCCACAAGCCCACCAACACGCTCTTCTTCGTCAACCACGACGCCGACGGCCCCACTATAGAGGTCTTCCAATACCAACCCCAGCAGCATCGCGCCGTGCTGAAGCGTAGCATCTCGCACCCGCTCCTGAACGCGCCCAACAACCTCGTCGCGTTGAATGAAAACGAACTGTACATCACCAACGACCACTACTTCAAACCCGAGTACAGCCGCCCGCTCAACCTCCTTGAGACCTACCTCGCCCTCCCCGGCGGCACAGTGACGTACGTAAACCTCGCCACCAACGCCTTCCGCACCGTCGCCCGCGCCCCCTTTGCGAACGGAATCGTCATGTTCAACGCGACGACCCTCGCAGTCGCGTCGACCACCTTCCCCGGCGTATATCTCTACTCCGTCGACGCGGCCACCCATGCCCTGACCCTGCAGCAGACCATCCGGGCGGGTTTCTTCACCGACAACCTCAGCATGGACGGCGACGGGAAGCTGCTAATCGCGGGGCATCCGTTCCCGATGGCGTTGGGGACGGTGGCGAGGGAGAATCATAGGTATGACTTCGAAGGGACGGGGGAGGGGCTGGATGTGAAAGAGCGGCCGAGGGCGGCGAGCGGGGTGGCGGAGTGGGATGGAAATGCAGAGGGGGTGCTGAGGCTGTTGTATTTGGGGAATGAGTATGGGACATCGACGACGGCGGTGAGGGACGTGAGGGAGAAGATCGGGATTGTGGCCGGGCTTTATGAGAAGGGGATTTTGGTCTGGAGGGAGTGATGTCTCGTCGAGTCGGGTTGGATGGCAGGTGGAGATATCCTGGGTGGGCAGCAATAGGTAATGGCCAGTGGAACTGTGGGTGGGCGGCTCTAAAGGGTAATGTTAAAATGGTTCGCTCCTTGTTATCACCTTTTGACATAATTTGAAGTCCCAAGTGGGTAATCATCCCCTCTCTAGGAATAGTGTAATACTCTATGCAGCGGACCGATCCCCCATTCGATACTCACTCGCCAATCGCTTCCTGGACATATCAAGGCCGTGTCTAAGCACTCTTTATTGATAATACACACCGTTCCCACCGAATCGCCAAACACCTCCCTTGCAATGCAATTGGTCACTTTTGTCTAGTTCTTGCCTTTGGCTTCGGCCTCCGCAGCCAACCGGTCGTGCTCCTCAATATCCCTATATTCCAATCAGTAGTGTTTCACGCAGGGGAATCGGAAAACTCACTTCGCTTCCCACGGATAACAAATCCACACATCTCCCACCGTGCGCGCGGCCATGTACCGTCCGCCACTCATCATATCGGTCGGGAGCGTCCCTTTCTTAGTTTTATCTTTGTTCTACATTCAATCAGCATCCGCCAACACGTTTCCAGAGTCAACCCAACCCACATGCAGGACAAACACCCCCCACCGCGTCTCCATTCCCTCCGCCTCTTTTCCCATCCGCTCTTTTGCCTCTTGCACATCCTTCTCCAGCTCGCGAACCGCGTACTCCAGCGTCGTGCGCGTATCGTCCACCTCGTCGACGATAAGGATATTCTTCCCGACTAGGCTCGTCATGCTCAGGGACGACAGGTCCAGCCATTGTGTGCGGGTGACTTTGGTGCCGGGGGTTTCGATCGGGTTGTCGGAGACGCCTAGCTGCTCGTAGAGGGAGAGGCCGATGGCTTGAATGGGGATGTTCGGCGCGCCTGGCTGCTTGAGGAAGGACCTATATGAACCATCTCAGCCATCTGGTTTTGTAGGAAGATCACGGTGGAACGAGAGAAACTCGGACGCTGTGGGCGGATGTTCACATACCGCAGGATCCGTGCCGGCACATAACCTCCACCACCGATGGCGATCATGAGAGTCGGTTGGAACTCATGGAGGATATCCTTTGCGGAACGGGCACAGAGTTTGTGGACCTATACGCCCGAATAGCGTGATTAGCACATCTTCATGTTACCGGTACTAGCCTGCCTTCGAAGCGCCAGATACGGCTATCTGAAGCGACGCGGAGGGGTGGATAGTGGGGAGATGAACCTCATTATATGTAACGTAGATCTTCTCGGCCATCTTGAGAGATTCCCACCGTTCGGAGTAAGGATTCGAAAGTGAGAGAAGAGAGAGGCGCTTAAGCAAGTATTTTGCCAGAGAAAAAGAATTGATGTTGTACTTTACGGTGGGCGTTAACTCATCATGACTGGAATTTCTCTGTCGGCGGAGCCCTCCGATGGACCGCTAAGCTCGATCAGGAAAGTATACTGGCAAATCCACTGAAAATTGAGGTTATGTAAGAAGCATATTTCAGCCCTTTCAACCTCACTCCGTTTTCTTCAATCGTAGTCGCCTGGGGTGGGTGTTCTGGTGATGAATGAACAGAAAGACGCATCCTATATCGCACCGATGAACGTAGGGATGGCAAGAACGAGTCGAACTGCGTCATTGCTTGTAGTCAGAGTGCAGCCGTCCAAATGGGAACATGGGCTGACCAGAATAGAGGGATTCCATGGAAATTGGCAAGGCTCCCCTATTTACCGTCTGTATGTCCTACATATCGCCAGGTATTGCCATTCCCATCTCGGTTTCATTTGCCCATTCCCAATATTAGTAGAAAGTAAGGTATCAAGCTAGATGCAATATCAAGAGCATTTATTGCAGATAAGGATGAAATAAGCCAATCTCATTTCGTTTGTACGCTTCCACCACCGTTACACGACTCGAGAATTTCATCTCACGCGCATGAGGGTGGATATGGGGCACATCATCGACAATGCATCAAGTGTGTACCAATGTCCCTCAATGCATAGGGGATTGCATATGCTTCGCAACCACGAACAGCGCCCTCTCAGTTTCGGTACCAGACCTGTATCCGTTGCACGAGAAGGCGCTCCACTGGTAGTATGTATAATAGCACGTGTGCGGCGCAATATTCATGCGATGTTACTTCCCCTTACAGGCGCATTTCGCATACAGCTGGGATGTGATTGCGAGAATCATCTTCCATACTAATGGTAAGCTGTCCAAGGAGATGTAGATTAGGGCTTGATATTAAAAGTACATTAGGCATGGGACTGGGCATGTGACCTCATCCATGATTGTTATGGCTTATGAGCACCTTGTATACCGCCTACCGGACGCCGATGTTGAAGTCTAGCCAGGAAAATACGCTAACTGATCAGGATTTTCAGGAGCGATCATGGCTTCAACTCAGCTGCGAACACCGCTCGGAGATTCTTCTCGCCTCCAGCTATGGGAAAGGAGAAGCTTCCATCCCCACCCCCCCAGCGTTGGCACGTCCTTTTCGGCTGGGGATCCCATTCATGGCGACCCCGGGTTTGAGGGGCGCCGAATTGCGTCCAGGAACAGAGCCAACGTGGAAATGCTAAATAGACGACGACCTCTGCCGAACTCAGATGCCTGTCGATGAGATTAATCGGCGACGGTAGGAACGGTCGCCACAGGATTCGGCGAAATTTCGTCCTGGGCAGCACTGAGCACACGCGTCGGAACGAGCAATGGACGCCTTCTGGCGGCGCGTCGTCGCGAGTTCGGACGTTCAGAATCAGCCATCAGCCATGGACCCCAAGGTTGAGGTGGCCTGGCGGCTGAGTTTGAGGCAGTGAGAGGAACCGGGAATCGGAGATCGCTCTGCCGATGGCTTTGACCAACTCTTTGACCGTGCTGATCAGCGGGCTTGATATCCTGTCACTGTTCGCAACCGCCAAGGATTCCGATGCGATTTATCTTTCAATCTGCAACATGTATTCGAGGTACAGGTACCTAGGCATGACAACTGCTTCATATTGAGATTGATCGGCGCCTATTTTTGGGGCCAATTTATCGGTTGGCCAGTCTTTGCAAGCTCCCTCCCTAGAGTGCCAAGGGAATGTAAAGCTGTGCCGCTGGGAATAAATCCAGTCAACAGCGCTCCTATGAGCATATCGCATCATGGAGCTTAATGTGGTGGGAATTTAGCAGTCGCGGCATGTGACGCTAACGACACTACTACTGGCACTATTTCGGCTATGGGAATGTCGTTCATTTTCGAGTCAATACAAAAGCATTGTCAATGATACGTGTCAAATCATAGGCCACTACTATACATGGACCGGAGTAATCAGCAGGTTTCCACAGACGAGCAAGTTAAGAAATATGCCGTTGGAAAAGCACCTGCGGCTGTACAGCGTTATCGAACTTATGGCAGGAAGCGCCGTTATCATTGCCCAGGAAATCTCGCCCTCCATTTCATTGGAGTTGAAGGCGGAAAAGGAGCTCTGGCCAGGAGCTAGGGCACCCGTTCCGCTGCCTGTCATCAAACCGGGGATCCCATCACCCATGTCAAGCCGCCAAGGTCTCAGTTAGGGGGAGCGCATTTACTACGAAGAGTCTAAGACTCTCCCGCAGATGCGCCCAGGGGATAAACGGTCCCAACTCCCAAATGTCAAAGGAACGGGAGGGAGAGCAAGACTTGCGGAACCGCCATCCCCACCGCCTCTGAATCAGGCGTTCTGGAATTGCGTCGAGCGCTCGGCTGCTGCTGATCGGTTCCATAGACCCTGGAGAAAGTGGCTCTCTCGAGCTGTCACTGGAGAAACCGACCGATTGCGGCGGTATGCCAGCGTTGTACAATGGCTTATTTATGATATGGCTTGAACGAGGAATTTGGGACACCTCGTGGGCAGGGAAGAGCCATGGTTCTGGGCTGTCAGGACCCATGAAACAATTTCCGGAATGGCATTTTTGCGATCCTTCTCGCGGGAGAATATAGCGAATAGGGAGTGAGGCGTTCGGGGGGTTCGATTGGATTCCTGCAGCTGGTTAGGAGGTTAGGAGATACGGAGGATACTTGGGGAACCTGGAGATGGGGGAGGCGTCACGTCGCTTGCGTTTATGCGTTAACGGGCAGCACCGCACTGACCATTCTTCCGCCTCGGAACTCTCCATCTCCAGCTTAAGCAAAAGCCACCCACCATGATGCCAGCAGCCCAGCAAGCCAGTAAATCGACATGGAAACTCCATTCTAAACTCAATACAGTCTTCTCAAACCTTCACATCCATGTCCGCCATATACCCAGACTGTCCCAAAGTCTCCTAAACCGTCGTTTCCTGCGAGACTTGCGCTTTACAATGAGCCTGCCCCGATCCTCGCTCCATCTTTCTCTTCTCCTCGTCTTCTTCGCCAGCCCTCACGATCGAGTTCTTTGTTTGGCGCACTGATCCATTAGTCGCGACAGCTTGGGTGATTCGTGTTCAAAGACCCCGCGACCACCACTTGACGATTTCGGTTCTCCTTTCCGCCGACTTGGAACTCCTATTCACGGCCGATCTTCGCGACGCATATCTTTGCCATCCAGCATTGCTCTGCGAAATCTATCTTATCTATTCGCACATGTAGCGTTCTCCAAGCGACCAATTTGGGGTACTCATAGCTAAACCGCCATTGGTGCTGCAGTGAACAAAGACTTCCACATTTTGTTCTTGACCTTCTCACGGCCTGTCCTGTCATGATCTACGACCGTCCAATTTCTTAGCATCGCGTTAGCTTTGGAAATCGAGCCCAACGAATATCTCCGAGGTCATATACACTCCTTGGACCCGACCTCGTGAATAGTTCTGCCAGACTCAGGGACAAACGGGCTTCCCCTTACCTTCCTTGACATTGCGATGATATAACGGGCCATCTGAAACCGGTGGCACATTTCTTTCTTTATTGGGGCATTCATCCCTTGCTGCAGTTGCTCCTCAGTACGTCGGGATTGGTGTCTCGTTAGCGCGCTGGGACATTCCGGGGAAGTCTGAAAAATTTGGTGTTTGAAGCCTTCAAGGTCCAGGATTTACATGCTTCAAGTCGGCTGAGAAGCAAGGTCGACACGATGGCTTCAACGGCAGAATCAATCCGCCGAAGCCCCTTCGCAACGGATCACAATCACGGGCCGATACACAAGTCAATACCGATTTTACCTTCGTCGTCCTTCACTCCCCCAGGAGATCCAATGGATATCACACCGACCAATTCGAACGATTCCCAAAGAATGAGACCACCACCAGCTGCCAATAGCCAAAATGGCGATCGACCTGCGGCCTCCCAAAATCAGAACCAGCAGTCGTCGCAAAGTCAATCGGAGTCTCCGGCGGCAGCTTTGGATACACCACCCACTACGAACGGCTCATCTTCTCTGCCAGTAGGTGCTGCCGCGGCTGCGCAGCAGCCTAAAGTTGTTCAGACCGCATTTATTCATAAGCTATACAAGTGAGTGCCGACAAATTGCCACGAAGGGCCGTGAACTCAACTAACGGATGCCAGTATGTTGGAAGATCCGAGTATACAACATTTGATTTCCTGGTCAAGTACAAATGAGAGTTTTGTCATGTCGCCATCTAGCGAGTTTTCCAAAGTGTTATCGTACGTATATCGCCAGCGATATGTACCAGTCCAAAGCTAACTATTTATTGGCAGATCCTATTTCAAACACACTAATATCTCATCCTTTGTTCGCCAACTGAACATGTACGGATTCCATAAAGGTATGCATAAGCTCGCAACAGGTCCGACGATAGTATTGCTAATTCTTAGCAGTCAGCGATGTCTTTCACACCGGCCAGCCCGATTCTCCATTGTGGGAGTTCAAGCACGGGAATGGCAGCTTCAAACGAGGCGATTTGGTCGGATTGAGAGAGATCAAACGCAGAGCTTCAAGGCATGCACTGATCCATCGAGATTCGTTTTCCACTGCACCGAAAGTGGCGCCGCCACCACCTGGCGCCCAAGCCAGTGTGGAGCATATGCAAGATCCGCAAGCCATGGGAAATGCACTCGATTCCCGATTACAGCAGATGGATCACACTATGTATGAGCTGCTGCATCGTGCCAACCGCACCGAAGACAGCTACGCATACCTTAACCAGCGATATCAATTTGTCAGTGATGGCTTGTTACGGTGCCACCAAGTCAGTTCTTTCCCCGCTCTTGTGTCGAGTACAATTGAAGTTCGATTTCTGACTCGTGTACAGTGGAACCATGAGCTTTCCAGCTATTTGCTCCACATGATTCCCGATCCTGAGAATCCTGTACACAAAGATGGTAATTTTGTTTCCCGGATACGAACGTGCTACGCGAGTCAGATCCAATATGCTAACACGCGGCAGTGACCATGATGCAGCGGGAAATCGCCCGGCAGATCGACCAGATTCGATCTTTTGACGAGCCTCCAGAACCCCTGTCGTCGTCTCGACAAACATACTTCAACAGCCTCCACGACACGGGCCAATCACTATCCCCACGTCAGCTACCGCAAGATATCCTTGAACAGCGCCGCGGGTCCCTCACTGCTTCCATCCCCCGACCGTCTCCATTCCGCACTCCTCTCGCGCCTCACCTCGCCATCTCCCCGCGTCGCTACGGCTCCATCGGCTCCTCCAGCAACACGTACTCACCCTCATCCGCCCGCACCCCCCAGCACGTGCCTCTACAACCCCCGGCACCCCCTACACAACACCCTCTCGCCACCTCATCCTCCTCTTCTCCTCCCGCGAACCTCCCCCGCCGCCACACATCCGCTGACATCCGCCTCCACGGCTGGAACCCCTCCCTCGCCGGCCAACCCCAGTCCTCCCAGCCCCCCCTTCCACCTCACGCCCACTCCCCGTACGCGTCCGGCGCCAACTCCACCCAATGGCCCTCCTCCCCCTCCCGCGCCCCCGTCGGCGACTCCGCCATCCAAGCCACCCTCGCGCAATATGAACTCCCACGCGGCCCCTCTTCCACAAACCCGACCTCCAGTCTCGCTCGCAACGTCACGCCGCCACCCACGCTCTCCTTGACTAGCGACGGGCCCAACGGTCCGCCGATGGACGCGCCGTTCGGGTCGAGCTGGCAGTTGCCGGGCGCGCGGTTCAACTTTAAGGGGTTCGGCGCGCCGGGTAGCAGCGGGGGCTTGGAGCCGCCAGGTGGAGGGAGCATGCCGCCGACGAGGAGGAGCAGTATGGCGAGCAATGTGCATAGTCTGTTGAATCCGGCGGAGACGGTGGAGCGGGAGGGGGAGGATGAGGGGGAGCCTGGGGGTGGGGCGAAGAGGAAGAGGGTGTAGACGATGTGAAGTAGGTGGAGAGGTTGGAGATGAGCGTTTTTATCAGGTGAACTTCGGGGATTTATGTGCATGGTAGGGTCATTTCGTTTTCATGTCAATGTTGGTGAAGGGGCGTTCGACTTTTGTGCTCATTGTTCAGTAGTTTTGGCAAGGGTAGGAGGCTGTTTGTATTTTTGTCGCTCATGGATGAGGGCTTTGGATGTACTAATACCGAGTTCTTGGACATACCTAAGTATTTACGATAATGTCACCGGCAGGAACTGTGTCAGGCCATCATTCCCCTTCTATTCTTTAGTATCTCCCCCTGAAAATCTTAGAGTTGTCTGTCTTAGTTCAATTATTTGGTCTTCAAGAGGCCTCTCCTGCTGTCCATCCGAATCCGATGCCTCCAACTGGGATTAGCTGCCCAACGTAGGGTCCATTTCCACTTGGGGCGACCCTATGCTGCGGCGGCCGTTGCACCGAGTCCCACGGAGTTGAAGCCGCGTATGCGGGGAGAATTTTCAGAATCTTGGACTTATTCCTCTTCACAATCTCAGGGATTTCAATCGCGCGAAGTTCTTAGATCAATCCCATCTCATCTTTCGATTCCATAAACTTCTGGGGTTTCGAGACCACTTCTGGATATGCGTATCAAGTCCAACGCGTAGGCGATGAGAGACGCCCGGTTATGACACCTTGTTTCTCATGTACAACGGCTTGAATAATGTCACCAATAAAGCCCCTCTCATCTAAGCCTCCGCGTGGTCTGCCGGAAGTGGTTGCGGCTCGTTCGCTCGGAAGTGCCAAGTCGGCTTGACTGGTTTCTCCACCCCTCTTCGAAGACCAAAATTCGTTGGCGTGGCCAATGAGCGGGCAATTTGCGGAAACTCTAACAAGAGTTGTACGTCCAGCTTCGGTTTCCTCCACAGTTTGTCCTTGGACCATGTTGGACAAATCACAAGGGCCTTCCTTTCAACAAGTGCGTTCTCCACTCCGGTTAGATTCCCGATATGGTGCTTTCTGAATTTGAGTGTCTCGTCCGGATTTGTCAATGAAGTTCAACAGCAGACCACTGGCATTTGACGGGTCTTGTCTGATAAAGGGCCCAATAAAGGTCCTTCTCTTGATATCATTTCCTCTGATGCATAGGAGATTAGGAGGCCTAGATACAGATCATCGTCGGCTGTTTGGTGCACCGGCAACGTTATCTCTACACGTAGGCTTGTAATAGCGAACGAAGCCCTGTTTGCATCCGGATCATGGATAAAATCCCCAGAGTCCTGAAATGCGCCCGGTGATACTGCAAACATGCCGGGGGTGTAGGTTTTGAGTATAAACCGCGCAAACTGGGGTAATATCGTCCCCGGCTCATTCCAGTCAAATATTGTATAATTGGAAGAACTCCTAATAATTTATTCCTGGAGCCGCTTGAAAGCCTCGCTACCTTCTCCATATATAAGCGGTATATTGACTTCGAAGATTCCGAGCAAAGAAGAGGTCCGGTCCTCAAGCCTTCTTGTGCTCCTGTTGGCTGCCCAGGACCTCTTCTGAGCGACGCTAGAATCTCACAATTGATTTCGGCTTTGAAGAAGCGCCGTGTCGATATGCATGATCTCCTGGGGTGTTTTCACCATTCCGTATTTGTCGCCGATATCGTGCTAGGATCTGTTGTAGAAGATGACATCTATAGGTGCAATCAGTTCCTGAAGAGTCTAACCTCCCCCGAACCACTTGCAATGTTTCAACGAATCGCGCTCCACAGGAAGATCGAGGTTGAAGGGGACTTCACTGCAATAGTCGGAAAGATAGACATAGCACACTGCGGCATCCTGATACCAACTGAACATCGAGTTATGAGGGAGGATCGCATAATCTGGAATGTCACCCACAAATTCCCGCACCTCATACGTTTTCGTATTGAAAAGTTTCATTTGGATTCCGTTCAAAGCCTTCAAGCAAATGGCACGCTTGAAGATTAATGTCGACTTTGCTGGCATGCTGCTAGAGAGACTAATAGGAATACCCAGGCGAAAGATTGGTGCAAGATAAGGTAGAATAAGAATTTGAGAGGGGAAAAGACAAGATTGAATGGAAAACTAGAGCGAAGGATAAGGGAGCCTATCGGAAGATATATAAGGCGTTAAACGTGTGTAGACAGCAAACAGCACTCAGTGCTTGCAGTGAAAGTTCGGTCACCTATCACAACGGATGAACAGCGCCTAAAATGTACCTGCGGTGAGTAACTCATGAAAAACGGGAGTGGATGAGGATATACCTTATGTATCAGTGTAGCGCCGGCTTCATTGCCGTAATGGTAGGACTGAACCTAGATCCTTACTTAATTTGATTGACTGGTTAGGTTTCAGCAGAATGGTAGAAGAATGCTGGATAAAATCAGAGGTGTGTGATACTTAGGATATTACCTTCTCCGGCGCTGCTATTTTTCGGGTTTTCAGGACCTTGACATGCCATAGTGCTCCGAAAACTAAATGTAAGAACAATAGGAAGAACAATAGGAAGTATTGTATGTTTCTAAGCCCAAAGTATTAGCTGAGCGTCAATACTATGACACTTTGGTGCAGCATTTAGTCCCGTGGGATTGGACGGCCTTCCAAAAGACGGTCGGCAAACAATCACAGCTCACAAGCAATAAATGGCACCATGAAGTTTTGAGGCGGCCGAATTTCTTTCTACCTAGCACGATATACGCTTCTACGCGCGCCTCTCAACAATTTTCCGCCTCCTAACAATCCACAACATCTACTCTCTATCTCCTCCATCCATCCCCGCTATCCTCGCACCCACTCCACACAGACGGGATTCCCTTCTCCCCTCCGCTTTCGCCGTTACTAAGCTGAGCCGTCCATGACTACTTGACGAGGGGAGAAGCAGGAAAACCGTGAATGTCTGCGTGGTACGGATGAGGGTGTTAGCGGGGGTTTAGAACAAAGGAAAGGTAACGAGAAACGAGTGTTGATGGCGTGAAGGAGGTAGGTGTAGTGGCAGCCGAAGTAGCAGGCTGGAAGGAATTGATTGACAATTTGGGAAGTAGAGGTGCGATCAGCAATGGTCCAAACAAAGGAGACGGGTGTCGTCGCAGACGTCCGGTTTGTTTATTTCAGTTGCGTGATATGGATTTTTTTGTTCCGTTTTTTGGGGATTTATGGATCCTGGCTCTGGGGACTCTCAGTCCAGTGAGAGACCAGAGGGTCAGGGGAAAACACTCGCGATAATTGACGGGGAAGAATGTTTCCGAGGAGAGGGGTTCCAGGGGTGCCGAGGGTACCAGAGTGATGAAGTTGGCAGTCTGAGGGAACTCGTGGTAAGGATAAGCAATCCAGTCGACTGAAAGAAAGGGGAACGAGGACCATAGCGAAGTGGGTTCCGCCAAAGCAAAAATCCAGGTAAACGCCTTGGGCACGGGTTCGAGGTTCTCGCGGTCTGAGGGTTGCCCAACATCGAAACCAGTTGGGACCAATCTAGGGTTTCTGTTTCGGTGGTCTGAAATAGCAAACATGACTCCGACCTACTCCGAATCGCACATATGAAAACCGACATTGTTAGATGGTTCGGGGAGACGCCTTAGTGGACAACCCCTCCAAATCATCCATGTGGTTGCACATGGCGACGAACAGATCAAAGAACAGCTTGCCACCCATCTCCATCTCCATCTGCATAGTGCCACTACGCTTGAAGGTCTTGCGGCAACGGATGATCAGTGCTAGGTAGTGAGCGCGCAGGCGCGAGTCGGTGTCCGGCGTGTTCTCGTAGGCGTACCGGGCGCTGCGCAGGATGATGGCGACCTCGATGCCAGACTGCAGTCCCTGCTTGCGCAGAGCCACTTTCTTGAGCTCGTCGAGGCCGTATCGATGCGCCGCACAGTACACGGCCGTGTCGCGGAGAATGAAGTCGCCCACGCCGGAATGGAAGATTGTCGGCTCGACGGCCCCGCGACCGCCGGTTTTAAGGTCGAGGTTTTCGCCCTCGAGTAGCCAGGTGTTCCGCCGCTTGTCGTGGACGAGCCGCGGGTAGTAGTCACCTTTGTACAGGTACTCGAGGATACAGGAGAAAACCTCGGGTTCTTCGTCGGGAAGGAAGATACGTCGAGAGTTGGGTTCGAAGAACTGGTCCCGACACACCTCGGTGAACCAAGGTGAGTGACTCAGTACGTCTTCGTGAGCGGCGAACAGTCGCTCGTCTCGTCCCACGACGATGGTGACGATGGCGCTGGTGAGAGGCGGCGAGGCGCTGGGAGAGTTGTGAGAATGATTCCGTCGGTAGGCAGCAGCGGGACGATCATACCCTCCCTCCATCGGACTGTCCACCTTCTCGATGATCTTCTTCTTCGCAGTCCCGCTAATCGATCTCTTCGTGGGTTTGGTGATCTTGCCCGAACGATCTTTCGGGGGAAAAGAGCGTTTGAACATTTTGAGCGAAGGAGAACGAGTAACGAGCGACGAGAGGGGGGATGCGGAAAGTGAACGAGGAGAGTTAGATTGACGCGATGGAGGGCATGAATGGAGCTCCGGAAGCCTTCAGAACGTTCCCCCGCAGCGAATCGCGATTCGTCGGACGGAAATCGGCGTTCTGGCGACTCGGCTGGATTCTGCACACAGTGTTGTGTGAGAATACCAAGTGGTTTCGGCTGGCTCTAACTTGACTTGCTGGCGTGCGGAGAACAGAAGGCACCGAACGGTGGGGGTCTGGGGTGGTTTATATACCCTTCCAAACAGGGCTGGGGCGCCTAATCGTCGACTCACCTTTGGTTCCACATCCCCTGCATGGGCGCCAACACATCCCGGGGCCCGGGCTAGCGATGCGGGATGAGGCTGTGTAAGCCGTGCTCAACCCGAAAGTTGGGGCATCCGGTTGGCTGGGGTTCGCACCAATCGCCCTAAAAGAGTTCCATTAATGGCAACTGGAAACTTTGCTCATGTGTTCCGTGCATGGCTATGCACGATACAGGCATACAGCGGTACGATTGGACAAGTACCAGATATCAACCAAGAAACTGGATACTTAACAGCATATGACGGCAACAAATAAGACTTCGCAGATAAAAACAAGGCAATTGGACAAACTAGAATTGAAAGGGCGCTGGCCAAACCTTGCCAAACCTTGCCAATTGAATGAAATTCCATGCTCAATTGGTTTTGGCTGAGACTCGCCCAAGTTTGTAGTTGATAGCGATGGAATGACATCGAACCATTGAGGATGGGGCAATGATTAAACGAAAGGGAACATCGTATTATTTGTACCCTTCACTTGAACGAAATAATCAGTGTCCTAGAAGGGCTTGAGTCACACAAATTATTGCCCTGAGCCCTTTGGAGAGTACGGAGTACGCAAGCTTGAATGACGCACAGCGGCAAGTGAATGGTTCGGATCAGAGGTTGAACAAGCAGTAAAGAATGAAATGCAAAGACTGGTCAAATGGAACTCTCATGCGATTCCGATTATCAATGGGGACGATCAAGCATTTATATTTCCCAAAGAAATGAGGAGAAAGTAGTGAGTGACTGTTGGTGTCTGGGGGCGTGGAGAGAGGAGGGCGATTGGCTGTGGTGGACCCTGATGATGCTGAGGCCATGAGGCGTTGACGTAGGATGAGACTTCGAGAGAGACTCTTCATACCCAGTTGGTTCCTCAAACATACTTTTAATTCACTTATGAACACTTCCCTCTTTACTGTCTAGCCGGATTTGAAACGCCATCCTATCATCTACGAGAAAAACACCGTCCCGGATATAAATCCCCTCGTTAGTGCTGAGTACCCCGCTGTCGAACAAGCATCCAACAGGCTACACGTCACCACCATATTCGCATCCCTCGTTGAAGGACTCCCTTCCTTCCAACCACTCCTCCTAGGGCTGTATCGATCATCTGAGACTCCTCGGTGATCACTCGCATCATCCACTAGCCATGGCGACCGCAGGAGCAAACAAACGCATTGCGAAGGTGGGCGGACCGTCCCGCACCGAACCGCTACCCCAGACTAACAACCGTCGTCCTAGGAATTGAACGAAATCACCAGAGAACCTCCGTCGGGGATGAAAGTGCGTCTAGTAGACGAGAGCAATGTCCACAAATGGGAGATCATCATGGACGGTCCCGCGTCATCACCCTACGAGGTACCTCCTTTATCTATCCAACGCCTCTCTAGCTCCACTTCGCTCACACCCACCAGGGCGGCCACTTCAAACTCCTCCTCACCCTCCCCATCGAATACCCCTTCAAGCCCCCAATCCTCTCCTTCCAAACCAAAATCTACCACCCCAACGTCAGCAACGACGACAAGGGCTCCATGTGCCTCGGTATGCTTCGCTCCGACGAATGGAAGCCCCCGAACAAGATCCTCGCCGTCCTCAACATGGCGAGGAACCTGCTGGTTGAGCCGAACGCCGAGGACGCCATCGAGACGAGCATTGCGGAGCAGTATCGGGGGGATCGGAAGGCGTTTGAGAAGACGGCGAAGGAGTGGACGAAGAAGTATGCGAATGCGAAATAGTCGGGGGAAGAGACCGTGAAAGAGATTTATGGGGGGGATGGAATACGTTGTTTTTATGGAGCAAGGGAAATACATGTCTATCCGATGGCGCATCATGGACGTCGAGCGGCTGCATTTCATGGAGTCTTAAGGTCTATATATTGGTTGGATTACGGTTCATTGATACCGGTAGTCAGGTATATGAGCAGTATGTGATCGTCGAATTCTAGGATATACCGAGCTGCATTTACACTGTCCAGTATCATCATAGCTTCCCGTCCTCAGGACTTGGCGAGTGACGCTCTATCACTTCCACGTTCCTGTGCCAGTCGATGAAGTCCCTAATCCTGGATTACATAATACAAAGGGTCTGGATGGGTTACAGGCAAAAGTGACGCCTGGAACGTTTGTGGGGTAATTACCAAGGCAGCAAGGCGGCAATGTGATATCATCGCCAGACAAGAGAATGAACTGTATGAATCGGCCTCACTTCAGGAATATATATTTCCACTCCATCAATCCAAGGACTTTAGATTCCAGAATCAGTACAATGCCTTCCCACGAGCGACAACCACATGGGCACCGACACCAAACCCATGTCACCCGCTCCCGTTCCCGCAGTCCCCGTCCCCGACACGTCGACTCGCACCGCGGATCCAAGCGACGTCGACGGTCCTCCAGCCCTTCTCGACACGCCGACAACCTACCATACAATGCCCGTCCGCTAGAGAAGTCCGATCTGTCCGCCTACCGCGGACTTCTCGGGCTATACCTTGATATCCAGAAGGGCATGGCCATCGAGGAGCTCGATGAGAAGGAGGTGAAGGGGAGGTGGAAGTCGTTTCTTGGAAAATGGTAGGTTTAGTTAGCTAAATGGAGGGTTTATGATAGGTGTGGAAGCAAAGCTGACTTGGGTGAGGAATCGGGGGATATTAGCGAGGAGTTATTATGATCCTGAGATGAAGAAGCGCGTTGAGGAGCAGGTTGCGGCAGTTCCGTCTACCAAGAACGAGCATGAGAGTCGAGAGCGTGGCCGGAAGATGGAGCGGACATCACGAGAGTCATCGCAGGAGTCGATAGGTCCGGTTCTTCCCGAGCAATCTGGCCGCGGGAAGCGATCTGGTCCCGCCATACCTACCGCCCAAGACCTGGCATTACGAAGCGGTATTTCCGACACCTTTCGCGTCAACCGTTCCACTACTGACGCCCACCACAGAGATCGCCGCTGAAGACCGCCACGACAGCCTCCAGGCGCACCGCGCTGCCCGCAAATCCGACCGTGCCCTCCAAACCGCCCGCCTCGACGAGCTCGCGCCCCGCGCGGACGCCAACACGCGCGAGCGCGCCCTCGAAAAACGTGCCGATACCACCGCGATGCACCGCACGTTCGCGGACCGACGCTCACCGGGTGCGGCGGAGGTCGGCGAGGGGGAGCTGATGGGCGACGATGGGATCGAGGGATACCGGGTGCAGAAGAAGGAGGAGGAGCGGAAGAAGACGGAGCGGGAGGTGAGGAAGGAGGAGATGTGGAGGGCGAGGGCAGAGGAGCGGGCGGAAAGGTTGGAGAGGTATCAGGATAAGGAGAGGGGGACGATGGAGATGTTGCGGGCGTTGGCAAAGGAGAGGTTTGGGTGAGGGAGGGTGGGTGGCCTGGGCTGGGGTTTTACAGAATGGGTCATAGGATGCGTATGAAACACAGCTGGATATTGTTTCATTGCCGCTAGGGATACGGAATATACAGTATGGGGTTGGCTCAGCCCTCGTTCGATGTCACTGAATGATTTATGCTTAGAGAGCTGGACTTGCGAAGACGTGCCCATTCCGCAAGACCTAGGAGGTAACGCAATAAAACCTTCCCAGCCGCTTTGAATACCTTCAGCCTTGAATCTTGCTATTAGGAATCTCCGAATCTCCATGAGTCCATGTTTAATCACCATACATAGTATGTACCTGTGCAAGGGTCCGATGGTGGCTGCGGACGCAACCGAGCTTAACCAACACGAGGAAGCTTGTTTAAGCCTGAAATAAGGGGCAACCGAAGTATTACAAACAAACATCCCCGCAACTGCAGATCGGTTTGTTTTGATTCTTCTACTATGGTCATCCTCTTACTCTTCAACCTATCCCAAGGCCTCCAGAACATCTTGATACCCGTGTGATACCCAAGGAATGGTGGCACAGTGGCATCTCATTTTCCCCTTCTACGTATCAGGACATGCAAGAGAGTGATACAAGCACCGGCTCACCACCGACTCACCACCGATCTCCAGTCTTGCAGCCTTGTACAGACGTCGCCCCCACGGACAACATCTCAATTCTCAACGAGACAACAATTCACTTGCCGCTCTGGGTTTAACTGCAATTACCACGATAGTGGATGGCAGGGGTTCCCCATCGACAGCGTGATCCCAGCCTTGCACAGTGATCTTCCACCGTTGATATTGCAGGGTTGGAAAGAGTGGTACCGTAGCTATATGAACTCGCGTCGATCGTTCTTACTTTGACCTCACCTCAACTGCGCTGCTTCAATTCTGCTTCGTCGTCGAAGCCTGCGCTGCTCGAGTCATATTAGTTACATCCCATGCGGTCGTCTTCACATGTGACGCTGTGACTTCTTTGGCATTGGTTTCCGGTCTATATTGAATAACCTCTATATCGGTCGTTACTGCAGCGCTCAAGCGGTATTTCACCAGCGGAAGAAAGTCATTCGTTCTGTTCACCGGCGCGATGGAGTCGTTTAAAGAAACGCCGCTAAAAGGCTCAAGGAGCGAGGAAAAAATACCCTTCTTGGATATCGAGGAAACGGAGCAAGATATGGACCACGAACGCAGGATTCGCGAAAGTCAATCGAGGACTCGAAGCCTCGTGAAGCTGATAGTCTACATGGGGCTTCTCCTTGGACTGGTAGCGGCTTATAGTTGCCTAAGTCGACATATCAGCTTCGGGTTAGGTACGCGCAACAGGAACAGGACGGCTAGCCTTCTGCTTTCCGAGGTTTCTAATGTCGAGATAGCGCCTCCCGTACCCGTATCAAGGCTCGAAGCGCACGATATCTCTGTGCAGTCTACGCTGGAGAGGAGGCGGGTTATACCTCTGGTTGATCAATCACGCCCAGAGTCTGGTCCGAATGAGACGTCGGTTTGCGAAACGGAGGCGTGCAAGGCTGCAGCTGCGGAGATTCTAACCAATATGGCTTCGAACTATACGGTGATGGATCCATGCACGGAGTTCAACGCAATGGTTTGCACCGGGTTCGTAGCACGCACTACCTTATGCATTGCGATAGACTAACTCGGCGTAGTTGGGAGGCTACTCATGATTACCGGCCGGAACAGTCTAGTAAGTCCCTGCTAGTATATTACCTGCGCTAAACTAACATGATACAGCCATTGGAACCCTCTCTGATATGGACGACAAACTGCAGGAGGTGCTCCACACCATCCTTGAGTCACCCTATACGTCCAATTCGATCCCACCAGGCACAGACCCTGCGGTTGACAAAGCCAACTTTGACAAGATGCAAAGTGCTTACCATGCCTGCTCTGACGAGGAGACCATTCGGTCGTTCGGCATCAAGCCGCTCACAGATATCTTAGATAGCTTTGAGGAGGTCTTCCCACTTGATGGACCTGAGACCGTGGGAAAGGATGAACTGACCAAAGCAATCTTGAATCTGTCCGGGAAAGGCGTGGGAGCCCTGGTGGGCGCCGGTCCATCTGTATGTTTGCAATACAATCGTATTTCACCCAGCTAACGAAACACAGGCCGATGATAAGGAGCCCGATGTCATGGCCGTATATCTGTCTCCTGGCAGCGTCGGACTTCCGTCGAAAGAGTATTACAACATCTCCGATGTCGTGGAGAAATATAAAACCGCCATCACCGCCATGTTCGAAACCATGTACGGAAACTCGACTGGTCCCGCGGCCCCCTCAGGCTATCGAAACCGTCAAGCCGCCGGGTTTGCAGACTTAGCGAAGAAGATCTCGGATTTCGAGGGTTCACTTGATGTCCTTACAGCTGACCCGGCTGATGCTGCCGATGTAACGAAATATTACAACCCCATGACGCTTGCGGAAGTCGATGCCTGGATTCCCTCCATCTGCATTACGGATATTGTGAGGGGCCAGGTTCCGAAGAACTTCACCTCTGACCGAGTCATCAACACTGACCCGGCCTACTACAAGAATGCATCTGCAATCATTGCCAGCACTCCCAGAGAGGTCCTCCATGGTTACTTTATATGGGGAATCATACGGCGTTGGTCTGGACGCTTGCACAAGGATTTCAATAAGCCATGGCGGCAATTCAACAATGTCCTAGCCGGGCGCGATCCAGACGCCATTGCCGATCGGTGGAGAACATGTGTAGCAGAAGTGGATGGAAATCTAGGCTGGCTTGAGAGTGGAGTATATGTGCAACGTGAATTTGGTCCAGACCAGAAGGCATTTGGTGACCGTATCATCGCCGATATCAGGTCTCAGTTCAATACCAAGTTGATTGGCTTGGACTGGATGTCTGAAGATGTCAAGAAGGTTGCCCAAGAGAAAGGTGAGCTGAATATGCAAGGGATTATTCCCACTGAGACTGGTTTCACTGATAATTATCCAGTTCGCAACATTGTCCAGAAGATCGGATACCCCACCAAGTCCCCCAACGTTCTGGACCCGCAAGACTTGTCGGACTACTATTCTGGACTATCTATCAGCAATGAGACGTACTTTGCCAATGGCGTGGCCTTTTCCAAGTTTGGCGATGCGAAGGAGTGGATCCGCCTCCTTGAACCCACTGACAAGGACCGCTGGTACATGACCGTCCCCACCGTAAACGCCTACTACAACCCCCCCGGCAACGAGATCGTCTTCCCCGCCGGCATCATGCAATACCCCGTCTTCCAACTCGGCCTCCCCGAATACGTCTCCTACGGCTCCTTCGGCGCTGTTGCCGGCCACGAACTCTCTCACGGCTTCGATAACTCCGGCCGCAACTACGACGTCAACGGCACCTACACCGACTGGTGGGACAACAGCACCGTGACGGCCTTTGAGCAGCGCGCCAACTGCTTCGTCCAGCAATACGGAAACTTCACCGTCCCCGGCCTCGACAACCAGCCGCTGCATGTCAACGGCGATCTCACCCTCGGCGAAAACATCGCTGACGCAGGCGGTGTCTCCGCCGCGTACGGCGCGTGGTCACTGCGAGAGTTCACGCAGCCGAACCAGCTGCTGCCTGGGCTGGAACGGTTCTCGAAGGAGCAAATGTTCTTCATTAGCTTCGGGACGACGTGGTGTGGGAAGGTGAGGAAGGAGACGGCGGTTAATCGGGTGTACACGGATCCGCATAGCCCGCCGCAATACCGCATTTTGGGCACTCTTGCGAATTCTCGGCCGTTCAAGGAGGCATTTAATTGTCCTGTCAAGGAGCCGACTTGTGAGCTGTGGTAGACTGCGGCTGTTCATTATTTCAGTCATGTGGAACATAAAAATTGTTTCACACAGGACATGTCCACTATTCCTACTGCATCCCTAGCATTGCTACATCAAATAATGAATTAATTAGTAACAAATGCGCCAATTCCATACCTTTGTGATGCTCATGAGATCCAGTCGTTTCAACAATCGTCAAATCGCCCATTGTTACTTGTTACTTTCCAACTATGATGCTTTCTTCAAATCGTCGAGTGATTTCCAAAACTTCGGAATCCATGCGGCTTCCACCCAAAAACATGACTCCAAACGGTAGCATTCCCTCCTTGACATCTTCAAGCCTCAGTTCAGAGGCATGGAGCCTCCCTGAAGGCACTGAAATGCCGCATAAATCCAAGACATTTGCGCACTGTGTAAAAGTGCCATTGACGGTGTTCCGCTTAAGAGGCGACTCCTGAACCTGTTTGATCGTCCAATGTGTGGGCAATGTCGGGCAGACGACCACGTCTACCCCTTCCGCAGCTTCCGCAAATACAATCTCTGCCGCCCGAGTCAACGCGGCCCTTTCTTGTAGATCTCGATAGGCATCTACGGCGGTTGACTTCCTCCCTTCCACAGCCCCAAACAGCTCCCGAATGGCAGGCTGCAGTACATCCGCATGTTTCGTGAAGAAATCATCGGGTAACGACGCCAACCGCTCACAAACAAACGAACCATCGTACAACAGCCGGCCAGCCTTCTCGAACGGCGACCAGTCAATCGGAGTTAAGATCCCTCCTATCTCCTGCATCCGCGCGATCGCTATGTTGAACATCCGGCGATAAGGCGGCGAGCAGCACTCCAATGCTTCAAAAGGCGGAATCCCAAATTTGAATGTTTTGCTCGCTTTCCCTGTACTATTGATATGGCGGGATACCGCGCGGGATTCAGGAAGTTTCGCGTACGGATCCTGTGGGTCATACTCCTCCAAAACATTCCAGATCGCCCGCGCATCCGTGACGGTCTGCGTGATCAGCGCGACACAGTCTAGCGACAGACACGCCGGCGTAATGCCGACGAAGGGAAGCAGTCCCCGCGTCGGCTTGTATCCGACGACGCCGTTCAGCGCAGCGGGCACGCGGCCAGACCCCGCGGTGTCGGTGGCGAGGCTGAAGGTGCAGAGCTGCGCGGCGACGGTGACGGCGGAGCCGGACGAGGAGCCGCCGGGGATGAAGTCCGAGTGGAAGGCACTGCTAGGGAGGCCGTAGGGGCTGCGGCAGCCGGTGAGGCCGGTGGCGAGTTGATCGAGGTTGACTTTTCCGAGGAAGAGGGCGCCGGATTCGAGGGCTTTGGTGTAGATTGGGGCAGAGATGGTGGGGGTGCGCGTGAGAGGGGGACATGCGGTGGTGGTCGGGAGACCGGCGACGTCGATGCTGTCTTTCACGGTGAATGGGATGCCGAAGAGGGGAGGAAGTTTGCTGCGGTCGGGGAATCTGGTGATGCACAATTCTGCTGCTGCCAGGATATCGGATTTGGGGAGGAGATGGATCCAGGCACCAGGGTTGACTTTTTCGTAGGCTTCGATTTTCTGATAGAGGGCTTCGATGACGGCGACTGCTGGGAGCCCAGATCGGTACGCTGCCTGTAGACTTGCGAGACGTAAATCACCATCCCACTCTGGAATAGTCTTTAGGGGGCTTGGACCGCTGGAAGGTGTGGTGATAGAGAGAGGCTTGAGGACATCAAGGAGAGGCTGTAAGTTGGCCACAAATCCGAAAAGTCCTTGAGACCAATGCAACATATCTAGAGCCGAGATCTTGAAACCGGGGTTGTATCCATCGGTAGCTTCGAAAACAGCGCCTATTGTTCGTTAGCCATTCTTGTTAACAGTATACTAACATTCCGATGATACTCACAGCACTCAAAGCCTCTATCATTTGCTTCTCGATATGTTGTTGTCACGCAGCACTCTGTAGTCACACCTGCAATCAATAAATGTGTGATTCCGCGGGATTTTAGCCTGTACATGATCTGGGTATCCCAGAATGCCCCCTTTCCGGGTTTATCAATTATTACTTCTCCGGGCACAGGTTGGAGCTCATCCACGATGTCATGACCGTACTCGCCGCGGATAAGCAGCCTTCCCATCTTTCCTTTGTCGCCAATTCCGAGTTTGTATTGCGTATCAGGCGCTTCTGCTTGTCGAACTGTCTTATTTGAAGGCATGTCGGACATGTCTGGCCTCTGGCCTTCTCGAGTATGGAATACTGTCATTCCCGCATTTCGGCAAGCTGCGAGGAGTTTCCCGACAGGCTCAATTGCAGCTTGGACGTCGGTTAGATCACCCCCTTCGATCTCACCGAAGCCATCTGGAAGCAGGAAGTCTCGTTGCATGTCAATGATGACCAGAGCCGTCTTCCTTAGTGGAAATGCGTAAGGGTATGGCTTCGCATCTACCGTGAGGAACTCCATCTTATTGGGCACTGCGCAGTCGAAACGCATGAATAATAACCTGAAAACAAATCGGATTCACGAGTAGGTTTATCTTCAGGTAATTCGACAGGGCCTGCCGTATTTAAAAGTAGCGGACGTTGCAATTGCGTCTTCGACCACCGGGTCCAGATAGGAGGAATCTGGTTAGGAGATCGTCACAAATTGCTCTCGATCCTTGAAATATCCCAAGGCAAACATTCCAATCTCCACGCCGTATCAGCTGTGCGGCACCCCGACGGCGGGCCTACCGGCGCGTCGGCGCCCGCTTATCGTGTTGCGAATGATCTTTGATACACATTTCAGGGATTTCCCCACAGTGGATGGTTTTAGGGCTTGTCCGAAACCGTACAACCATTTCAGCCTTCTTTTCACTCCTTCAATCACAAACGGTCGCAATTCTTGACGTTGTGATAGATGTGGTCTAGAACACGATCTTCGAGGGCTGGACCTGCAAGGCTGCAACGTGCTGTCCATATCTGCGATGCCGATATATCGGGCGGCATGGGGGCCGTGGAGATGGCACTGGGCGACAGGCTATCAAGGCATTCCCGTCGATCTATCTCTAATGCTGGGGTCGATTATCGTCGTGGTCGCGAAGGTGTATGTATCAACCAGATGATGTCCGTATTCATTCCCTATACTGTATGCTATCGCATTTCTACTCCGCAATTTCAAGTCAGAGTTGAAAGTATTCAGAAGTCAACGTCCTGGGTCTCAACTTAAACCAACTTATTATATTCATTGTACCTTATGGTAGATCCACGCTATGCGTCGGCCTTCATTACTGAGTGCATCAAGGCTAAGAGCCAAGATCGAGCCTCAGCTCCACAGGAGAGTACCATTTGAGCCTGGTATCTATGCCAACAGTCCACGATGGTCCAACAAAGACCTAGATCCCATTCCTCCAGAAGGGAGGACTTGGGGTGGGTTGGACTATTGGGCATATTGGACGTCCGATATGGTGAGTGAAGCTCTACTATAGTTATTATGATGAGCTGACCGTGTAGCTCGCTCCGCCGCTTGCATCGACAGTGTCCAGTGTCATGGCATTAGGATTCACTGCTCGAGAGACCATTCCCATTGTCTTCTTTGGTTTCATGATCTGCTCCGGGGTCATTACCCTGACCGGGAAGATGGGCGCTACATATAGTGTCCCCTTCCCTGTCATTGTTCGAAGCATCTTTGGCATGTACGGGTCTCTGCCGGCGATCTGCATTCGAGCATTTGTGGCTCTCATGTGGACTGCTATTTTGACCGTCCAAGCCGGTTCCTTCCTCCAGCGATGCATTGAGGCCATCTGGCCATCATTCATCGTTTTCCCGAACCATTTACCAGAGAGCGCTGGAATTACTTGTAAGTATGCCGTCAACCGGAGCGTGAAATGAATCTGACACAAGGAAGCCGCTGGACTTCTCTCATTTTTCCTGTACTGGTTCATCCAGACAGGCCTCTCCCTCATGCCCATCAGGAAGCTCCGAATTCTTTTCCTGATCAAGGGTGTCGTTGTTCCCCCCACATTCCTTGCCCTCTTCCTCTGGGCTGCAATCGTGACGAAGGGCGGCGGTCCACTTGTCACCGGTCGCACTGAGCTCACATCTAGCTACATGAACACGGCGTACTCCGCGTTGACTGGACTTAATGCGATAATCGGCCTGTTCTCCTCAATGGCAGTGAACATGCCTGACTTTGGTCGGTACGTCACCCTTGCTCCGCTCTAGCCTTTCACATACAAGGGGGTGAAACGGTCCAGCTCTGACAGGCTCATATAGATTCTCCAAGAACCGGCTAGCTGGTATTCACCAGTACTTCGCTCTTCCCATCATCGGAACCCTTGGTTCTCTCACACCCATTTTTGTCACTTCGGCGCACCAGTACATCTGGGGAGAATTTGAATGGTATATGCCAGCTGTCATTGCCAACTTCGATTCCCGTGCCGCCAAATTTTTTGTCTCTGCGTCCTTTATCCTCGCTACCATCGGCAACCAGGTTGCGGCTGGTGAGTTTCATCCCAATGTTGCCTAGCATAACATGAGATATTAACAGTGTATGCCACAGGTACATACCCCTTCTCCAACGACGTCAGCGGACTCTTCCCTCGTTACATCAATATCTTCCGCGCCACCCTTTTCATCTGCCTTTTCTGCGTGGTCTCCACGCCATGGAACATCATCAAAAATGCCGAGGGTCTTCTCGCTTTTTTATCCGGCTACTCCTGTCTCATGGGTCCTCTTGCTGGTGTTATGGTCTGCGACTACTACATCATCAAGAAAGGGAAACTTGATGTCCATGCTATGTACCAAGATAAGAGCATCTACTGGTACACGGGAGGCTTCAATTACCGTGCTTACATTGCATTCATCGTCGGCTTCGCGCCACTGATGCCGGGTTTCGCTAAGAGCATCGACCATGATCTCAATGTCGGCGGTGGCTGGAGGATATACTCCTTCGCATGGATCTTTGGGTTCACCTTTTCGTCTTTGGCCTACTATGTCATCTGCACGTGGATCTGGCCCCAGAAAGAGAGCTTGGTTGAAGAGGCAGTGCTTCCGCCGCAAATCGGAGACGTTACTCCGAGCATCGAGGGAGAGGCAGTTGAAGAGACTAAGGTCGAGTATACTGCTACGGAGAAGAATGTTAGTCCTGTTTAGGTCCAAAGTCGCGATATTGTCCAAGAGAGAAGGCACAGAGCTGTAGCTAGACGGTCTTTACTGGATATTATGTCCCCGCGATTCTGATTGAGCCTTGATTATGTACACAGTTTTCCGCTAGTTTTGAGTCTAGGTATATTGCACAAGCACCAAGTGATTATCATAGGAGCAGCTATCTTGGCTGGTATGTTAGTAACTGGAAATGGCAAGGCCATGGTCTCAGCCAATGTTAGTGGAATTAAAACAATTTCCGCAGTTAACCTCAGTCCTTTCCCCACGGAGCGGTATCAGAACGTAATTTAAACTATTCCTAAATCAGGCAGAGGTGGAGTGGCAACATGAGTCTGCAATTAATCTAGTACTCTGTAGAAGAGGGACGTTTACTTCCATCAGTGGACAAATTCCCACGTAGATATTCACGTTGTCTTCATCATCCAAAATGCTAAGGTTGGCAACAATCGTTTTTTTATATAGGGCTTGACCACTTTCTACAGAAAAGAAGATGTACTGGCGCGTTGTATCAGCCGCACTTGATCCTTTATCATGTTTACTTTGTAGTGCTGGCCTCGCCCTCACGTCAACATTTCCAAACTGAACCACGATACTGATGATGATGCGAGGAGTGTCCCTGGTAGCTACCGCGATGTCCTATTGTAAAGCAGGCGATACCCTTGTGGCCAATAGTTGGCAGGTTATAGGTCAAAGAGGGGTTGAGAAAATTATCCAATGTGATTATGTGGTCAGGGGTTCCATGTCTTTGATTAGCTCGCACAGATCAGAAAACATAGAAAGTGCATACATATTTGCAATTAACCGCGCCCCAAAACCAATGTAGTGGCCGTGTCTATCTCTACTAGGATGTCAAAAGTTACACAGACTATCCAGCCTGATATCGTTATGGTGACCGGATACTGTGCTTGTAGGATCTGTGGACTTTGTTTAGTCCATGACAATATTTGGGAGTTATGACTTGTTCTTTTCAATTGTTCGCTTACCTTAGGACATGACTGGGACTGACTGATCCGCTTTGGAATGAATCCAATAGTCTGTGATTAAGTATCAGCTTCATGAACTAAAACATGAAACGCAGAACTATAAAATCATAACATTGATACCGAAGAGCGCCAATTTCTGAAATATGAAAGTACTTGCGACGGTTTATTGGACAATACAATCCATTCCTCCAGCTTCTCCCCGGGTCTCTCTGCATTTTTGGAAGATCGACGCTTCCAGACCGCGAGTTTTGCTTTGGTCCATTCGGAGATCGACCGACACCCGTTGTTCGTAAGGATGCACTGTTTCATTTCATGCTTGCACGCAGTGCACATGATCGGCTTGTCAGTCCGTCTAGAGCCAACTTCACCGCATACACAGCACCGGTACGAAACCGGGATGAGTTCCTGGAGGATTGCGTTTACTAGAGTCATGGTTGTGGCAGTCTCAGATGCCGAATAGCAAACGAAAAGAAAAGAATCTGCTCTAATTGGACATGCTGCAACTGAGTACTAGATGAGGTGTATAATGTAAAGGGAGCTTGAAAGAGGAGGAAAGTTGGATAGAGCAAATGCCAAATGGAACCCATTTGGGGGAAACGTTTGATAGACACTGTGATAGTGACAAAAGCACAATGGGTATCATTCAACGAAGCAATTCCTTTGTACAATAGAGACAATTCTCCGAAGGAAGAACTTGGTAATGCTTGTCCTTTGTCTCTGTAGACTATCTGTTGCCATAGGACAGACAATTGATAAGGGAAGAGAGTTAACACAATGAGACGTGTTTAAACTGGTTGTGATAGGAAGAGCAGAATTCATGGGGACTTCGACTTTCTTAAGCTCTTTTCATGCGATCAGTTAACAAAATAATTCAAATGAGATGACATTTGCCCACCCATATTACCTACCCTCGACATGTTAGCAAAATAAACTAGCGACTATCAAGTTCAGTTGTAGGATGAATGGGGATATATGAGAGACGTAGACAGTTAGATTAGCGAACGGGAATTTGAAAGCAGGCTTCCTAGGACGGGTGGCATGAATGCAACACATGCACCGGCCTGTAGATGAACTCTTGATGTATCATATGGACCTGTGAGATAAATAGCAGTTTCGCTCAATCAGGTGATTGGTGCAGCGACACAGTGGGAAAACACCGTTAGATTCCAAAAGAGCATAGATAGATTGACCTTGATCCTGAAGAGCAGGAATTGTTGAACTTAACGGACCATAAGCTTCTCCGAACCGAACTCATTTAGATTGAGATAGCTAAGTTAGTTATAGAAAAGCAAGATTAGAATACAGAGTAACCACGGTCTTAAAGGCGTTCCTAACACTGCCGTGTTCTTTCTTCTTAGTACAAAGGTATGCCAGACTATTCTGGAAACACAAACTTCCGCCAGGCCTTTCCAACAGGAATCCTGCGAAAACAGGCTGTTCCTGCAGCTATTTTATATGATTTACAATGGAGATCTAATCCCTAAAAAGGGACAGAATAGAGATATAGAATCGAATATGGAATTAATCCCTGCGGAAACGCCAAGAAACATATATGTATATTCTGTGACAGCACTGAGAGCGCCATATCAGGTCTATATCCGTACTGTCGTGACTTGGAGTTCGACAGCCGGATGCACTTCAAGAATCATGTGGCCACAGTACATGGTATCCGCCTGCATTGTACGTGCTTCTTCAGATAATCAGCGAGGTTTCTGCTAGCAGGTAGCAAAGTTGACAAAAGGATTTTGCATATGCAGTACGCTCAGGTTTCATGGGCGATGGAGTGATGAATGAGTCTTTCAAAGCATACTTCTAACGGGGTTCATTTCATGGATAGGCTACTGTGCTGGATCTTCTTTCCCATTCCTTTTACCTTGGGTCACGGCAAATGTACATCTGCATTTCCTAGAGTATCCACTAGTAGTAATTAGTGGTTGAATCCCCTCTACTACCTTGCCTACCCACTGAATAAGGGTCATGTCGGATGGGTCACTCTCAGCGACTATTTAGCAAATCCATGCTTTCAAATGAATATTGATTTTCGAGGCTGGGCTTGCACAACTCGGTATTTCCCGCAAATAAAAATATTCTAGTAGAAGGAAGCAATTGACAAGGCACAGTGGGCATGATCGATGGGTTCAGCACCAGGTGTGGGATAGTATGCCATGGATACATCAGTGAAACCATTGTCCAGGGACGACGGGAAGACAAGGGAAGATGGGAAGACAAGCGAAGATAATATCTGCTAATTATCGCTTATAACGATCAGTGTTAGCGCGATCAAACAATACGAACTGCAGGATCATGCAAGAACCGGCGCACCAACTTCACCCATATCTGTCTACCAGAGAGGCCAGGGTAGGGCAGGACCTTCTCTTACTTCACGGTAACTGCTTTATTTTGAAGTTCTATGCTTTACTGGAGCTGAGAAATGATATCGCTTAGAGTTCGTATAGAAATCAAGTATATATACCTAGTAGATCACTGGGTGGTTGTTCGGCGCTCCTACTTGGCCAGAAGCACCAGTCGCAGCACCGAAACCGTCCCCACTACTTCGTTTTCAATCAAAATGCCCACGATAGGGCAGCTGCTGCGACAACCGCTGGGAGCAGCTAGGTATACACTGATCAGTGCCCCATCGCTCTCTGCGAAAGAGTGGGCTCAAGCCTATGAACCTCTCATTAACCCCGTTGTACACGAAGAATCTTTGCAAGAGACATTTCCGCTTGATGATTTTGACGAACTAGTCCACGATGAAAATGCGAATGGGCTGAACGAGGCGATGGAGGTTATTCAGTCAGAAGGAGACATTACCCAAAACTGGCACCGAACATTTGGCTTACTACACCACGCACGGAAACGGTTGGAACGGGTGCTTTGGGCATGCTCTCAATGCGGACCTTCCCATATAAGTGCTAATTATAGCAACCATTTTTGCTCTTTTGGCATGCATATGTATAGAGATAAGCACATTGCAACACTCGTCAGATAGTGATGATATGTGCTGCCTTCCGCCCAGCCTCTGTTGCAGATTTCGGGTATGGTTCTATGTGGGAGCTAAACCACGGTGCGGATATTGAGGTGGGCGGGTGAAGACTCCATGGTCCTCATTTCGTGGGGATGCTTTGAGATCTTGCACCTTTCCGTTATATCGCGCAAAGGTTGGGGTTGTCATGCTGTTAGGCGTTCATAGTTGGGAGATAGTCGTAGAAGATGCGGAAAAGCGGTGGATTAATGCGCACTAAAGGCGCTGCGTTTCCAAGAGGTTATTGCCGTACAACACAATTGCAAAGTGCTCTAGTGACTCTACCATAACGTATACATCGTTTCACACGACACAAGACGCAGCTCTTTAACTACAGCTTCGCCCCCAGCGCCTTCGAGACCTTCAACTCCTGCCTCACCGCTAAATCCGAAATAATCTCCTCACTCCCCCCACCCACAGAGTACATCCTCAGATCCCTACTAATCTGCTCGACCTGCCAACCCACCCCCCCTCGCTGATACCCAGCGCCCCCAAGCACCTGCTGCGCCTCCCTACACGCCAGCTCCAGCAACCTCGTGCCATTGACCTTGGACAGCGCCATGCGGCTCGCCAGCTCCGGGCCCGACCACCCTCGGCGGCTGGCGTGGTAGGCGATCTGCTCCAGCCACGCGAAGTTCGACTCTACGCCCCGCGCGATGGTGGCGAATTTGTCACGGATGATCTGGTTGCTTATTAAGGGCGCGCCGAAGGTTTCACGGTCTTGCGCGTACTTCAGGGCCGTGGTGAGGCAGGTGCGCGCCTTGCGGTTGGAGCCGACGGACATGAGAAAGCGCTCTTTGTTGAAGTCTGGTGTAAGGTGTTAGCATGCGATGGGTGGAGGGAGGAAACAGAGGGAAGGGGGATGGGGACGGGGCGTACTTGTCATAAGGGTGAGGAAGCCCTTGTTTTCTTGCCCTATTATGTTCTCGACTGGCACCTTGACGTCCTCGAGGTAGACCCACGCACTATCTGGAGAAACGATCAGTACCATGCGCCACGACTCGAAAGCCTAAAAGTAGGAACGCTTGTCATACTTGCTGCGTTCGCACCGCTGTTGTAGATCTTCTTGGCCGAGAAACCGGGCAGATCGGTAGGGATCACCAGCACGGAGACGCCGCCCGCGCCAGGGCCTCCGGTCCTCACAGCGGTTGTCATATGTGTTGCTTGAAGTGCGCCCGTGATCCATTTCTGTGCGTAACCATCAGCGTCCACACTGTGTTTGAATGCCCGAATATCTTTCTGAAAAAGTCTCTGCCCACCTTTGTCCCCTTCACAATATAGAATTTCCCATCTGGCGTCTTCCTCGCCGTCGTCCTCAGATTAGCCAAATCCGAGCCCCCAGACGGCTCCGTCGCACCGAGGCAGAACTGCGTCTCGCCCGTAAAGATGCCTGGCAGCCAGGCCTGCTTCTGCGCCTCCGTGCCGAAGGCGATGATGGGTGGGACGCCGATTTTCGTGCCACCTCCGGAGAGGGCAGTCAGCACGCCGGACTCAACGCGGGCGGTCTCGTCGGTGAGGATGAGGTGGTGGAAGATGTCCCAGTCTGTGGAGTGGAGTGTTAGTGGTGTTTTCCTTTTCAAGCTTTTGAGGAATTGCTGGGTTTCCAATTTCATACCATCGGCTGAGATGCCGGCAGGAAGAGAAGTCCCCGGACGGTACTTTTGCGGGATGCTCTGGAGTACGAAGCCTGCGCTGACGAACTTCATAGTTTCCTGGGATGCGTGTCAGCCGCCGAGTCTGGTTGCTTTCGCGGTGGAACTACGTTTGCGGAGGCATACCTCTTTTGGGACACATCCGGATTCCTCCCACTCCTGCGCGTACGGAAGAACATTCTCGTCGATGTAGTTGCGGGCCCAGGCGGCCAGCTTTCTGTGCGTGGAGTTGTAGTAGGGCGAGTCGAGGATGTTGTACCAGGCTGGCTCGGCCCAAGGGCTGAGCTCGCCGAATGTTTCTTTTGGAGACATGGAGAAGGGAGTGATGACAGAGAGTAGAGATAAAGAAACGAAGAAAAACAATAAGAATCGCTGAGAGAGAGTGGAGGTGGTACGTTACGGCTGGTAATACTATAGGACTCACCTCATTTTTATGCTTGGCTATACTAGTTTATGCTATTCTAGAATAGTGCAGCTAGTTAGTACATGACATCATTAGAAGATCTCTGACATTCTTTGACCACCCTGTTGTTGTTGCATTTCAAAACTTAGGAGGCATAGACGGTGCACGTTATGAGGGCGGAGCTAACAGCGATAAGTATTCCTGTCATCTTTTTATGACGAGCCGCGATTACGGGTTTGGTCGCTTATCCTTTAGCTGCAGGTGCCCCTGTACTAGCTTCCCCACAACGTCACACCAACCCATGTACGCGGTACGTACCCCGCAAAACGTCGAGACATGCAAACGAGTAAACAATGAGCAAATCAAATCAAATCTGTACGGAGTATGGATACAACGGGAAAGATAAATTCTCACATAGTTAACTTATGGTACACGAACTAAAATACTGAGGACTATAGATATAGACATGGCTCACGATCTGCAACCACGTCGGGTTTCAATTGAGATTTATTTTCCTTCAATATGCGCTATTTGACCCGTCACGATAAACTTTATACTGTCTGTTCCAAATAGCAGTTGATTGTCTGTTGCCATTCTCACCATTCTCGCCGTAACAATGGCAGAATCCCAATACGACCCCAACCCCAACTTCGGCCAATCCGCCTCCCTCTCCGACCGCCTACAATCCGCCTGGCTGCTCCTCAGTCTCCCCTTTCACCTCACAACTGCAGCAATCACTCGCCCATTCATGAACACCTCTCTTTCCTTCAGGGAGTACATGAGGCGGGCCCTCGTACGCAAGTACGGCTCCCATCTCCTCCTTCTCCTCCTTCTTTCACTGCGCCAAAACGCGCCTGTTTTAGAGTTGACGTGCCGATCCTAACGTTTGCCTAGCATTCTCCACTTCCCTGTGCTGTCCGTGAGCCGAAAAACAGTCAGTCTAGACCCTGTCAAGACATCCCTGCGCTATAAAGCGCTTTTTGATGGCGGGCACCTCAATCAGCGTATCCAGCGCGCAGACTTCGCTGGAAACTGGGTCTGCAAGGCCAACTTTGACGGCGGAGCCGACGTCGCAAAGTCAGACATCGTAATCTTTTTCATCCATGGTACGTCCCCTATGGTACCCTCCTCAACCTCTTCTAAGTCCCCACCCCCGCCATTCTAATCCCCAATTTCAGGCGGCGCGTATGTAACCGGCCACCTACACCAATACATGCCTCTCCTTCTCCGCCTATCCGAGACCATCTCCGCCACCAGGGGCCTTACCGTCTCTATCTTTGCCCTCGACTACTCTCTCGCCCCCGAACACCCCTTCCCTTGCCAACTTTCCCAAGCTGCAACAGCGTACACGTACCTCACCACTGAACTAAACATTCCCCCCTCTAACATCGTGCTCACGGGCGACTCCGCGGGGGGTTCGATCGCGCTGTCACTGCTTACACATTTGCGCCAGCCGAATCCCGGGGTGGAAATGGTGCTGCCGAGGGAGGAAAAGCCAAAGGCACTGTTCTTGCTGAGTCCCTGGGTTAGCCTGGCGAGTGAGAAGGGGTATAAGGAGAAGGAGGCGAGCGATATATTGCATCCCGCGAGTTTGGCGGGGTGTGTGCGCTACTTGCTGCCTACTCCTGCTGCCGTTGCAGACGCAGCGCCGTATCTTGAGTTCGCCACACCAACGCCTAGTCGCTCGTGCAACTTTAACGAGTTGTTGCCTGAGCACGTGTGGGTGTCTGCCGGCGAAGACGAGATTTTTCTGCATAATATTACGAGCTTCGTGGATGAAGCCAGGAAGAGTGGGGTTAAGGTGGAGTACGAGATTGAGAGTGGGAAATTCCATGATTGGCAGCTTTTTGATAGTGTGCAGAATGCTGGGGTGTTTTTGGGGAAGGAGAGGGGGGCGAGAGATGAGGGAGAGATGGAGGGCGTGGAGAGGATTGGGAGGGCAGTTGCGGGGGTTTTTGATTGAGGGGTGTGGATGCGCGGATAGGGATGGAATAGAAAGTTAGAGGGTGAATAATAACTTATTTGAAAAGGTATGGACGGTTCTGTTTAAATAAACATGGAATACTTCAGACCTGTTAAATGATTGGTGCATAACGTGTCTAGATTGACTGCAGCTGTAGCCACTACAACTCTTATATGAGACTACACAGCGTGAGTTTATTCTTGCTTGCGACTTTGGAGTAGTCGATGAAATTAAGATCAAGCGTCAGATTTCCAATCATAACGGCTATGCTAACAATTTCTAAAGATTTACAAAACGAAATAAACCTCTTCAAATCTGCCTCCTTCACTCTACAGCTTCGTCTTCGCGGCGGCCGCCCCCCTCCCCGCCTTCTCCTTCCTGGCGGGCAGCTCACTCCTTTGAATTTTCCCCGTCGGGTTCTTGGGAATCGCATCGATTGCAAAAACGCCCCCTCTTAGCTTCTTGTACGGGCTCACAATCTTATCCACTGACTCCCGGATGCGTTTCAGCGCCGCTTCACGATCGTTCTGCGCCACGGAGGACGAGAGCACGACGTAGCCAATTGGAACTTCGGTTTGGCCATCTTCGTGCCAGAGGGCGCAGACGGCTGCTTCTTCGACTTCGGGGTGCGAGGCGAGGAGGTCTTCGAGTTCGGCGGGGGCGACTTGCATGCTGCAACAGTCAGCTATCTGGGCAGCAGATGGTGGATTGTCGGACTTACCCCTTATACTTAATCATCTCCTTCTTCCGATCCTTAAACCATAAAAACCCATCCTTATCAATTGATAGTGTATCGCCAGTGCGCAGCCAGCCATCATGGAAGGACTCCTGCGTGCTCTTGGGGTTATTGCGGTAGCCCGCAAACACGGTGGGCGCCTTGATGAGCGCTTCGCCAGGCTCACCTAGCTTGACGTCATTCATGTTGTCGTCAATGATGCGCATCTTGCTAAGACTGGTGTTAGAGCGGTGTAGTGAGAGACAGGGGAGGGGGAACGTACACGCCTGGGTAGAGCCGTCCTACGCTGCCTGCTTTCTCTGCTGAGCGCCGGCCGCGGAGCCCAGCGACGGAAACTTCACTCATGCTACGCCAGACGTTAGAAAATGCTTGCAACACTGCAATTGGAGGACAATTTCTGCTTACCCGTAACCCTGCGTAATGCTAACCCTTGGCATGATCTGCTGCAGCCTCTGCACAACCTCGACTTGCAGCGCCGCACCAGCGCACATGAGCGTCTTGACGGTCGTCAGGTCGAGCTGATCGATGCGCGGGTCCTTGGTAATCGCCACGGCGACTGCGGGAACCATCCTCATGACCGTGCTGCCGACTTTAGAGCAGGACTGGATATACTGGTCGTAGACGAATGCCGGAAGGATGGCGATGTAGTTTCCGAGGAAGGCGGGGATGAGAACGCCGCCCAGGAGACCGAATAGGTGTGGGACTGCGCGATGTTAGCATGTTAGTCTTGCAGGGTAACGGTTCAATGGGTGTACGGACAGGGACCGAAGAAGACTTCGCGCGAGTCGGCGTTCGCGTCCTCGGGATTTGCGGTGCGGTTGCTCAATGCATTGGCAATCATTCCGTAGTGGCTCAGGTGTACACCCTTTGGTTTTCCAGACGTCCCGGAGCTGAAAACAACGGCAGCCGGGAGGGTGCGGTTGTCGATGTTTGACAGGTCGACTGGCGGAATTGGATTTACGGCAGTCGAGCGGAGATACTTGTGTGGGAACTGAGACCGGTTAGGTTTTGATTTGGTTGGCGTTTGGAGTTGGACTTCTTACGGCAACCGCCGATTGATTGTCAATGTTGATAATTGGTGCCGAAGGAACGGTCGTATGATGGTGGGCCACTGTCCTCTCAACGACGCCGCGACGATGAGGCTCCACGACAATTAACTTTGCGGCCGCTACTGAAAGATAATGCCCCAGATCATGTTCCGAGGTTGCAACATTGATTCCGCTGCTCTACATTAGCAAACTTCATTTCGCGACATCACACCTGAAGAAGCTCACATGATCGTTCCACCAAACCACATCACGGCATGTGCCAGTAGAATATAATTTGCCGAGTTTGCAGCGTACACAACTACGGCATCGCCCATCTTTAGGTTGAAAGCATGCACCAATTCGGCGGCGAGCTTTGCGGCATCTCTACGAAGCCCGCCATATGTAATCTTGCTGCCCTTTGGGTCAATGTCCTCGTAGATGACCTTGTCCGGCGAGATATCATCTGGATTGACATCGAGCAGGTACTGACCGAGTGATTTGTTGGTTGGGACCAAATATTCGGGATAAATCGAGCTGTAGATTATTGGTGCCATGATGTGTGGACGTGTGGTTCTGTCTGGATGTGCGGAGCAAGGCGAAAAGAAATCAACAACGCAGACAACACTTCAACTCAATATTTTAAAGTAGTGCAGCAGCGCGTTAAGAGCCATGACGGTAATTGGGCGACATTACATAGTCGCCTCTCCAAGCAGCCGAGACGAACATAATCCCTAGTCAGAAATATCATATCACGGCATCATGGTATAAATGGCAACTTGTGCCGTGAACTGCGGTCGTAGTTGCTGGAATGAGTGTAGCATGAGGAGCAAAGTACTAGTATAGACATTGACGCTAGAAAGGAAGTCATCCATTTCTGACAAAATGAGACCGGCAAGTAGGGTACAGGTATGGTGTACATACACGTTAAACCGGAGCAGGACTAACTTAGAGCACTAATTAGTGCTAACTAGTTAGAGGTGATAAACTGAGGTAGATTGTGGGGAAAGTACCTCGAATAGAAAGTCTGGGGAATATGCAGGGTTAGCGCCTTGGCGGTGACCAGCGCTAGCGCATCGTAAACGCTAACTAACTTAGCACGCTAACTAACGTAATCCACCACCGAGTTGCGAATACCACCGAGCTGCGAACTTCGAATCTCACCAGAATCAGGATATTTCATATCCCGATATCTCAACAACAACATGATAATAAAATCTAAAAGTTGATAGATAGACTTTACCTAACTTAGTTGGCTTAACTTAGTTAAGTTAGGTAAAGTAATGTACGGGGCAACTATAGAGTCAAAGAATACTTTTTGGGGAGGTGGATGGGGCGGTTTTGGACTTCCAACTCTCTGTTTCAGTTTTTCTACCTTCACGACTTCGATGCCTCCATGCTAATTTCGGAAGCGTGATGATGTTAAACACTATGGGTCTGCAGCGGAGTCTCCCTCTGTTTTCTCATATAATGGACAATGTTTATGTGTTATGATCTGGTATCAGGGATACAACACATGGGTTTAGAACTCTTGGAGCAGAGTGTGCAGTCAAGGAGGCACGCAAGTGAGTGAGTGCAGGCTTTGCTCAGTTATATACACATAGCTGCCCAGCTCCCATTGTCCTGGTCCTGATCGCCTCTGATCATTCTGATCGATCCGATCATTGTGATCATTGTGATCATCGACCTGGTGATGTCCTAACACAGCGGCGCCGATTTACATCGAGCTACGTCCAGATTGTCTGTCTTTGTAACTATCGTAGAATCTGATAATAACCGAAGGATGAACAGCGAGCAGTGCAATCTATTTGTTAGGTGACTGGATGCATATAAGCAGGATATCAAGAGGATAAATTGTGCAACCGAAAAGACCCTTGAGCAGCCCTTCACCCCTTGCCGGCAGCTTGTGTCCTTACAATAACTAGCCAGATTGTTTGCGCAGATAAATTCAGTGGCAAAACCTTTGCTGAGCTACCTTCTGCGCTCGAGCTAGCCTCTCCACCTGAGGCTGAGGCAGCAGGCTCGTCCGACTCTTTCTTCACGTCTGTAGGAATTTCAGCGGGAAATACGGGCATTATCCGTGGCTCTTCGTCGAGTCGTTCGCCTTGGATGTCAACATCTTCGAGAATATCCCTTAGTGCTCTCAGCTGGATACCACCGCTGGCAGACTGCGAGTTAACCGTGTTAAGCACCTGTGCAACTGACACCCCAACCAGGTTACAAAGCTCTTCAGTAGTCATCAAAGATAATTGCAGCCCTCTGGAATATAGCCAGTCTTTATTTGCCGCCGCCGCGTACGCCTCCGCTCGGCCTCGGGGTGTTTGCGGGTTCGCTGCTGTGGTAATCGCGTTACCAGGAAGCGATAGAACCGAGCCAACTAGACGAGTAGCAGTGCCCACAGTCAATCTAACTGCTCCACCAATGGCACCTCCAACGACGCTGAGGATATTTCCCTTTTTCGCATGCTTGCCAAGGTCCTTGACTATTGGTTTGGCGTGATTTACGGTATCTTTGCAGAACTGCTGAGGCACCTTTCCGAGCCCAGCAGCGATATCACCAGCATGGCTGATGGCTCGCTTCCCGACACGCGCAGTCAAGAATGCGGATATTGTATCCACAAAAGAGTACCAAGTCATCGCTGGGATGCCATGCCTTAACAGCGACGGAGGATAAGCTGCGAGAAACGGTGATGCCGGATCGGGATATCTCTGGGGTATCGCAATTGGTCTGCGACCGGTGGGAGGAGGTGTATTACCAAGAGGTAGATTTGTAGATGGGAAGGTGAACGGAGAAGAGACTGTCGGTCCTAGTGGTGCTGTCGATGGCCCATCATTTGATATATTTGCGCTTGGGGATGGACTTTCCACGGTTTCCTGGTATGTTGGTAGCTGAGAGTCGTGTTCCTCTTTTCCGCGTGCGACATGCTTGACACCATTGCCGTCATGGCTCATTCCGCCCATGCTGGCATATAATAGTGGCCGTGAAGATGAGGTGAAGACTCTAGAACTGTTTACTGTAGATAAAAAGCCGTTCGTGAGGTTGGATTAGTTGCCCGCTGTCAAAGTATAAGTTCTCCACGCTTTACATACTGCAGCGATGGCCTGTAAAGGTTGTGAGGAGCCATGAGTATACGTAGTAAGCTTCGTCATTCCCGACTACGGAGGCGCAGCAGATCTGCTAAGCCCCACGCTAATCCTCTCTCTTCTAATTACATGTACTATCCGTGCCCATATCTGTCGCCCCACACCGTCCTACGTACGTAACTAGTATATGAAAACGGATAAACAGAATTACCCGACATGCCAGCGCTAAACTATACATGAATTTGGTAGCACACAGTCTACGGAGTAAATGTGTGTGCTACCGAAATTGCCTCGCCGTTTTCTGCGGACTTTCCGCCTAGGCGAAACGCCTTTGTTTCGTTATCGGCAGTGCCCAAAACTCTCTGCTACGGTGCCAAGACCCTGCGGGGGCTCACCACGCCGGATCCTTGCTCTAACTACCGTAATTAGTCCAAACTGGGAGGGATCCGATTTTGGATTCCATCTCCCAAGTTTTGGTATTTCGACCTTCGCAACTGCTATGCCTCCATGCTAATTTCGAAAGCATGATGGTGTTAAACGCTATATAAGATCTTAGCGCGACTATGTTATGGTCCCGGGCCTGTGGCCTGGGCCTTTGAGTATGGCTGACGCCACAGGGATGTGGCTAGTGGATGGCATGGAGGATTATCAAGGAGATAGTCATATAGAAGCTATGTTAGGACGGAGCTGTGTTAAGGAGCTGTGTTGAGCTGTGTTAGGATAGCAGAGAGAAGAGTTTATACCTCGCGCACAAAGGCGCTGGGAGATTTCTTCCTTCTCTCTCTTCAGTTTAGATTAATGGAACTTGGTAATCGCAGACCTTGCGCATCCAAACCGTGTCAGGCTGTCAGCTACGCCTAGTTGAGAGATTATTTTCCACCATTGCTAGCCGGGGGGAAAATCTCACAGGGGGGGAAATCTCAAATACGGGGGGGAAATCTCACCAGCTTTGCACGTTGCAAAGGTTGTGTTCACCCCAAGGCCTACTTATCATCCCCTCACACAGCGGCTTGTATTTTAGATCTTCTTTCCTCCTTTGTAGATTGATTCTCGTATATCACGAATCACAGAGTTTGACCTCATCCTTTCGTGCCCTGATACTCTTATACGATAATATAGTTAATTGTTTATGTATTGTACATATAAGAGTCTTGGGCTGTACGCCCAGACTATTGGTTACGAACTATCGGCTTTAGAGGCCTCCAACCAAAGTATTCGGGAAGGTGCAGAGGATGGCAAACGTGCATTTAGAACTTCGGGAGGAGAGGCCTTTTTCTCTTCTTCTTCTTTTCTCCAGTAATTCGATAACGTCCCTACCATTCATAATCCTCATTTATTGTGAACCCTCACAGTACAGAGTATAATCATAGATTAGAAGAGACCCACTGTGGCTTCTTCTTTGCTGCAAATGCTGCCAGACCAATTCTAGCATTCTCGCCCCTCATCAGCTTCTCCGCCCACCGATCGCCAGTAAGCTGCGTGGCTCTCTCCACGCTGGCCGTCTCCCAAGCCTCACGGAGTCCCTGCCGGGTGACAAACGTCGCATCCGGAGAGATATCAGCTATATGTCTCGCCAATTTCAGTGCTTCCTCCACGACAGACTCGGGCGTCTGCGCAATCACGTTGACCAAGTGAAACCCCTTTGCCTCCTGTGCTGACAGCCTGCGTCCCGTAAGCCCGATCTCAGAGCCGATTTGCAGACCACAGTTGCGTACCACTCGCGCGAGTCCTCCAGCTCCGGCATATAGGCCGACAGTTGACTCGGGCAGACCAAACGATGCCTTTGGGGATGCGACGACAAGATCGCAGTTTAAGCAGATCTCGAACCCCCCTCCAAGCGCAAAGCCATTGATAGCAGCGATGACCGGCTTTTTCCCAAGCCGTCTGCTCAGAGCTGCAAAGCCTCCTGGTGGGTGCGAGGATCGAGAGACGTTGGTGGATTCTGCTCGCTTCTTGTTCTGCTCGATGAGGTCTTGGCCGGCGCAGAAGGCCTTCGTCCCGGATCCGGTGATAATGGCGACGCGTAGGTTGGGCTCGTTGTCGAACCACTGGAAGAGGTCGTGCGCTTCCCAGTGTCCGGCTATCGGGATCGAGTTCATGGCTTGGGCCCTATCGATGGTGACGAGAAGGACATAAGGACTCGGGTACAAAAGCAAGAATGTCGTGGTTTGAGGAGGAAGCGTAGTAAAGTTCTTGGCTCCACAGTCTTCCGCCATTGTAGAAACGGTGCGATGTGTGATCTGTTGTGGTTTACAGTTTGTTACTGTTGTTGAGGGTGGCTCTTTGTATTAAAGAGGCCTTAAAAACTGGGCAATGCATATATAAATTTGAGGATAAATATGTGACAGGTTTGGGCCCATGAAAATATGCGCCTACATAAAGCGCAGTCGATAATAAATGGCTTGGTAGACCACATCTTGTAAATGCCGCAGAAATGTTGCAGAAGTAATAAGATCTGTCTGTCACGTATTGATGACATTGAGCCTCTTTTCAACTAGTTAGATGGTCTTTGGAAAACCGATAGCACAGGCGGTAGGGTGCCTAGCCAACGGGCGGGTACTAGGCGCGGTAAATCGAATATCCGGCGCCCTTGGTTCGAATTAGGCTCTGTGAGACCTAGTTAAATTAAATGCCTAGTTAGTTGATAGGCAGTCTAGTGCCCGTGGTAGGGCTCTCGAAACCGCTTATATAATCAAGCCACTCTCTCGGCGAGCAAGAACTTTTGAAATGGAGTGTGCCAAAACTTTATTGACGCACCTCCGTACTCTATCTACAAGCTCACATCATGTCCCAATTACTAGCTTTATTCCTTGATGCTAGACTAGCTGAAAATAAGCTTTCCTGCGTAAAGTGCCCGGATTCAGCTACTCTCAATTTTTCTTTGCTGGTCTATCGAGATCCTCTTCACTTAACCAAACGGTTGTATATTTTATTGGTATACCTGTGATAGAGAAATTAAAAGATGCTTAGGAATTTCAACAAGCTGCGAGCAAAGGGCACACTTACCCATATCAAAAGGAAAAACGCAGGACCACAATGTATATCTCCTCAAAAGTAGTGTGACAGAGAAAACGTAATCTGCCAGCGAGTCGCCCAAACCACTGAGTCGCTCATCTCAACCATGGCCTACTATTATAACTAGAATATCTCGATACCCACGGAAGCTTTTTATTAGTTAGAAAGTAGGCTAGGATCAATGATTTCTGGTATAGCTATTTGAGGCATTAAATAGGTCTTAACTCGATGTTGTAAGATTATGAAGATGTGCAAGAGTTAAGATGTGTCGCAAGGTGCCCTGTTGATTCCAATGCCACGCAGCATTCCATTCGCAGCCCATTACCCCTGAGCTAAGCCTAATCAGGACTCCTCAGTCTTGATTTATGTCCCAGTTATCTTCAACTGTTTTGCTAGTTAGCTAGATCTCTTTTGGGAGAGAATGGGAATAATAGTCAATACCAATTTGCGTTGTGACTCTGGAGTAACTGAGCTTAAGCTGCGAACGTGCTTAATCATCACCCACGCGTAATGCGACAAGATGTCTCTAGTATTTCGATAGGACTATTTTCTAAAGTTTACAATTGTCACGGCTGCACTTTTCGTTGCTTTCTAGCCTTGATGGATGGATCCCTTGGCCTGGCGAGAGGTGAAGTATGTTGTGTAACCGTTGATAGCAAATACAAGCATTAGGTTCTTAGATATTACATTTGGATTATCTCATTACGACCTTTATAAGAACATGCTCATAACTCGCCGATCACAGCTTCGACTTATTGCCACTATCTAGCGTCTGCGCACCCTCTGCAAGCAACTCCGCGGCTTCCTCAACCATCTCATCCACAATCGTCTTTGCCCTCTTCCTTTCCTTCACCTCCGCCGCCACCTTCCCCATAATCATTGGAAACGCATTTTCAGTGAGCTCGGCATCATCAGGAAACTTGTCAAAGTCGTTCTGAAGAGGTATAATACCCTTCGCTTGCAGCGCCTGCATTTCATCCTGCCGCTTGCTAATCCACCGCTCGATGTACGGCGTCGACCGGACGTGCATCGGGCGCCCGGAGAAGATGGTTGTCCGCACAATTTGCCCATGGTCGGCGGAGCGCACGGCCTCTTGGTGCTCTGCGCCCGATCCGGACTCCTCACAGAGGATGAACCGCGTGCCGACCCAGATGGCCTGGGCGCCGAGCATCATCGCGCCTGCGAGGGAATGGCCATTGTGCATGCCGCCGCCGCCGACGAGCTGGATCTCCTTGTCGGTGAACTTGCTGATCTGGCCTTTGATGATCTTCTTCACAGCGGGGATGAGGATGACTGTTGGAACATCGCCTGTGTGGCCCCCTGCCTCACCGCCGGCGGCACAGAGGAGGTCGGCACCGAGATCGATGGCCCGCTGCGCGTGCTTGGGATGGCCTATCATGTTCATGTATAAGACGCCTCCGGCATGGAGGCGGTCGACGACTGCTTGAGAAGGTATACCGACAGCGCAGACGAAGAGTTTTGCTCCACCTTCAACGATGACGTCTATTAAGTCCATGATCCTGCCTTTGTTATAGTCATAGCTATTGAGAGCAAGGTTAGCTTGTTTTCTGAAAGTGGTTCCCGTAGGAGACCTGCGACCTACTTTGTTGCTCTTGCGCCGTTGCCGACCTTTGGAATCAGCAGATCCACCCCAAACGGCGCATTCTTGTCGACAAGATATGACTTCAGTTCTGCGATTGACTCTCGCAGGAGCTGGGGCGTGTACATCCCACCGCCGATAACACCGAGCCCTCCGGCATTTGTGACTGCGGCGGCAAGCTTGGGTGAAGCGGTCTTGTTCATTCCGGCGAGCAGGACAGGATGCTTAATACCTAGAAGGTCTGTCGCTCCGGTGCGGATCTTCTCTGCGTCGGTACGTGAGCTGCATAGTCCATTGAAGGTATGAGGAGAGGAGAAGAGTTACGTGGCGATGCCATTTTGTGTGGAGGCAAGATTGGTGTATGTTCAAGACTCGGTTTTTGGGTTGTTGTTTCAGAAAATAGAATGAGGCCTCAATTGCAACTTATTTGCCCCTGGCATCTTGGATATTTCATCGATTATCTTCTCTTCTACTTGACGCCTCGGCGAAAACATAGGTTTTGGACTTTGGACTCTAGCTCAGGGATTTTGTCGAGTATATCCCTGGTATGGACCCTTCTTGCATGTTATGAAAGTAGTTACTGCCATCAGGTCTGTCAGAAAAAGATGACCTGACCGCTTTGGCTCCCTCATAAACATCCACGCATAACTTTTATAGTCCCCGACATATTAGATTAGAGGAGATACGTAGAGAAACCTACGCATTCTATTATTCACGTGGGTGACTGCTGTTCATGCAGAAATCTGGATATCCCAAGGGCTCTGATAGTCTCCCCTGTCGTACTCCGTAAAAGGCTTTGCGACCAGTAATGGGAACGAAGTGAGCACCCATCCCCATGCTATTTATGGATATCACAAAGCATTTCCCCTAGACTTACCCTCTTCAAGAAAACAAGCGGATGCGCGGTGTTGAGTACTGAGACGAGAAATAAACCCTAATATGTGATACTAACATGAAAGAATAAACTTTAAGCTCTTGTTTCTATCTTGACTTTGTAAAAACACGTCAATATGGAATTTGGTGTAGGCCAAAGTTACAAAGTTAAGGTTAGAGTGTATTTGTGCTGTCAGACATTTCCGACAGAACATATAAACGTAATATTGTTGCTTGCATACACATATGGTCGAAAACATATAGTTTCAAGCCTCCCCATGTTTCTCCCACAATAGCGGCAGAACACAATTGTACCCAGGAAAATAACTGCCTACAGTCGAGAAATGGCCGCCAAGCTCATCACAAACGATGTCCCATCAAAGCTATTCCTAAACAACGAGGTCAGGATCTTAAACCATACACATGGATACCTAACTGACCAAACTTCCAGTGGGTGGCCGGCTCCGGCCCCTCTCTCACAATCACCAACCCCAAAGACTCCAGCATCGTCACCTCTCTCCAGGAAGCCAGTCCGTCCGACCTAGACATAGCCGTCCAGTACGCCACCGAAGCGTTTGAGTCGGGTCCCTGGTCGACCTTCCCCGCCCTCAAGCGCGCGGAATGCATGAACAAACTCGCCGACCTGCTCGAGGCGCATGTGGAGGAGATCGCCTATTTGGAGAGCGTGGCCTCTGGGCGCCTGCTGTCCATGGTGAGGTATGAGATCCCGCTTGTTGCGCGGGTATTCAGGTGTAAGTCTGCGTGCACTCGCCTCCCTGCGGTGACGTGAGGTTGGAAATGTGCTGACAATACGTAGACTATGCGGGCTGGGCCGACAAAATAAAAGGCGACGCCTACCCCCCCGACGACGGACACTTCAAGTTCGTCTCCCACGTTCCCCTCGGCGTCTGTGCCGGCATAACCGCCTGGAACGCCTCGCTCCACTTCCTCGCCTGGAAATCCGCCCCAGCGCTCGCAACCGGTAACACCGTCATCATCAAGCCGTCTGAGAAATCCCCGCTCGGGTCCCTGGCCATCGGCTATTTGATCGCCGCCGCCGGATTCCCGCCCGGCGTTTTCCAGATCCTGCCGGGTGGTGGCGCGCTCGGGGCGGCGATAAGCGGACATATGCGGATTGCGAAGGTGAGCTTTACGGGGAGTACGGCAACGGGGGTGAAGATCCAGGAGGCAGCGGCAAGGAGCAATCTCAAGCGTGTCACTCTTGAGCTGGGAGGCAAAAGCCCGTCCATTGTCTTTGACGATGCTGACATTCCATCGGCAGTCCAGTGGGCGGTCAGAGGCATTACTATCAACTCGGGGCAGGTCTGTGCTGCTTCTTCGCGTTTGTATGTTCACGAAAGTATTATGGAGCCCTTTATGGGGGCCCTGAAAGATGCATTTGAAGGGATTGGAAATGCCCTTGGTGAGGATCCACAACAGCTCGCAACAACGTTTGGTCCGGTGATCGACGAGGAGCAGTTCAAGAAGATTTGGGAGTATATTGAAGCTGGTAAGAAGTCGAGTGCTCAGCTACTCACAGGAGGATCGAAGTATGACGGAAACGGAACATATATCGCGCCAACAATCTTTGTCAACCCACCCGAGGACTCGGTGATCTACAAGGAGGAGATCTTCGGCCCAGTTCTGTGCGCCAAATCTTTCAAGACGGAAGAGGAGGTGCTCAAGTGGGCGAATGACACGCAGTACGGACTTGCCGCTGCGATATTCACAAAAGAGCTTTCCAGGGCTTTGAGGGTGAGCTCGAAGCTTCAAGCTGGCACTGTTTCGGTCAATTGCGCTTTGTCAGTTGGTCCTCAGGTTCCGATGGGAGGAATGAAAATGAGCGGGAGTGGGCGCGAGCTTGGAGAATATGCTCTGAGGCATTACACTGAGCCGAAAACCACTTGGATCAGGTTAGAATAAGTGCAATAATTAAAGGTTAAGCAGTTCTGGTCACCGAAAAACACAGGCGCATGACCACGATTGTAGACTCTCACTGATTATCGAAGTATCGACATATTCATTTGTCCTACTTCCCGCTGAAGAGTTGCATGTATGTGTTTGATAGTAGGTCTATTCATGGCTGTGGTCCTTTACAAGCGTTTAAATCTGCTTTCACTTACCTCTAGAACTACGCTAGCATGCATATAACTGCTCAGAAACATATAATCCTCCACTCCTACATGACTAAATCTATCTAAATCGGTTTGTCGGTATTTACCAAGCAACTTCACATTTCAGGGAGTATCCTCGAAGAGTACATCGGATACAACGCCGTAACTGCGAATGTCAGTCACTAAACCGGTGAGCTGTCAAGGAGAAAACTCACCACCAGTGCAATCAAGCCAAGGGTACGCCATCTCAAACTCCTTACTCAGTTTCCAGCGGTCCAGATTGTCGAGCCCCCATCTCGATGACAATGGTTGCTTATCTGCGATAAGCCTGTTAAAGGGCGGTGAGCCCCTTACCGTAGTAGACGATGGCTGGTACCCAGGAAGCGTGGGGTCTGGCAGCTGCTGCATCGTGTGTTTGAGGCACTGGAAAATTTCCTCGGTGCCTGGCGCGCTTCCGCTACACATGAAGCCCTCAAATTCTGCGCTGAAATTGCTAGACTCTGAATTGGAAGAACTAAAAAGAGGGTCAGTGGAGGTAAATGCAGGGTAAGGAGGTATGCATACCCAGTTTCAAGTGATGACGCCACTTGAGAAAACACCCGAGTAATGAACGCATCATGGATGTTGATGGCCGCATGGAACTCTGGAAACTCAATAACCGTATGCAGAACGATATCATGACAGACACCAGACAGCTCGTATGTTCCCTGCTTATATATTAGTTGATCCCTTATCGAGGGCCAATTGACAAAACTGATAGCGAGCGGGTGATCCGGGCGCATAAACTGCAGCGGCGTCGGCTTGAACGGCTCGGAGATTGCAGTCCGATTACTCGCGTTCGCCGCGAGCCGCCACAAAAGTACCTTCTCCATGCTTTCATTCGCACCAACACCGTATAGGTAGTTGGTTAGCCCGCTCATTTTGGAGGTCAGGCTGATGCCGGCCTTGGCGATGATCGCCACAACGGGGTAGCTGATGCTGTTGTCTAGGGTCGCGATGGCTGCGCGCAGGGGCTCGTAGCACGAGGACGGCTGTTCGAGACCGCGAGCGACGCCGTGACCTTGCAGACCGAGCTCCTCCAATAGGTACCAAAGACAGGCTTCTTCGACCCTCCAGACGACCATTTCTGACTGGGACGACAACCAGCGTCTGGGAATTTCGGCTGGGACATGATCTGGGATTTGGGGAAAGAACTCGTAGGCCGATGAGAAGTCCATGTCAGCACCCCAATCGAGCAGATTCAGCATGGGATCGATAAAGCAGAGCTCCTTGTGGAATTCGCCTTTTGCGGGACCGGGCCCCTCGTCGCCCTCTACGACGTACCCAGACTCAAGCCTGACATTGTATGCAGGTCCACTTGTATGGAGCGCCTTTTGAGCTGGTAGACCAGAAGCATGGGAGCTGGAGGATCCCAGAGAGCCATGTGGCGTAGAATTGGTTTCAGGAGCCAATGACAGGGACATTCCGTCCAAGTCTCGATGTTTCTGGCGTTGGAGCTGCATAGCCATCTCTTCATCGTAAGCTGGGATCTGGTCCCTATCATCTCCGGAATCACTTCCAGCATCCCCTACACTCAGTGCCGGATTCAGCGGTGATCCTGGCGCGAAGCTTGCACTTAGACTAGAGATATTCTTCGCTTTCCGTTTCAACGAGATTTCTTGACTGGTTTTGCTGAATAACTTGTCGAATATCGCATCATCTAGAGCCAGGGGGTAAGAATCTTGCTGAAAGTCCTAAACTTCCCGAGCAACAGACATACCTGCAACGGCCGACAATGCCGCACTCAGCGAGAGTGTTTTCTTCCTCATCCTCAACAGCGCCTCCCGCAAATCTTTGTTTTCTTCGATCAACGCCAGCTGATTGCTCATCAGGGCGGCTCTGAGGCTGCTATGGTCCGCATCCTCACCCGTCGAGATCTTCATGATGCTCGCTAGCGTTTCCAGCTGCTTGGAGTGTGCAAGCTGCCGCTCACGGAGACACTGTTGCGATATCCGGTTCTGTTCTCTTTTTCGGTTGATCCGTTCCTGCTCATGGCGAGTCTTTCCATCAGTAGCGGTCTGCTTTTTTCTGGCGTTTCCTTGTCTTCCGACGCCTCGGTTGGAGGTCCGGACGCCAGTGGTATTCGAAACCATGCTGCTGTGAGGCTGGCGTATGATGGGGAGCTTGTCCACTTGTCGTCGACGGGAATCACCTGCTGAGGTTTGGTTTTCAAAGATATCAGAATATGGGTGAGGACAGGACGAGAGCAGGAACCCTTGGGAATACAACTAGGCCTCGGATGGGGTCGGGTTATCTTGGCGTGCGGTTGAGGTGGGTGGGGCTTTATAAACCTAGCACCCTAAGTCCCTAACCCCAACCCAACCCGCAGGCTCAGACAATAATAAGGTAAAACCCGCCGCGGGTGAGGTTCTTAGCAACCCCAACCGCAAACCCTGGGGTAATGGGGTTAAACCCCGCCCCATCCGAGGCCTAAGTGAGGGCGGGGTTGTGGGGTTGTGGAGACATTTGTGTAGACTTTGATACAAATATCCTGCGCTATTGTCATAGTGCCATTCCTTCGTGTTACCTGATTCGTGTTATGAGTGATGTATAAATAAATATAGCCGTTCATAACTAATGCATACCGTTCAACTCCGCATACATCTTGACTTCAAACACCTCAAACTTGTATATACACATATACGACATACTACCAGCAGGAGGGGGATACAAGGGAACCACGGGATTGATTGACGTTGATAAGATACCGAACATTTGCTCCTCAGCTTCACTCCTCTTCTTGCTTTCGCCATGCACAAACCATACAAACCTCCTACAGTAGCAGAACACTTATCCTCGTATCTCCATCATCATCATCATCATCATCATCATCATCATCGATCAAAGGTAGAGCGTGACACTGATAAATCTCAAAACTTGTACACCAAGCGGCCATTAACTTTGCCTTTCATCATGTCCTCAACCCCTTCGTTGATCTGGCTAATGTCGCGCAACTACACGTGTTAGAATTGAATTCTCAAGTTATTAGGCGGTACAACATACTTGGTACACTGGTTTGATACCTGCCGAAGCAGCCAAGGTGAGTGACTTGCTCAAATCGTCCTTCGTACCCTGGTTCGTAGCTTTGAAACGGTCAACGGTTGTGCACTTTGAAGAGTAAAGCCGTTGGCTATCTTACCAATGAGGGAGAGGTCGTTCAGGATCATGTTCAAAATGTTAACAGCTACAGGGCCGTTTGGCGCACCAATGGCAATAACCTTTCCATGTTTTGCCGTAATCTTGAAGGCCAGATCGTAGGCTGGAGCTGCGCCGCTGACCACGACTGTGCAGAGTGTCTTCTCGAACGTGGCTGCGTCACCGGTCATCGAGTTGAAGACCTCCTCAGCTCCCGAGTCTTTCGCCAGTTGCAGCTTGTCGTTCGCAATATCAACTGTTGGGCCGGTTAAACGTGACGGAATAGCTCTGGAGAAGGATACACATACAAGCGTGGACCCGGTAGCCCATGGCCTTGGCGTACATGATCGCAAGGTGACCTAGGGAAATATGAGCATGCATGTTCATTATATCAACGGCTAGACATCATTCACCAACACCCCCGCTTCCAACGATGTTGAGCAGCGTGCCTCCGGTCTGGAACTGGGAGACCTTCTTCAGGGCACCATATGCTGTTACACCAGCGCACAGAAGCGGTGCAGCACTAATGCGGAATTCAGTCTCTGGCTCTTTCTGCTCATGTTGAAGGATCCTCAAACCTCTCGTCCGGCAGCCCGTCTGGAATTTTGACCGTAGAAAGCGGATCCGCGACACAATATTCTGTAAAGCCACCCTGCATACCGTTAAAGCCGACAGCCGTTTTGCCAGAGCAGAATCGATGCTGCCCGCTCAGGCATTCGCTGCAGTCCACTATCACAGAGTTACAAAGTGTCATAGTTTGGGTAATGGAGGCCACGACGTACGGCAAGTATTGCTCGCTGGCATGAAACCGACTCTGTCCCCAACGGCAAACCCTCTTACGCCCTCTCCTAGCTCTGCGACCGTGCCGACAGCTAAATGAGACATACATCAGAAGTCTGTGACTCAAGATATGGCCGTCCCGCAGAGGGGTCGTGGCTTACGTTCGTGACCAGGGCAATACGGGAGGGCTCCGCCGACGTGTCCCTGGATACCGGAAATGTCGGACATGCAGAGCGAGCAGCAGCTGTTCTTGACCAAGATCTGGTTGGCACCTGGTTTGAGGATTGGCAGATCGTCTCTGATCACGAGAGGTTTGTTGTACTGGGAGATTGTCGTCAGTAAAGTGCAAGATGTTGCCGTGAGATAAACTCAAGGCGAGAGCAGATGCTACCTACCTCGACTACGGTTGCGCCCCTCATTGTAGTTTTGGTTGCCATTGTGTTGAGTTGGATCTTTGTGATAGAGAGAGTTTGGGGAAAATTTTGGGATATTTCGGATAATGAGATAGAGTCAAACAAAACCAACAAGACATGAATAGCTATCAAGGTTTCGGGCAGCTGAATATTCCCTCTAGATATTGTTTTTCTGCCTTGGCTTCCCTATTCTGAGCTAATCGGGGTTTGATGTCGTCTCACAATGATCTAGAGCACTTTGACCAGATTTTTAAGGAATTGTGGTAGTGCTGCTTATAATGAGAAGCGCGCTGTCAGACAATGCTCACTTGAATGTGCATTGGGCCATCGACTTATGTTCAAATGCTCGAGTTGTAACACCAAAAACTCTATCTCTGCGATTGCAGGGATATGGGATTCTCTAGCAAATCCAAAAGGGGTTACTGCTTGCTAGTCTTGCGCTAGCGCAATATGGCTCATGGGGCAATCTCTCACGCTTCCCGCAAGGCGGCATGTCATGCTTTCATGACAGAAATATGAATTTACTTACTTTACACTGTAACATGCATGAGGAATGGAGAATGCTACAGTTTTTGTGGGCGAATACATGGAATAGTAAAGCTGAAACAAAAGCCATGTTCATATGCGCAATGCACCGAGTATCGGGCACTGTGGCAGCTGCAAAATCAATCTCCCTTGCCCTTAAGGTCCCTTCTTTGCGTAGTTCGTCTTGTCACAAACATTTCTTTTCATTTAAGATTTTTATGTTTTCAAAATTATCTTCAGAAACCGACGTGTTGCTGACTTGCTCAGTTATTTATATCAGCCAGTTCATTAATAATGGCGCAACCCGCACTAATTCCTGTTATTGTTGGCGTGGGTGATATCAAAAACAAAAAGTTAACAGTTGAGGATGCGATCGAGCCGATGCAACTAATGCGCCTGGCAACCATACGTGCTCTTGAAGACACCGGTCTCTCATCCGAAGCTTCGAAACAGTTTCTGGCAAGTGTTGACAGTGTCAGTGTCGTTGCAACATGGACTTGGAACTATCCTGACCTGCCTGCCCTTCTCTCAGAGAAACTGGGAATAAGCCCTTCTCACAAGACTCTGAGTCCTCACGGCGGAAACTATCCAGTAAGTCTTATAGATGAAGCTGCGAGACGGGTTTCGTTGGGACAGAGCCAAGCCTGTATTGTAACCGGTGGAGAGGCCTTGGCTTCCGGTGAGTAGCTGGATGTGATTGACTTCTCATCTTAAGAAGCACATTCTAAACCTTTGGCGTTATAGTAAATGCATGTGCTGCCGCGAAGAAATCACCTCCGAGATGGACACCAAGCGATCCAAAAACGAAAAGTGTGTCTACATCTAAACTGCCAGACACCCAGCAGAGTAGGTCTCAAATGCTAAGCTTCAAAGAAATTTGTGTTCCTAATCTCGTATCATAGCTCCCGGCTCCGTCCACTCCATTGGGCTACCAATCCACATCTATCCATTATACGAAAACGGATTCCGAGCAAAGCGACGCCAAACACCCGAAGAGAATAATGCAGAGTCAGCAAACCTGTACGCAGAATTTGCCCAAGTTGCAGAGCAGAATCCCATGGCTTGGAACTATGGACAACCTGCCAAATCAGCAAAAGAGATTGGCACTGTCACCAAAAAGAACAGACTGATATGCTCCCCTTGTAAGGCTCAACTATGGCCCTCACAGGTGATTGCCGCTGACTCCAGTCTCAGATCCGCTACTTATGAACGCCTTCAACGCTGTCAACCTTGCTGGAGCATGCCTTTTGACCTCCACCAAATTCGCGACAGAGTTTGGTATTTCTGAGGACAAATGGATCTATCCGCTGGGCGGCGCAGGGGCAGAAGATAGTGAGAACTGTGTGTTGCGTTTACTTCATCCTTGTACACTCTGTGAGGCCAGGGCTAACCACATGGAATCAGTTTGGGAGCGTCTCAACTACTACTCTAGCCCCGCTCTCTCAAACGCACTGGATGCGGCATTAAGAGTTTGTAAACTATCAAAGGACGACATTGAAGTCTTTGACTTCTATTCATGCTTCCCCATAGTTCCTAAACTCGCATGCCATCATCTCAGTTTGCCTATTGCCAATTCTCCTAAGCCGGTAACCTTTCTGGGTGGACTAACATCGTTCGGTGGTGCTGGTAACAATTACTCTATGCACGTAAGTTACAATCAGCGGACAATCCCAAAGGCATTCCGCATGATATTGACCATACAGTGCAGTCTGTGATCGAAATGGCGCGCGAGTTGAGAAAGGGAGCGCGGCAGTACGGCCTCGTATTGGCAAATGGGGGGATACTCACGAAACACAATGTGCTCTGCCTTTCCCGCAAACCCCGCAAGGATGGCTCTCGTTATCCCGCAACGAACCCTCTAGCACAGTGGAAACTGGAAGCTGTCATTCCACCAATCGCAGAGCAGGCAGATGGAAAGGCAATACTTGAGGTACGTGATGAGAGTAGTCTGGATCAATACAATGATTCGAATTGACACGCTTCTAGACATATACCGTCGAGTTCACCAGGGAAGGGAAGCCGACTCGCGGTCATATTGTAGGATTATTGCAGGGTGGACGTCGCTTTGTGGCCCATCATGGGGACGAAGGTACCCTGCAGCAGCTTGCAAGTCAAACGAAAGAACAAGTTGGAAGGAATGGGTGGGTGAGGGCTGGAGGCAATGGAAAGAATTACTTTGTGTTTGAAGAAGCGGGACGGCTGTGATGAGTTTTCAATGAATACATATTTCATCCGCAAGACCAACTCGTGCTTTATTTGAAAGTTATATAACTACCGCTTTTTCCAGCATTTGCTTCAGTTACACAAATCAACGGTTTAAGAGACCATTGGGAAGTTTTGATCTTACCAGGTAAGAGCAAACGGAGAACTAACAAAAAGAATTGGCCACCAAAATTCCGCGGAGATACGGATGGTCGCGCAGCGTATTGCGTGTTGAGTTAGGTAGCTGGACCAATGCCTGTGTTAACTTATCGATTTCGACATTGAGGTGGAGATGATAACCACATTTTCAAACATAAGAGAGCCGTTCATCAGCTGTCGAATACTCCAACTTGTAATTTCTAACCTAATAAACCACCTCAAGGCTAATTCCACAATGACTTCGTCCGCTCTTGTTCTGAAGTAGTTAACTAACTTAGCAGTTAGCCGTCAGTTAGTTAAGTCCCAGTAAACTGGGACTTTACTTTTGGCCCATAATACAATCGTGGGTCCCTTGATATCAGCAATTCTGTTAGTTCCGGCATAGAAGAACGCTACTTCTTTTCGTCCGTGTCCCTGTCTTTGGCTGCCAGGCCCTCTCTCAGCTTGATGTCAACCTTCTCTGTCATGAGGTGGCCAACTTCGGCAGTTGAAAACGCCGCCAAACAACCAAGGATACCGAAAGTTATGGATACATAGTAAACCAGCTTGAACGCATTGATATACGCCATTTTCATGGCAATCAGTCCAGCGTCCACGACTGACTGTGGCAACGTCCGAAGAATTGCGGCGTTTTTCTCTACGATTGCTTCGATGGCTTCCGGCAATTCTGCTTGGGACAGACCGGCGCCAAGCAATGCCTTGGCAATGCCAGGTACAAGATTGTGTCCAATTTTGTTCTCGATGATGGAGGTGTAAATGGTGGTTGCTAAACATCCGCCAATAGAGCGTGCCGTGATGGCCATGGCAGTAGCGATGCCAATATACTCGTGCTTCTGACCCAGCTGAACCATGGTCGTAGAACATAGCGTTGCGCCTGTGAGGCCCATTCCCAACAAAACGGTAAGCACCGTGCAGCTGATATTTGTATTGATCCCTGTGTCCATGTTAGCTGAAGAAATTTTACCGCAAGTGAGCTTCAGAACGGGACTGAAAAATCCAAATGCAACTTACCAACATGGGCTTGAGCGCCGCAACAAGCCGTGAGGAGCATGGCATAAAGCGTGAATTGATACCTTGCAAATTTCCCCCATTTCCTGAATGCCCAACCGCAGATGGGCGAGGCCAGGACACCGCCGGCTCCAAGAGCTGTACAATACCAGCCGACCTGGATTTGGTCTTTTGCAAACAACTTCTCGACCATCATTGGCCAAAGCAGGATAGTAGAATAGTATAGCATGCCGGCCAAAGCGGTCGTGAGAAGGACCATTGTGCAACCTCTAATATTTCCCAGGACAACTGGCGGGAACAGTGCATATTCGAGGCTTGCGTGAGCTTCGTAAAAGCCGAGAGCGACAAGTGTCAAGAATCCAAGAACGATCATGCATATTGGCCCAGCCGATTTCCTAATTCTTGAGTGAGTTTATTTCTCTCGGACTCATAATATTCGGATAAAGCGTTACTCACCATGGGAATTCCGATCCCCCAAAGGTAATTCCGAGAAGGAACAGGGTAAGGCCGGCAGCAAAAAGGAATAAGCCAATCCAGTCAAGTTCCTTGAACTGCTGAAACTTCGTTTTCCTTTCAGGATTGTAAAACTGATTGATGGGATGGTAAAAGAGTACAATAAGTACCAAGCCGGCAATATCGAGCGCAAATGGAATCCAGTAACAGTATCTCCAGCTTGCATGAACGACGAGAGATTTGCCTGTGAGCGGCTAGGTAAGAATATTCCATGACATCTTTGGATGAGATATTACTTACCAATAACCGCAGCAAAGAGTGACGCTGGTGTCAGAGATACTTGGAAAAGACCCAAAGCAAAGGCTCGCTGGCTTCTTGGCACGACCTCGGCGAGGCACGACCATGCGAGCTGATGCATCGCTGCACCAAACCCGATGAAGATGCTGGCAACGATGATTGTGCTGACCTCGTGCGCGGTTGCAGCAACGGCGCAGCCTACCGCGCCAATGGTATTGCCAAGCAGGAGGAAGGTCTTTCGACCAAAGATGTCGCCGAGACGTCCGACAAGAGGCGAAAGTACGGCCGCTGAGATGATCTGGGCCGTTGCCATCCAGCTGTACGCCGTGGAGGGGCCTGAACTGGGGATGAGCGGAGGAAAAGGAGCTGCGGTGGCAAATAAGGCTTACCAATATCGTTGTTGATGTCTCCCAAAACGGCGGAAGCAAGTGAGATGACAAAAACATCGCTCAAGTATCCAAACTGAAAGCTCTGGGACATGTGTTAGAGGGTGAAAAGATTAAAAAAGATGTACTTACCATGCAAGCCAGGAACTTGCTAAGTGTGAACTTGAAATCCCCATCAGGATAATCTTCAACGACCTCCTCCTTGTCTTCTTCGAGGGAGGATGGAGACCAGTCGCTCTTGGGCTTCATTCCCATCTCTACATGATCCGTTTCCGCTTTATCGTTTGCAGCCATGATTACAAGACAAGATCAAGAGTATATTGCTTAAGAGTGAGAGACGGCGACCAAGTGTTCGTCGATAGTGCTTCTTTACCCCAGATTTGATGTACAGCTAGGTTAAGTACTCCATACGACTCCACACGTTTCGTTTGGCCAAGCGTCTCCTCCTATCGCTTACCCCTCATTTCCCCAGATTTTCATCCAGCAATTTGGGTGGATCGGGGTCGAGAGATGGGCTGTCAGGTAACAATGACGGAAATGATACTTTCGGTTTTGGACCTTTTCCGTTGACCCGCCACATGGACTAAAGTCTTGGAGTCCAGCCCTACTTGAAGCCACTAACAGCCCCTCTCCTCTCCACAAATCTGGGCATTATCTGGAGTCAAGAGCGCGAATACAGCGATCGAGTAGCATTACCTTCAGTGATGGAGACGAAAGTCTCACCGGTGACCGGTCTTTAGTGACATGCACAGACGATGACCCTTTCCACGTATCGCCTTACCGGTTAGAGTAGTGCGGAGGTATGACCATGTGGGGGATTCATAGTTTTGGGCTAGTTTAACTGTTTAATGTCCTTTTGCGTGCGGCTAGGCCGCGTGAACAGTAACATGATTAAGGGGATGAAGAGTGCAGCTCCTGATTTTCAAAAAACAGCCTCAGATCCAACATGCTATCCCTGACATGGCCCACTTAATTTATTCCATTTTAGCGCCGGATGGCGCTTAATGGCGCACACTTAGCGTACTAGTAAAGCCCAATCACGAGGCGAACTAAAAATTACTCAGCTTTACGGTCTTTACACCCAAACGCAGCTTCGATCCCAGGAGCATCGAAGCAATCAATAATCATGTCGTCTCAACGTATTGTCTAATGTCGTCTATACCGCTCCCATCCGCCCCAGTGGCCTCCTCTATCTCTGATGATACATCCGACGATGAGCTTGCCACCGAATTTATATCAAGAGCTCGATCCGACGCGACATCCGCTGCAGAAGTGGACCCAGACGTACCAGAGTCCCCATTACAGCCACCTCCAGGCTCTTCCGCTGGATATCTTAATTGCCCAATTGGGCGCCATGGAGAGGCCTCTTATATAGCTATTGATCCGGCTAGTAAGAGGCCTCTGGGTCAGACTGGAACTCCATTTCAGAAGATGGAGGGATACGTCTCTTATTACCATAATCCGGAGGCGCTGCTTGATCTCCCGATTAGGATTCCAGGCCCCATTGATCCTACAGACACCCAAAATGTTCTATGTGGAAATCCTAGCTGTATAGGCTGCGGCATTTCCCATAGTGATGGCCAGTACCTAGATCCATTGCTTCATAATCGCCGTCCATCATCCTTCAAATAGCTTATCGAGTGATGGGATCTCCCGCTGGTACTCTTCTCGCAGATATTCCATCAGCGCGTACCGACACGGTAAAATTAAAAATATCATGGAGTTGCACCGGAAATTTAAGCTTCCTTACCATCGCCTCCGAACTCGCATCCACGGTCGTCCTTTAAGGAAAACTCTACGAACTTTTGATATTACTGAAGATGATGAAGAGAGACGAATCCTTAAAGCCGTTGATATATACTGCAGCGGTGATTGCAAAAATATCACAGAGTTGCACCAACAAATTGAAGTTCCTTACCATCGCCTTCGAGGGCGCATCAACGGTCGTGCCTCCAATAAAACCCCACGAACTACGAACCGAGCCCTTGATAAAACACAGGAGGATGCACTTAAACTATGGATTAAGCAGCTTGATGAAGCTGGCCGACCACCAACCAGTGAAATGGTAACAAACTGTGCAAATGCCATCCTCTGTCGAAGCCATGATCCTGATCCTGAGACGCCCACACCCGCACCAACTGTCTCTAAGATGTGGACCTACCGCTTTCTCAAACGACTTCCTTCTGAATATGAGCGAGTTCAGCAGAAAACAAAGGATCCAAAGCGTATACAAGCAGAAGATCTTGGGATTGTGCAGAGCTTCTATGACCACTGGAAAGTCATTATTGAGAGCCATCGCATACGCCCATGAAATATATACAACATGGATGAGACAGGCTTTGCAATTGGTCAAGGAAAGGTTGAGAAGGTCATTACTGCCTTTCCAGAAAAAAATGCAGTCCTTGGAAGTGCCATGTCACGCAAACTGGTCACTGTCATTGAGTGTATTTCTGCTGAGGGTAAACCTACCAATCCCTTTCTTGTTCTACCAGGAAAGAACCATCTTGAAGATTGGTACAAGGATTGTGGGCTTCCAGATAACTGGATAATTCTGGTCTCTCCTAATGGGTACACCAGTGATGAAGGAGGCTTTGACTGGGTTCATCATTTTGAGATTAAGACGCGTCCAGCAACCTCCTGGGAATGGAGACTTCTCTTGCTTGACAACCATGGTTCACACCTGACATATGACTTTCTCAAGTTCTATGAAGATCACCGGACCATTCCCTTTTTCCTCCCTCCACATATGACACATTATCTTCAGCCTTTGGATGGAGTTCCTTACAGCCTTACCTGGGATACGAGCAAAAGCCTTCACACCACGCGTTTTACGAGCTGGCCGGTCAAAGCGAGGAGTATGGCCAATTAAACCTGATCTTGTGATTAAAGAGTTGGAGAAAATCTGTGCGGATGAGGGGCCTGAACTTCAGGATTTTAATGGCTCTGAAGCCGAGTCAGAAGAGCCCCAATCTACCTCTTCTTCACAACTTTCCTCACCAAAGTCGATTCGAAAACTCCGCCGCAGCATTGAGAAAGTGAAAAAGAACCTTAATGAGCTGGGTACCTTGCTTGAGGAGGCCTCTCCGTCGCTCAACAAGCGAATAAATAAGGTGTTCAGTGGCAGCCTTGTTCAAGCCGAGCTTGGCGCGCAGCGAGGAGATGATTTGGATCGCTACTTGGAGGCTAGCCACAAGCGCAAACGAAAAGATACTAGACGGCAGGTGAAAGCAGCAGGTCCTCTTTATGTTAAGGATGCAAATCGCGAGATTGAAGAGCGGAGGGCGAAGGAAATGAAGACTGAGTGGGCGCAACGTGAAAAGCGCCGTGCCCTTGATGCGAAGAAGACGCGTGAGGAGCAAGGAAACAGAGAAGCGGACAGAATTATTGGTGATATTGCTGCTCTGGCTACTGGACAGGAGGAAAATCCTCTTTATTTTGTAGATACTCAAGGCACGTTGCAGTAATTAATCATTTTGTTGCTTTGTATAGTCCATTTTGCGTCTTTGCGTGGTTTGCGTCTTTGCGTGGTTTGCCCACCCCGGGTAGGTGGGTGCGTAGGGCACGGGTAGTTAACTATCTACTTTTGTAGTTATGAGATTCTGGTGCTAATCGAATGTGACGGTATGATTACCCGGAATTGGGCTTAGTGCGACCGGGGGCACAGCCAAAGCGGCCATGCCAAGTGGTATGAAAAGCCTGTAGCGGATGCTGTAAATGGTCAATGTTTGAATAGGCTCCACATGTACATATACGGCGTCCCAATCTGATCTTCACACTAATTAGTGCGTCCACACAGTTTGCGGAGGCCTGGAGAAATATACGGGGAATCCATGGGATGCTGGCCTCGAGATGCATGGCTTGGCAACCACCACGCGTCGGTGCTTGTCATTAAAATCTGACAACGAAAAGGAAATATGACAATACCACACCAACTACTCGAATGGGGAATGAGCAGCACAGGTACAATAAGAAACTTTCGATTGTCATGGTTACCTGGTATTCACATGTAGTTCGCATAGTATGATGGTAAAACGCTGCTGATTGACTACGGGTGAAAGGAGATATAATAATACAGTGTTGTCAGTTTGAGAATATACCTTCGAAACCAACAACTCTTGAACAACTTCTTTGCAGTTTAGCCTACTCCACTTCACTTCTCCCCAACGACGCCAAGATGCCGCATCTTAACGGAAACGGAATAGCCAACGGCCATGGCATCGATCACCGCAACCTGCCCAGCATTTTCACACCACAGCGCAAATTGAGCGTGGTTTGCATTGGTGCTGGCGCCTCGGGGCTGCTGTTGGCATACAAGCTGCAACGACACTTTGATGACTTCGACCTTAAGGTTTTTGAGAAAAATCCAGAAATTTCGGGCACATGGTTTGAAAACAGTTATCCCGGGTAAGGTCACTTCACTCAGGCGCTGCATCTGCCTCCATGATGGGCGAGAAACCAAGTGGAAAGTCACGATGCTAACTGCAATATTTGCAGCTGCGCATGCGACGTCCCGTCCCATTGCTACACCTGGTCTTTCGAGCCCAAGACGGACTGGTCCGCCAACTACGCGGGTTCCAAGGAGATTTTCCAGTATTTTAAGGACTTCTCCACCAAGTACGGTCTGGAGCAGTACGTCAAGCTTGAGCATGAGGTTATCGGCGCGATCTGGGATGCGAAGGTGAGCAAGTGGCATGTGCAGACGAAAGACTTGCGGACGGGGCGTGTGAGCACTGACTCGGCGCATGTGCTGATCAATGCGGGTGGGATCCTGAATGCGTGGAGATACCCTCCAATTCCGGGTATTGAGACGTTCAAGGGGGAGCTGGTGCATTCCGCCGCTTGGCCGGAGGATCTTGATCTCAAGGGGAAAGTGGTCGGACTTATTGGGAATGGGTAAGCGGAGACGGCGGCAAACAATATCATGAATGCATATGAGACTGACCGTTGTGTAGATCGTCCGGTATCCAAATTCTGCCTGCAATCAAGGGCGAGGTCAAGGAGCTCAAGACCTTCATCCGCGAGGCCACGTGGGTTGCTCCGCCCGTGGGAGAGGGGTTCAAAGCCTTCTCGCCCGAGGAACAGCAAAGGTTCGCCGAGGATCCAGAGTACCATCTCGCGGAGCGCCGGAAAATCGAGGCGCGCATGAACAGCAGCTTCGCGATCTTCCACTCTGAGTCTCAGCCTCAGAAGGACACGCGCCAGTATATGAAGGGCCTGATGGAGGAGAGACTGCAAGATGAGAAGCTCTCCAAGCTACTAATTCCGGAATGGTCGGTCGGCTGTCGACGATTGACGCCGGGCACGAATTATCTCGAGTCGCTGAGCGATGATAATGTCAAGGTCGTCTATGGAGAGATCACACAGATCACGGAGACGGGAGTGATTTGTGATGATGGTGCTGGAGAGCACTCAGTCGAGGTGCTGATTTGTGCGACTGGCTTTGACACTACGTTCAAGCCCCGCTTCCCCTTGATCGGATCGACTGGAGAACAGTTGAGCACGCTTTGGAAGGGTAAAGCGTCTCGAGTGACCATTCATACTTGCTCACAGGCTAACGCTGGATGGCAGACGACCCGAAAGCATATTTTGGTATTGCAGCTGACAAGTTCCCGAATTATTTCTGTAAGCATCGAATGGGTCGCCTCCAAATGATGAAAGCTACTGACGCAAATGTAGTTACACTTGGCCCCAACTGCCCAATTGGAAATGGACCAGTGCTCATCTCCATCGAGGCCGAAATCGAGTATATCATCCAGATGCTCTCAAAGTTCCAAAAGGAGAACCTTGACTCGTTTGAGGTCAAGACGGAATCAGTGGATCAGTTCAACGAGTGGAAAGACGAGTTCATGAAAGACACTAGTAAGCAATAGGCCCATAACCTTGCGGCGCATCCATTATAGCTGACGTTCATGCTTCTTAGTCTGGACCGAGGAATGCCGCTCGTGGTACAAAGCAGGCAACAGCCTCGGAAAAGTTCTGGCCCTCTGGCCAGGCAGCACCCTGCATTACTTGGAAACGATCAAGAGCCCACGCTGGGAGGACTGGACCTACAAGTATCCAGCCGGCAAAAACAAATACATATACCTGGGTAATGGCCACAGCGCAGCCGAAGTTCAGCAGAGCGACCTCAGCTTCTACATCAGAAACAAGGACGACTCGCCGGTTGATCCGGTGTTGAAGAAGCCGGCGGTAAAGGCCAAGATTGAGGCGGTGCAGGGCGCAATTCCAGGAGTGGTCACGTCTGAAGCCTCGGGGCACTTTGGGGGAGTGGAGGCTCGCTTCCCTATAGGAGTATCTAGCAAAGTCGCAAGTTGATTGAGGAGCTCGCGGAAGCCATCGCGTATCATATTCAGCGTTTCCTACTGCAATTCAAGCCCTTTGTATTGATTGCGGCTCAGACCTTTTAAGATGTTCAATATTCCGCGCGGCTAGTCCTGGCTCGGCAGATGAGGAGTTGACTGTAACGGTGGAGAATTGCTAAGAATCCGAGGTGGTGGTGGTGGTGGCGGAGGCGGGTGTGGCTGTAGAGGAAGGAGAGTCGAGCCAGTAGCGATCTGGGTCAAAATAATAGGGTCGACTTACAATCCTAGGCCCCATTGAAGGCGAAAATGGGTTGAATTCTATCTCATAGTTCCCCTGGGGCGGTAAGTGACTGGTTTTCTGAGGAATTGCTTGATGGACGTGGGATCCAAGCACCGTATCACCGGTTTCAGGGGCATATCGGGATGATGAGTGAACACGTCGGCGGAATGTTGATCCGGAAGCCTGCGACGGAAATGATCGAGGATTTGGTTCATCACATATGTCACCCAAGATGGGGTGCTATAGTAGGAGCTCCAGGAGCTATGGCCTGAAGAGGAGGAAGCTGAGAAGGAATGGAGGAAGAAGGCAGGTGCTGTACAAATGACGACTCGAGGGTATGATTCCGCACGAGGATGACGATATGGTCAGGTAAACGCAGCCTGTGGTGGAGCCAGGCTTTAACGATATTGGTCTCATCAGGACAAGTCACCACCAGAGTCTCCTGTCTATTCGCCGGTTTCACGAATGCCGAACAGTGTCCACTTGAGAAACGGGCCCTGAGAAGCTTTGTTGTGTTGGTAGCAAGCTCCCGAGACCAGGGCTCGTCCGTCCCCATCTCTGAGACCGGTGCTGGTAACATTGCCGTTGCCTTTGAGACTGAGCGCGCGTAAAAAGAGAACAGCGGTTTTTCAGAGAGAAGGAGACACAGAAACCGACTGGAAAAGCTGACTGGGTTCCGAAGGGATGGTATTGCAGTAGAGGAGAGTACCAAGAAAGCATAAGAGGATGCAGAGGAAATGGAGCAGAGGAAATGGAGCAGAGGAAATGGAGCAGAGGAAAAGGAGCAGAGGAAAATGAGTAGAGGATGGTGTTGCAAATAAGTAGCCAGTGGATCGAACGGTGGTATCGCCCCACTTTATAGGCATCTTGCCTCCCAGCAGCAGAAGGGAGTCCCTCATTTTGACGCTCCTAGCTCTTCCCTCTGCTTCTCCCTTTCTTTGCGGCGAGGGCCTGAGAAGCTATCGTAGGCTGTGGGAACGGTGTCAGGAGATAAAGTTAAAGACAGGCGTAAAGGTGGAGGAAACGAGTGGACGATAGCCCTGGACTTTCCAAGTCGGTATCTCATGGAGGAAGGAGTCGGCCTAAGGTTTCCGTTGACAATGTGACCGAGTCATCCATGTCCCTGGAATTTCGTTGGTTCGCTGGTCGCTGGAGCTCCGAGTTACGTTGGGGTTCGGGACGTCGATGCCGATACCCGAAAAGGATGATCGGTGGCAGAGGAGAGTTTATCAACCCCATGCAGGGGGCAAGAGATGAAGATCTTACCGCTCAGGTTGAAACAGAAAGTAAGGGACCACCCCGCATGCGTAGTAGTAAAAGAAGAAAGAGGGTTGGCTCATGAAGTGTGGAGAGAGGGGGAGAGACTCACTGGCATTTGGGTCTCCGCCACAGGCCCAAACCAAACTAATTGTATGCTGTACGGTCCGCCCTGTAGCAGGGCGTTGTTTCCCTGAAGGCATAGCCGGATCTGCTCCGGATACTCACATCGAATCAACTTCACACGGTCGCCGTCAGGCTGAGGACTGGCCTGACTGAACTTCTGGGTAAGGAAATAGCGACGGAGACCATCGATGATCTGGCGACCAAAGCCAAGCCACTCCCAATGCCAGGACACATCTGTTTCAGCAGATGTAGTAGATACGGATAAAATATCGCGAAGAGAAGGTAGGCGACGACAGGACGAAGGCCGCGAGGCAGAGTCGCGACGTGGTCATTGCTACCCAATCCCCTAGCTGGAGGAATGGAATGAGAGAACCCTCCCTTTCCAACATCATCAGTGTTGAGGGATCCCCCTCAAACAGCTACTAAGCTCGTTGGCCCTGCGCTAATATCTAGCTGCGGCGTGCCACTTGAGAACCATTGTCTGCTCTCAGCACGTTGTTGATAGCTAAGCAAGGACCGAGTGGACGATAAGCCCTGACTTGCAAGTGGGCTTTAAGAGCCGGCTTAGCCGCCTAACACGGTCAGATCAACTCATACAAAACTCTCGTATTTGATTAGGGCGTTGGAAGTCTCCGTGAATTCTTCGTGTTCCTTCATGCGAGCAAATTGGAGTTCCAAGGACTACTAATATCGCAGTTGGTGGGGGAAAGGCGGACTTGAAAGTAGTAGTGGGTTACCAAACGGCACAGTGACAAACATGAAGGCCTCCTCACTCACTTCCGGAAGAGCGCAACCCCAGAATCCTTCAACAGGGACAGACCGAATTGGGTCCCCTACACTAAATGAAAACAGCTGGAACAGGCCGGTTTGGAAGGGAGAACCGCCCCTTTAACTATTGACCATCAATAGACAACCATGCCCCCCTTTCGGCCGAAGAATCATTCCCAGATTCCGACTTTGAATGGCTGCGCCGCCACGCAACTCCTTCGTACTCTACTTTGTATGCGAGACAAGTTTCCAGCGATGGTTCAACGTAGCCGGGTTTCGATCAGTCGGCATTTGCCGATTCAGTTCTTTTGTGACGGTCCCCTAGTGGCAGTTGTGCTTCTCGGCGAAGCGAAGAAGCAGGCCATCTTCAGCATGACTGATGGGAATCCTCTTTCGCATCTGCTTCGCCCGCTTCTTCTCGTGCTTCCCCTGCTGATCCCTCTGGTCCCTCTAACTCTTCGGATTCCGGATCCGGATCCGCAACGACAGGTTCGCTGCCGGTGCTAGCGCGGGTGCCTAAGTCCGTCCACTATCATCAGACACGCTCAGCTCACCCTCTTTTGGCGGCGAGGAGGTGTCAGGGGACCCGTAACCTTCCACCCTAGCCGTTCGCAGATCCCCCCGCAGCTCAACGTAGTGGTCGAGCATCTCACGTGCCAGGTCGTTCGAAACCTACTGCGAAGCAAGTAGTTCCGCGACCAAGCGGTTCGTTTGATGGGAGCCGTCCGCAATTTCAGCCAGGCACTGGTTCCGGGCACCGGGAAGCACCATGACGTGACCTACTGGGCGCGGTTCAAATGATGAAGAAGGCGGGATCCGCAGTGGCGGAGGAGCCGGGGTGGGATACTGTACCAGTGGTGGCGAGGAGTTATGCGTTGCATGGCGTTGTTGCTGCTAGTAGAACGAAGGAAGGATAGATCAGGGACTGGCCAGGGACGTGGGTGAGAGTGGAAGGGAGGCGAGAGCAGGAAGAAGGAAAGAAGGATGACGGCGCAGCTAAGTGCAGGTGATACCGAGCGCAGCTGACTTACCACCTTAAAGCGGACATGGAGCTGTTGCGTCAAAGATGGACCCTGTAACATGCTCATAACGAGCTCGTACTCCCTAGTGGACCCAACTCTCCACGGAGGCACTCCTTGAGTTGCTCCTCGTTCCCGCCCCGCACTTCTAGGATCTTGATGGCGCCAAAACCATATAGTTCTGCCTCGAAGCGCTTGCTCGGAAACCGATCTTGAAGATGGCGTAACGCTCCATGTGCCGAGTTGCTGCTAATCCTGCTCGCTCCAAGGGCTTCTGTGAATCCCGGACCCATTAATAAGTCCGGCATAGCCTGGGGGAGAAGAGAAGAGATGGCAGCAGTAGCTGCAGGAGCGGGAGCAAGAGGGGAAGGAAGTAGTGGTGGTGAAGGAGGTATCGTCGCCGGCGTCGGGTAGAATTATCACCGTAAGAGAGATCTAAAGATGCCGGGGAAATTAGGATGGAAGAGGTACCAGCCGACGAGAGTGAAGCGGTAGGAGGAAGCCTGAGTAAGCTAGCAGAGAAAGGAATTGATCAAAACTGTCATCATCGTGTCCTTTTAATAGTCGAACCGATCGATCCCCGGATCAGGGGGAAGCGGCAGACAGGATCGCCCTCCCTCTTAACAGCCCTCGCAATATCCTCCTCATATTTTTTCTCTGCAATTGTTGCAGCCGTGTGTGTTGGAGAGCCGAGAGCGGCACTGTCGGTCGTAGATTGGAGCGAAGGGGCTTGGAAAACCCCAGTCCGGTCTGATTTCGAGGAGCAGCATGATCGTGAGGACTTGATCTAGGTGGAGTGTTTAGGGAGGGGGAAAACACTGGGGGGGTGAGGGAAGTGGGGGGGGGGGGTGAAGCAAGGGGGGGAACGCAATGTGATCGTTCCATTTCGAGGAGGAAGGGAGCGAGCGATTGGGCGAGGTCGGTTTGGGAGGAAATTCGTTGGGAAAAGGATACGAGGCGAAGCGGTCACCGATACCGATTTTGAAGAGGAGAAGGTAAAGAGATTTCGAAGACGGTGAAGAACGTGAGGGCTAGAGGGATGGGGGGTTGGAGATGGGACGGAGAGGGTGTAGTGTATTTCTGGAAAAAAGATTGGAAAGATATGAACGATATCGATATGGAGGATTTAAAGTCGAAGAGGGCTGGACAAAAGAAATCAACTCGTAGGCTGCGAGGCGTGTTGAGGTCATCATTATTGGGACAGCGAAGCGTTAATTCCTTGTGGATAGCACAATCTATACGAGTATGCTTCACCTTGGAAGGTTTAATATATTTGGATATGTCCGTGTACGTGATTATCACTACGAAGATTCTGGGTTTACGTTCTTTAGGATGTTAAGGTGAAGAAGATGCAAAATGTGAATAAAAGTACCATTTATTAGATGGAAAGTGAAGGTGGTTTAACTACTCTAACTATCCATAATAATAATTACGAAATGGGATTTCTGGAGCGTTGCACTACTCTAGGTCTCAAACGGAAGCTCGCGGTTCTAGCGTCATCTGCGATAACAACTACGGCAATAATATCCCGCACTTTAGTTAAGTAGGAACAGTCGAACCTTTAGGATTCGTATCTTGAATTTTGATAAAATCAAACTGAGGAGTTTATCGGACGGGCATTCGTCGTCAATCTGAAGATTCTCTCGCTTTCCATTTATACCTGCCTGTACACTCCGTCAATCGGTTTAAGTCATATCGGTACTCTTTCGGTGTACGATGCCGGACAACGCTTCAGCAATCTCGGTACCGACAATCGAGGTCCAAAACTTAAGCTACAAGTTTCCCGATGGATCCTCTGGGCTACACAGCCTTGACTTGAGTTTGCCCTCCGGGAGTAGAACACTTCTCATCGGAGGTATCGTCCTTCATTTCATTGAATGATTCCACGATCGTCGGCTTACACATCCTTAGCAAATGGTGCGGGGAAAACCACGCTGCTTCGCTTGCTCTCTGGCAAGCGCATGCCCCCGACAAACACCGTCAAAATTGCCTCCGTTGACCCATTTACCACGGGATTGGAGGGCGTCACCTATCTTGGAGTGGAATGGGTGCTCAATCCGATTGTTCGCACCGATATTGCGGTCCCCGAACTGCTCAAGTCCATTGGGGGAGACTTCTATCCGGATCGACGGGATGAGCTGATCCGCATCCTAGACATCGACCTGGAATGGCGCATGCACGCCGTCAGCGATGGCGAGAGACGGCGCGTGCAGGTAGCAATGGGATTGATTCGGCCTTGGCGCGTGCTGCTGTTGGATGAAGTAACCGTGGACCTAGATTTGCTGTCCCGCGCGAATTTCCTAACTTTCCTGAAGAAAGAGACGGAATCCAGACCATGCACGATTGTGTATGCGACGCATATCTTGGATAACCTCTCTACGTGGCCGACACATTTGGTGCACATGTCGCTGGGGAAAATCAAGAAGGCAGGCACCGTGGAAGAATTGGCTCGTGGAGAACGGCTCGATACTTGGGGAAGCACCGGTAATTCGAAGCTCGGCGATTTGGTGTTGGAATGGCTACAGGAAGATTTCATTGAAAGAGGTCCAAGAAATGAAAGGGGGAATCAGTATCTGAGCTACCAGAGTCACGAAGGAAAGGGTGGGTATGGCCTTGAGAAAAGGCCGTGATGCCGGTATGGAAGATGTTCATTTCCTATCGTGAATCAACGGCGTTTAGGATGGCTTCAACAAGCCGAGGGATGATACCCGGATGGCTCAACGTGGCTTTGTCTTAGCATGACCCGTGTTTTCAACACTGAGGATTCAACAACTAGAGACTAGGCGGGTATATAACGAGAACATGTGTTTTGGCAATATTATGGTGCTAGTATATTCGATTCCTACCCGTCGTTATAGCATCCCCTAGGACTAGCTCCACATCGTCCAACCCTGGATCATTGTTCGGAGAAAGTACTTGACCTTTCCAAAGTGCACGTAAGGAAGCCCCCATCACAAATATCCACATCACTATGAGCAGGAGAGTCAAGCCAGCTCCAACTCCTTGCACTCCTTTACTCCCCAACGCATCCCCAATCTGAATGCACGCAATTGCTAACCCGACATTGGGGAAGATAAAGGCCCACCAGTTCAGTGTCCAGCTCATTCTTCGTACGACTCGAAGCACCGTAATGGTAGCAAGTGCGCAAAACCAAAAGGCGACAAGAAATAAAAAGATTCCCGATACGAACCCGAGCACCGCCATCACTGAACCCACTGGGATAGGTGTGGGTGAGGCGGAGCTGAGATTCAAGGTAGGGAATAGTCCTGGACTCGCACGGCCAAGCGATATGAGCCCCGCCGATGTGTATGCTGTGGATATCAGCATTCTAGCTAGGACAATGTAGGTTGGGTGAATGCATACCAGCCGGACCAACAGCAACGTACATGCCCGGCCTCATCCCATGGGCAGGCATCTTATGTGTAGTGAGCCGCGTAAGATACATCGTGTATATGATAAACGCGATTGTCCATCCCAGCCCCTGAATTGCAATCCCCGCAATTAATATCCGTTGGCCACTTTCCACCGGCTGTGACTTCAAAAGTACACCAGCCAAAGGCCCTGTGACGAGGGAAGGGTATGCGGGCAAAATCCATGCCGGCATGGCGTCTGCGATCAGCAGCCTCTCCACTGAGAAAATCGCTTGATATTGGAAAATCGCCACGCATAGGGAACAAGATATATAGACCCAAAAGAGTACTTCCAGCGCCCGGATGAGCCACGGTCCAGACCTAGGAACGCCATATGCTTGAATGGAATAGATGATCAACGCAACGCTCACCCAATATGCGCCGAAGAAGAAAGACTCATTGGGATGATGGAGACTCGCAAGCCATGCACGAGGATTCCGCGTGATACGGATGAACATCATGAGATTGAATATGAAGAAGAGAACGGCATCGAAAATGAAGAACATTGTGCCGATCGCTACCAGCCCACGGAAGGGAAATGGCTGCTGCGAGAGGAGTGCGGCGATAGCACCAGTGGACATCGTGCACGTAAACCATGGCCAAGTGATGCGGGACAATCGATATATCAGGGGTAGCTTCACTGGAGCGTCAGTCATATCCAGACTCCCTCGCGGAACGGGCGATAGAATAGAACAAAAATGCGATGGAATTATACACCACCCTTCAAATAACAAAGACAAGTTATGACTCGCTGTATAACTGACAAGAATTGAAAAGTTTTAGATATGGATGGCGACCGATTTCACAATGCCGTTGGAGAAACGGTCGGACCGAACCAGGAGGGATTACGGTGTGCCTCGTGATGGAAGTGTGTACCGATGACGTAGATGGGCACCAACCCATGGTAGTAAATAGACCATGCGAAAAATAAACCGCGTCTCAGATATGAAAGTATCCCATCTTGATTCAGGTTGTTGATCGAAGTCATATCACTGCCGTGGATGGTTTCCGGAAGCACACAGATCTTAGACCTCAATCAGCTGAGAGAAACAAGATGGAAAGTGGAGTCAGGAATAGAGTTGAACGGATCATATTGATCAATGACAGGTGCTCCACAAAGCGCCTCGCTCCCTGACATACACTATGCTCGGGATGCTAGATTCAACTAACTCTGGTAGAGTTCTGGTATTTACAAACCATGAATCGCTCGTTTCCTAACCACGGGACGTTCGTTCTGCCAATCTCTCCTGGGCAACTGGTAGAGGAGCCCGATGAAACAATGCTTCGCAATGCCATGTGAGGAGTTGACGCCATAAAATCGTAAATAGACCGCACTGCGCCGTCTCAGCCATCTTCCGAGCGTACTTTCTCCTATCGCTCCTCACTCCCCTGGCCTACATCTCCAGTCTGGTCTGTCGTTCCCGCTCCGTCCGTTGGCCTCGGTGACAAAACCTGCAATGGACCCTGTTCACTCGGTCGACTATTCTCCTCTTCTTCACCATCCACTGTCTCCGGTATCCCACCAATGCAACACGCCACTTTAACCTTGCTTTACGCTGCTCAATCCACTTGACTTGGGTCAGTGGCAATCAGGTCATCGCCCCCCGCCGTGACTGAGCTGTCCTTCGAGTCGCGGAACCCCCGTTGTTTCGTCCATAACTTGAAGAACTTCCCCTTCATCGCGAGTAGCTCGTCGTGCGTGCCACGCTCAATGATATGTCCCTTGTCGACCACGAGGATCAGATTCGCATCCATGATAGTGGACAAGCGATGGGCTATGACGAACGTCGTCCGTCCGACACTCAACCGACTGAATGCATCTTGGATCTGCCCTTCCGTCTCGGAATCCACGGCCGACGTCGCTTCGTCCAGTAAGACGATCTTGGGATTTTTGAGCAGCACCCGCGCAATGGATACGCGCTGCAGCTCGCCACCGGAGAGCTTGACGCCTCGCTCGCCGACCTTAGATGCGTAGCCGTCTGGGAACGATAGGATTTTCTCGTGGATGGACGCCGCTTTGCAAGCTTCGTAGATTTCCTCGTCGGTGGCCTCCAGTCGTGCGTACCGCACATTCTCCATTATCGACTGGTTGAAGAGGGTGGAATCTTGGGGAACTACGCCCATGTGCTCACGAAGGCTGGAGAGCGTGACGTCCTTGATGTTCTGGCCATCGATCTCGATACCGCCGCTTTTCACGTCGTAGAAGCGGAAGAGGAGCTTCAGCATCGTTGACTTGCCACTTCCCGTCTCACCTACGAAAGCAACGGTGTTGCCCGGCTCGGCGGTAAAGTTGACGTCGATCAACGTCGGTTTCCGCTCGTCGTATGCAAAGCTCACGTTTTTGAACTCGACTCGTCCATCGGTGATGTTCAGTTCCTCGGCTTCTTCTTTGTCCACGACCGCCGGTTTGGTGAGAACAAGCTGCAAGAGCCTCTCCGCGTCAATCAAATATTGGGCGACATTCCGGTAACTCCTTGCAAGTACAGAGATCGGGTGCGTCAGCCCTTGCCAGTAGCTGATGAGCGCAATGAAGCTTCCGACACTCTGTTCGCCACGAGCGATCTTGAATGCGGCCAGGAAGCAGGCGCATAGCAAGCCAAGCTGAAGAATATTTTGCTGAAGGCCGTACCAGATGTCGATGAGTATCCAATACTTGAGTCGCAGTTCCATCACTTCGAGGGTACAGTCTCGAAACCTCTTCATCGAATGGCTAAGGCGGTTGAAGTACGTCACCGTCTGCCAATTCCCAATGCTCTCGTACATGACATTGCTCTTGTTCCGGCTGAGTTCGACGTATTTGCGACGGATCGGACGGAATGCTTTTGTAGATCGAGCAACGCACCAGGTGTAGGAGACGGAGCTGACCAATAACACCAGAGCGAGGTTGACGTCGAACAGATAGCTCACAAATGAGACCGTCAGGAAGACATGGAAGATAAGCGGCATGAGCTCGAAGCAGACGTCCTCTAGAAGGTTTGTGAGAGCTTCTCCTTGGCTGATAGCCTGGGTGACCTCTCCCGAAGCCTTGTCGTTGTGAAATTCCATAGACAGGCTCATTATGTGGTTAAAAGTGAAGGTCTTCAGTGCCACCGATTGCCAAATGCTGACCACCGTAAGCAGTAGCTGCTGCGCCATTTGGATGAAGAGTGGACCTCGGAGGAACTGCAATCCCATCCATATGGAGATATCTTTCCAAGGAACAACTCCGGTCCCCGTAACCTCCGTGAGCTTGTTTGTCAAAATTCCTAGCTGCAGAGGAATAAGGAGGTCGATTAGGAGATCCACGACGGTTAAGATTCCACGGAGGACCAGGAAAACCATAATTCTCCGCTCTTTGACGGGGAAAACGTAAGGGATGAAAACCGAGAAGCGTTTGGCATATGCGTACCAGCCATCTTCCTTGATTTTCTTGCTGATATCAGCCTTGGTTTTGTCCCCCTTGTGGATGCTCTCGCCATCGGAATCGTAATTGGAGTCCTCGACGACTATCAACGGCTGGCGTTCCTCCTCTGTCGATGGGCCGTGTGTGTACTTGCCGACCAGGAAGATCCCGTTGATAACGAGCATTGATAGCAATATGACGCGTCCTGCTTGAAGTCCAAGACGGGCGTCATCGTATATATTTGTCCGGGTATTGCCCGTAGCGCTGAGGATGAGCAACACGACCTCAAATATTAGACCTAGAATCCATCCGCCAAGGTATGGCATCCAGAACACGTCGACGACATCGAGCGCGATGACTTCGACCATCCCCCAGACACAGCATGCGAGGACCACCCGCACCACATTCTCTTCTTGAAGCTCCCAATTCGGATTCCGGGCAATTCGGACGACATAGAGGATCCCTTCACCGAGGTAACCGAGAAGCAAGAAGGACATCAAGATTACCGCGACGATTCGTTGTCGTTTGATGTATTTGACTTTTGTTGAGGTGTGGAATTGCGATGCGGCGTATGCGGTGGATGCTCCAAACCAAACCGCGAGCACGATGCCTTGAGCATAGGATAGAGCCTCGAGTGCCGTAATGGCACTCACATCCTTTCCCAGCATCATGATTTCAGGAAACGAATGAATGTTTATCCCATATGAGTTGTCTGGATAGACCTATGAAATGGGTAGTGATATGTTTTCAGTGGGAGGCGAAAAAGGAAAGATAACAGGAGGAACAAATTTATATTCCCGCAGGAATGGGCGTGTATTTATGATTCACACTCCAGTCTCAACACAAATCAACACAGATCACTTCCCGCCCGGATCTCAACCGTTCATCCCGTTTTAAGTGAAATACACCCTGTAAAGGCGGTGACTCCGTTGGATCCAAGCACAGCCGTGGCGCGATAATCCTCGAGCCGATCAACTGATAACGCCATGACAACTCGGAGGGATTCTGACATCGGGTGAACGATGGCTTAGTGGAATTTGGTTCACAGTGTGACGAGGGTTCTTTGCTTGCATTGTTGCTGAAGGCGCAATGCGGTATTCCTGTTCAAGTTGAGCGATCCTGCAGCTGTTCTCTCGTGCAGCACCACTAGGCAGCAATTTGATTGGTAATGGGAGTTGTGCATCCTTAGTATACCACCCGATTCGAGACAAGCAAACAATCTTGTTAGTTCTGCAAGCTTTTGTTTGTAGGGCTGACCTGCGGGCTGATGATTACAAGTGGAGAAAATCACATCAGCCTCGGTGCAGGCAGAAGTATTCTGGGGAGGATTACTACTAGAGCTATCCAGGAGAGGAGGCTATACGCAACCGATACAAGCTGAGAGCAAGAGACAACAATGCTTTATGTATGACAGTGGGTGTGGCGCTAAATTCATGCAATTCTGGAGCTTTCCCCCTGAATGTTACACTGTTAAGCCATCAATCCAATTAACTAACTAGTTAACCAATTGGTTAGATATCCCGTCAGTGGCGCAGCCGCCATCTGGGGTTTGATGAGTCGACGGAAACATAAAAAGAGCTAGACCCCCCAGCCCCAAGGGTCAAGCTACTTTCCTGGAAACCTTTCCTTGCAAAGCATTTCGTCCAAACTCCAGCTCCTCCGCTCTTCAGCACTCAGCAGTCTGGCCGCAGTCGTGCGCCAGCGGCTCCCAGTCATATTATGTCCTTCAGGGGCGTTAGCAAGCCACCTATTTAGTCTCCGTTGTGGCGACTCCGCATTCCCACGAGCGGGATGGTGCATGCGGTCATCAAATACTAAGTACGACCTCCTTTATCAGATAATTAATACCAATAGGTCATGCGACGCATTCGGGAGACACCTTGATGGATGCGATAATGAACTATTGAATGCGCGCAGATATATTCCGTTCCTCGCCACGGGAGAGCCGCATCGATGCAGGTCTAGAACTCTAGATGCCACCACTGGAGACCGACTGGAAGCGAGACCAGGAGGCCATGAACTAACATATTACAAGGCTAGGCAACAACGCCGGCTTACGTCCACATCGATCTTAAGATCTGCAACTGATATCCCGGACGTAATATCGGATGATGACATTGACCGGAACTGGAGGTAAGAGCTGGAGAGTTCACTAACGAGGCCAAATCCGTCAACATCCGTTATGGACTCCATATCTGGCCTGTAGAAGGTTTCCATCCTGGACCCCTATGACTCCGGACACATATTCTCGTCTCTCGTTCACTGGCGCTTTGGATCCCATTCATCAACCTGGGTCGAATGCAGTGTAAATGCTGAACCTGATCAGAATGCAATGCGCAAGGGTGTCCATTAATAGGCTTGGAGCCATCGACCCTATTTATTAGTCTCAACGCCCAGAGACTTGACTTGGGGTCTGCGCCTCAACGGCGCATAAAGTGGCGCGCTGTTTCGAGGCTCTCGACCTCATTTAGCATTGTCCAGTAGCGCGCATGATACGTTTCTGTATTGAAATTATGGGGGATACCATAGCTTGACAATGTTCACTGTATGAAAATATATGGAACTACGAGTAGGCGCAACTGAATCAGACAGGGACGTAATAGGAAAGTGCCTATATGTCGAACTGAAGAAGTGAAGAACAAAATCCAAGGATCGTGAATTCACGATGTAATGATCATGCCCCGCTTTTCAACAGTTTAACGACGGGAATGACATCGTGCTACCAAACTTGCATCGTTCAGTTTGATGGAGATGTTCTCCATAGAAATCTTTTATGAGATCCACGTCCTAGGAATCCGCTCAAGCTGCAGTCAAAATTGCAAGCTAATTCGCCTCAACTCCAATTCACTGCTGCTATTAAATAGACAAGGGCCGTCAACTGATCTCTAATCCTCAGGAAGCAACATCAGTCCTAGCCTATACACGCCTCGAACTCTGCCGACGTCGTGAGGTATTCAGTCGCTTACATCCCCGCTAGATATAATTGCGTCCTACAACGATTCAACCTACCGATATGTCAAGCATGGACGTCCCGGTCGTGAAATCCGTTGACGGGATATATCCCGAAGATGCTGTCCGTGCCCAGCAACAAAGATGGGACCACCTACTCCAGACCTTCAAGTCGAGGTACGGGCGAACCGCGGACTTTGTCTCCAGGAGCCCGGGGCGGGTCAATATCATAGGAGAGGTTTGGGAAACCGCCACGCACTTCTGGCCGCGATTGAGAAGCTAAGATGAATGCAGCATATCGACTACTCATTATATGAGGTCCTTCCTATGGCGATCACTGCTGACGTTATCATCGCCGTGGCCATCGCGCCGTCCAATGGCCCAGCCAAGTTCCGCGTCCAAAACGTGGACGCTGAGAAGTTCGCTGCCCGGGAGTTCGAGGTCCCTCAGAACGGTGACTTCGATATCGATGCGACCGCATTGGAGTGGTCGAATTACTTTAAGTCCGGGCTACGAGGCGCCCTGGAGCTCTTGAAGTCAAAGCAGAAGACAAGTGAGCCGTTCCAACCTGCTGGGATGGACATCCTCATCGATGGGACCGTACCTCCTGGAGGCGGACTGTCCAGTAGCGCTGCTTTCGTCTGCGCAAGTGCTCTGGCGGCCATGCGCGCTAATGGCGTGGAGAAGGTCGATAAGACGGAGCTTGTCGAGTTGGCCGTTGTGTCGGAGCGAGCAGTCGGAGTCAATTCGGGCGGGTAAGTGCCGAAGCGGTTTCGGATGTATGATTACTGACAATATCGAAGGATGGACCAGGCTGCATCTGTCTTTTCTGCGCGTGGTTCTGCGCTCTACGTATCATTTGTCCCCGAGCTGAAGGCAAAATTGGTTTCCTTCCCTGAGACCGACCCGGAGCTTGTCTTCCTGATCGCGCAGTCGTTCGTTGTGGCGGATAAGCACGTCACGGCTCCCATCCACTATAACCTCCGTGTTGTGGAGTGCACAATCGCAGCAAATGTGCTGTTCAAGATCTTTGGGTTGAAGGGGTCGCTCCCGGAGGATAAATCACCCCTCGGAAACTCCCTACGCAGTTTCCATGAAGCGTACTTCCAACAAAAAGAAGGCGTCTCCGACCCCTCGGCGGTTTCCGTCGACGAATTCCAAGTCCAACTCACCAAGCTCGTCCAGCTAACTGAAGACTATATGATCCAAGAAGAAGGCTACACGCGCGAGGAAATCGGCGAGCTCCTCGGTATCGACCCCGCGGAGATCGACAAGCGATTCTGCAGCAAGTTCGCCGTCCGCGCCGAGCGCTTCAAGCTGCGGCAACGCGCCCTGCACGTCTTCACCGAGGCGCTCCGCGTCGGCCACTTCTACAGGATTCTGACCGATAGCGGCTCGAAGAGTACGGGTAAAGAGGTGCTCGAGGAACTGGGTTCGCTCATGAACACCACACAGGAATCATGTCGCGATATCTACGAATGCTCATGCCCAGAGCTCGACACGCTGTGCGAGCTCGCTCGTGGCGCCGGATCGTATGGCAGTCGGTTGACTGGGGCTGGATGGGGCGGATGCACTGTTCATCTGGTTCCGAAGGATAAGGTGGAGGCGATCAAGGACGCGTGGAGGGTCGGGTATTATGCGAAGAAATGGCCGGAGGTGGGAGATCAGGATTTGGAGAAGTGGAGAGGGGGAGCAGTGGTGGTCAGCCGTCCGGGCAGTGGCAGTGCTCTGTACCAGGTCCCGCAATAAGGTGAACACACGATGATGGATTCATAAGGATCGCGGAAAGCAGGGGTAGGCTTTGAGGGCCTCACATTTCTTGCATTATCTGCATAATTATCGCCCGCAGAGGGGTACCCTTCCACTGGAAATTCGCTCTTCCAGCTTGATCTTCGTGGATAAGATATGACAACGTGATATATGACTGACAATCCTTGAACATAGCTAGGTCATCCCATCGTCGTGGCCGGATCGCGGAAACCCCCCAAGCCCACAGCCCCTCTACGCCCCCTTCTCCGCCTCTGCACCCTTCACCGACACCAACTTCCCCACCACCAAATATTTATCCTCAAACCTCTCTTCCCACCCCCTCAACGCCTCCATCTCCTCCCCCCCCAAATCCGCCAACGTATCCAACTCCGCATCCAAATCCTTCGTCAACATCTCCTCGTCGAAGCTCCCGCACGCCAACCCGCGGCTCGCATCCCGCCCCGCGAAGTTCTCATAGGGGCCGCCGGGCCCGTAGAAGTTCCGGCCGGGTGTGACGTCGAAGACGCGGCCGCGGACGGAGAGATAGACGGGTTGGTTGTTGGTGCCGTTGTACGGGAGGAGGGTGTGTGGGGTGAAGGTGCGGAAGGTGATGGGGGCGGGGGGCTTGGGGAGGGAGGTGGGGGTGGAGGGGCGGAGGCGGATATAGACGAGGAAGAGGAGGAATGTGAAGAGGACGAGGTTGGTTGGAGTTGCGATGGATGCACTGAGAGGAGGTTAGTATAGTGTTTTTGAGTGAGGATTGGGGGTGCTTACACTTCTGGCGCCGGTGTTTCTGAGGACATATTTGCGGATCTGATAGGGAGTGAAGCTTGGTGGTTGTAGTAGTCCGGGGAAGCTGGCTGACTTGGACTTAAATAAAACTGCGAGATAGAGAGGTTGACGATGGTTGAAGATGGTGGAAGATGACGATGGAAGACGTCGGAAAGATGAGTCATGTCCTGCTGATGTGAGGCTGCATCTGAGTCATGTAAGCATACTTTAGAGATGTGGTTTGGCAGTCGTGAACTCTTCACCGTTTGCTACGCTGGTAACATGCTTCAGGAGCATCAATTTTACTAATTCGTATGGTATGTACAGAGTACTGTTTATTGTGAAGAGGGTTAGGATACATACCTTATTCTGCGTTGGCATATCAGCCCTAGGGATGGACGTCAATACCGATAACTGGACACAGCGGCAAACCTCAACATAGACACGAACTCAAACTGGACTATAAAGCGGGCGACGGACACGTCTCAAAACGTGGGTCGCGGATATACGTCCATGGGTGAGATTGGGGACCAATCTCTTGGCCGCTTTACGCCCCTGAAGAAATCTCTATAAGGCCGTTCTTCTGTGGTTCCGGAAACCGCTGTAGTGTCGACAGAAGCCTGACGGCGCGTTTCGGGTCCCCTTTCCGCCAGCTTTGCCGGCTTCCTCTGCAGTTCCTCCTCACATATCCGCTTCGTCTCCGCAGCATGTATCCTCTGCCTGCTCCGGGCCTCCTTAACTGCATCCTTTGCTGCTCTCTTCGCCTTCTTCTCTTCGCGCTTTCTGAGCATCTCCACCCTAGCAGACTCGCGCTCGAGTTGTTTTAGCTTGGTATTAGAAGACTCATAAGCCTTCACCTTGTTTCGGACAGAGGCCTTGCGCCGTTCGTCCTCACGCTCCTCCTTCCTTGCAAGGAGCTTTGCCTTGGATTCCGCCATCTCAGTTTTGCGATGTTCGGGGTCCTCGGACAATTCGACCGAAGGCTCTGCTTCATCAGCGATGAGTGCGACGAAGTGGTCCTTGAGCGCCTTTTCGGAGTAGATCGATTTCGGTTGGATGCGAGTGAAATGATCTTGCACGAACTTCCAACGCTTCTCCTCAAGTCGGATGTGTTCTTCCTCGATCTCGGCGTCAGCATTGCGATATGCCTGGATAAGAACCTCATCCTATGAACATATATTAGCATGATATTCAGAAGGATAGGGTCGTGTCATCAGTACTTCTCCAGCGTGCCAGCCGTCCGCGCCGCACTTCAGCTCTTCATCTTTCCGTGCATCCAGCTTCTGTTTGAGACGGAAGAAGCGGGAGGTGATGGACTTCGGCTCATACTTGATGCCACCAAGCTCGACAATCTTTGCACGCATGGCATCCTCGCTGTAACCGTGCAATTTCATCTCGATCAGTGTTTTGTCGAAGATATCAAGATCGGCAGCGATGGGATTCTTGAAGGTAGCCTGGGTGGACTTCGCTCGGTGCCGTCTACGCGACTCAGAGACTCCTTCCCGGCCATCTTGTTCATCATCCGAGAGCGGGAAGACAAACATCGCGGTGCTCGCTCTGGGAGTGTCGCCAAGAGTGGTACGAGTTGCTAACATCTCCGGTGTGGGACTAATAATCTCTAAGGCCTCGTGCACCTGACGATGATATTCTTCGCGATCGGTAATCTCTGCCGGAGGATGATGTCGGCTGGTATATTGATGGTACGTACTGCCTTGATCAGATTCGTCTAGGATTGATGGGAAAGACTCTGCAAGTGCCTTGGTAACGTCTTTCGTGAAATCGTCCACAGAAACAGTTTCGAGGACCGCTTGTCAGTACTCCTCGTCAATGCTCGGGGGGCTCGGAAAGCGTTCGGGGGAAATGGTTCCTTCGGAATTCCCACTGTGATGGTCAATATCATCAATGATACTAAGAACAGGTGATCTATCGCTGCCAACGGAAAGGTCAGATGTGTCGAGATTGTGTTTCACTTTCGCCTTAGATCGACTTGGTCGGTATTCTTCGTCAATACTCGGAACACTCGAGGGAGTAGGAGATATTTTTTCAACGTAATGTGAAAGCACCTCCGGACCATCGTCGGTGGCGCCACTCAGAACTGACTCCTCGCTTGAGAATTCATCCGATTTCTTTTCCAAACTGAGTCGATAAGATCTCCTTTGTCGCCCCCTCAGTTCGCGCCTCTCCGTCTCTGGAGTGTACTCTTCGTCAGCGGGATCACTCGGAGAAGAGCGATCGTCAGGAGAATCGGATTTGCGGTATTGAGGTTTTGGAGGAGTGACCACTTTCGTCTTCGATCTGCGTTGACTGTTTGTTGGAGCGAGTCTATCACCTTCCACTCTGCTGATAGACTGCTCCTTTCCAATGCTTCGAGAGTGACGTCTCGCCCAGCTCCTGGTTGACGGACCCTCAAGTTGACCAAAACGTCGCGCGATCTCCCCGTCACTCAGCTCACCGACCACATCGCTGAAGGTGATGTTGCCATCAGCATCGATAATGAGTCTAGTGCCCATGGCCTCTATCCATCCCCAAGCCTAAGTAGTAACAATTGGGTGTATGCTGATTTAATGAAGCAATGAGTGATGGTAACAGGCCAAGCAGGCGATATAAGATGGTGTTGCGTTAGGCGAACGATTGGAAGTGTAAAATGAATGAGAAGTACGAGCGTTCCGTTCAGGGAGAGGGAGTTGTTTACATCGCGGGAAGATAACTCGAATTTCCGCACCACCACAACAGTTAGCCATACACGGCTGTCTTATGCCAAAATTCACATGTTCCTGAAGCGAAAAACTCAAGGTTTCATTTCTCGTTACTCTCGAGTCTTTCTGAGCGCGCAACTCACCAGATTCACCCGTTCGCCTTTCGAGGGCCGGTTCTTTAATGGTTATTGCGAAACCAATGCTCAGAGAGTTGTAACAAGAGTTATTTCGTCTCATCCTCCGCGAAGGGATGGATACTTAGTATGCCCCGGTGGCTGTAAGTGTTTGAGGACATTCAATGCCTGTTCGAACAGAATAATTGTCCGTGGAGTATTCCCAGGAACTAGTTATTCCAAATCATCAGGTTGAAACGCCCCTGAACATTGCAGTTATGAATCCTAGAACTGAAAGTCATCGTAGTGTCGCCAGCAGCATATTAGCAAGTCCATCCTATTCGACGTCAGTTAGATACCACATGCATGAGATATAGCAAACGATCATGAACATGAGGCAAGCGACATGCGTGGTAGCCCAGGAGCGAGCACTTCTATCACGGGCATATACATGTGTTGACATGGTTGTCTTTAACGACAAGCCAGTGTCTTTGTTTCCAACCTGAATGGAACTTGATGCTTCAGGTATCAAGATCTGGTTATGGTTAGTGTTTGGATAACCACTTCAATGAAGTGGTTAATCTTTGTTAAAACAACCTTTCCTTTATACGAACGCTGCAAACGGATAGGCAGGAGGATTATATAAGGAACGGTTCTGTACTGTTATTTAGTTTTAATCACAGCGCAACTATTCTACAGATATTGGACTGTCATTCTGAGAACAATGGCCTACAGCTTGTATTGTTCTTCGTCTTATCTTTCTTCCTTTGAACTATATGAAGTTCCTTACCCACTGTGCCTAAGGTTGAGCCTCTGTAGATATTCCAAACGTGGAAGTTTGAGCCTCTACAGACATTCCAATCTTAGCACAATCTCAACAACATGTATGCCACGGTGCAAAATCAAGGCGATGTTGATACCCTAGGAGCAACTCGTCGTCATGAGGACATCATCGATGCGTGGTCGCCGAGAGAATATCACGTACCCTCGGGATATAATCGGCTGGTATCTTTCCTGACAAATCCCGTAGGGCTCAGGTGCGTCGATATGCGGCAACTTCAGTGCTTGGTTCAACAGCAAGGTCAATATCTCAGTGTAGGTGAAGCCGAAGTGCCGCACCGCCAGGACCGCTCCTAGGGCTCCATAAATCTGAACCTCTGCATCCTATAAGGTTAAGTAGGTATTGAGAGCACCGTCAGTCAATTTAAGGAAGATTTGGCAAGTTTTATTCGCGTTCTACGTTATGGAAGGTTGGAGGTTGAAGAGAGGCCGGAGTTAGGTCAGTGACCCTGCCATGCCCGCTAGGCCCCTGCCGCCCCAATATAGACTGCGCCACATATATTAAGTGTGGCGGTAATGTTACCTTGCTCGCTGCTATGACGTCGGGGTTGAACTGGATCGCTAACTGGGTTCTGAGAGTTGTTGGGAGGCGTACAGAACTGAACGTCATGATAAATTGTCTTTTACCTTATACTCATCCTTAAGCTATCCCTAAATACGGGCGAGACTGAATCATCTGAATCCTCTTCGTATACTCATTATAACTTGCTGCGCATACGAGAGTCGCCACAGCCAGCATGGTTCTCGAATACTTCCACCTGAAGAAGGGCGCGAAGGAGAAGGAGACCGAGAAGAGCGAGGGTGTTAAATCACCCGTCTTAAGTGCAAAGGACGAGGAGTTCCTGAATCGGATCGCGTCCGCAGACGACGAGAACCCTCCTCCATTACCCGCGCGACCAACCGTGATCCTGGACAATGGGAAGCAGATCGAACCAGACGACGAAGTGCAACTAGTGGCAGAGAAAGTCCCTTTGCCTATGTCACCTCCAGAAGAAAAGGACATACGCAAGGCGGAGTTGACGACGACGCCCGCGAAGCGCTCATACCTCGCATTTCTTCCTGCGGTAGCAATGCCAAAGTTCCTCAGCCAAAAGGTCGGACTTCCTCTCCCTGCGATGTCCGAATAGATACTAAAGAACAACAGGAAAAAGCCCGCACTCAAACCGCCAATGACCTCGCCTCCGCCGCCTCCGCCCTCAAGACCGGCATCAACCTCCCCGTCGACGTCGACGCCGCCACCGCCGAGCAAGAAAAAGCCGATCTCTCCTCACTCCTCGACCGCCTCAACCTCTCCGCCATCAACAACCGCGTCTTCAGCATCTCCCAAGACTCACAGAAGCTCATGGACGACTTCACGCAGGTGCTGAAAGACATCGTGAACGGCGTGCCGACCGCCTACGACGACCTCGAGAGGCTGCTGACACGCAATCACAAGCAGATCAAGAAGATGTACAAGGATCTGCCGCCGTGGCTGCAGACGCTAGTGAAGAGCTTACCGAGGAAGATGGGGGCGAGTTTGGGGCCGGAGTTGATGGCGATGGGGTCGGGGGTGGCGGGGGTGAAGGCTGCGGAGGCGGAGAAGGTGGATAAACGGAAGGAGGAAGAAGGGGAGGAGAAGAAGAAGAAGCAGAAGAAAGAGGGGACGGTGCCGTCGGTTAAGAGGCTCGTGTCGGAACAAGGCGCCATCGCGACAATGCTGCGAAGCATCTTGAATTTCTTGAAGCTGCGCTTCCCTGCGTTGGTCACGGGGACGAACGTGCTCATGAGTCTTACCGTATTCCGTAAGTTTCCCCCAATCATCTCACCCAACTGATCCGTCCTAACACAACCCACCAGTCCTCCTCTTCGTCCTCTGGTACTGCCACAAGCGCGGCCGCGAAGTCCGCCTCGACCAAGCGCGCCTCTCGGCGGAGGCCGACCCCACCGACTATTCCGACTCCGATCTCGAGAGGAGCGTGTCGGACATGGACACTAGCTCCATGATAGCCAGCGATGTGAAAGAGGGCATCGCGCCCACCGAGGTCGACCCGCCCGTCATCGACGACAAGCCGGCGAAGGCGCCCGCGCATCTGGAAGCAGCGCTGAATCAGAAGGATCCGGCGGAGGTGCCGTTGCCGAAGGAGGAGGAGGAGACGAGACAAGAGAAAGAGCCGGGTTTGGGGAAGTGAGTGGGGGGTGGGTGATTGATGATGGATGAGGATTACGAGACCACGAAATCGGCTTGATGGCTAAAAATTGGATAATGGCCTACTTTTCCGCTTCTATGATACCAGAGTAATTTCTGTCGCTTCTCAATGTTTTTTGGAATAGGAGTACACTGAAAGGAGACATGCAGGGCGCTGATGGAAAGGTAATGAACATACGAGCGGTTGTGAAGTTTCCTTGGTCCGGCAGCACTGAGATAAATGGATACATGCAAACCAAAAAAGAATAGATTTGATTCCTCCAAACACGCGAAATTGAATTTGACCCGAATCCTTCGCGGAACGGCATTTGCTCACAAAATGTTTGCCATCGAACTGCTGTAAAATCGCACAACGCACGAACCCCTCAACAAAAAAACTCACCCGTCTCCAACAAACTCTCGCTCGCCGTAAAGCTAAACCCCCCAAACGGATCCTCCATATCGACATCCACCCCCAACCCCACCCCATCGCCCCCATTCTCCCGAAAATACATCTCATCGATCCCCGCCCGCATCCCCCCTCCCGGCCCCTCCACCGGCACCTCCGTAAACTCCCGCGCGAAGTTCTCCGCCAACTCCGGATCGGTGATCAGCGGCTGAATCGGCGGCTCCGCCTCCCGCCGCGCCAACTTCCGCCAGTCGATCGCCCGGAAAAACCGGTGCTTCTTTAACGTGTCCAGGTCTTTCGGCATGTGCGCGCCGAGGCGTTTGTTGGGCTCCTTGCGCATCAGGCGGGTGAGCAGGTCTTTCGCGTCGGGACTGAGGTAGTACGGGAGGTTCAGCTTCGCCTTCACGATGTTCGTTCGGAGCGCCTTGTCGTTGTTGCCTTTAAAAGGGTAGGAGCCGGTCAACAGGTCGTAGCCGATCGCCCCGAGCGCCCACCAGTCGACCGAGAAGCCGTATGAGCGGCCGTCGATCATCTCCGGTGCCATGTACGGGACGGTGCCGGCCATGGTGCTGCAGCGCTCGCCGTCGTTGATGCGTTCCTTGCAGAGACCGAAGTCCGTGAGGAGGAGGTGGCCATCCGCATCGAGGAGGCAGTTCTCGGGCTTCAGGTCGCGGTAGACGACGCCGACTTCGCTGTGGAGATAGTGCAGCGCGAGGATCATCTCCGCCATGTAGAAGGAGACAGTGGTCTCTGGGAGCATGCGCTCCTCGCGGAGGTGCTGGAAGAGCTCACCGCCCGGCGCATATTGCAGGATAAGGTACAGCTTCTCTTGGTCTTGGAAGGCGTAGAAGAGCTTAACGATGAAGGGGTGTCGGTTGATGCTTTCGAGGACGTTGCGTTCGGTTTTCGCGTTCTCGGCGCGCTGCTTGTACACAAGGAGAGATGCCTTGCGGAGCTGTTTCTGGGCGTACAACCTGCCCGACTCCTTGTGCTTGACCAGCGAGACCGTTCCGTATGCTCCTTTGCCAAGATACTTCAATGCAGTGAAGTCGTCTTCTGTCATCTTCTCGCGGCCATTGCTAAGCTGAGACTCCGTCCCTATCGCATTTGCACCGAGGGAAACTTGAGCACTAACGAAGTCTTGCTCAAGCGGCACTTCTACGTCGCACGTCCGCGTCTTGGCTGCATACTTCTCCCCATCGCTTCCCCGATCAGAGTCGGATCGAGGCGTGCCGTATCCGCTATTGTTCACGGTTCGCAGTGTTGACGCGCGACTATCAGTCCTGGAGTTCAAAGCTGCAAGTTGAAGCTGCAACGCGCTGACCTGTCCAGCGGCGGAAGTTGGCCTGAGTCCGGGGCTACTCGTGATGCTCGGTAGGTCAGTGAGAGTCGGTCCCACTCTCGGCGTGTTCGCTACCGATGACTCCGATTCCTCGCCGCCTGACGTGACGGGTGTGTAGAATCCACGAACAGTCGTCGTAGCGGGAGCGCCAGGTTTCATACCTCGCTTCTTCTTTTTCTTCTTGGAAGCGTTCTCCTGCACTTGATTGAAGTCTAGCCGTTTCTCGGGTAGTGGAATATCCTCCTGATTCCTCCGCTGAGCTATCCTCCCTGGTGATTGCGACGGGATTCGCATCGGGGGAGTGTGTGGGATTCCATCGACGAGACTGGTAGGATCGAAGTGGCTGGGTCGGAATGAATCGGATTCGGGCGATGTCATGGATGACCTACTCCACGTGCTGGATCGAGAGAGATTACTCGTGTTCGAGTCCTCATCGGAGGACCGCTTAGGACATTGTGCGGCCGCAGATGGAGCCATTCCGTATGAACGGCCACTTTGGAGTCGGTCTAGCTTGCTGTGTGTTAGATACTCAGCAGCGGCCGTTACGACTCTAGCCAGAGATCTAGCGTGATTCGCTTGTCCAGAGAAATAGTGTTGTCAATCTTTGTCCCGGTTAGTGTCTGGATTTGACCTATACCGCATATGCAATATTTACCTTAGTAAATCCTTCGGACTACCGCAGTAAATCCTTCGGGAAAATTTAACGTCCGCTCAAGGCGGACCACGCGCCAGTAGCCACACCAGGGCAGCAAAGGAAGCCTCACTCTTTGAAACCAAGAAACCCGAGACCCCGTTTGGGAAAGCCGACAGGGCAAAGCCGGACAGAGGGAAGAGAAAAGCGTTCTGGATGGGTGCGAGCGAGGACATAGACGGTAATTTGGCGGAAATATTAACTCTTAGGTATGGAACTGCCAGTAGATATACTGGCAAGTCGGTCAGATGTGTGTGTCGATGATAGCCGTTGAAGTGAAGGTGAAGCTGGAGAGTTGGAAAAGTGAAAAATGGCAGCGCTGGCCTTAAACAGGAACTTTGGGTGTCTTTCCAAATTTCTACGGGAAGGCCCGCCTACCAGATTCCCGATGCACGTGATGCGGGGCCCCACCGCCCCAGCCACTCTTTGTGGGTTTGTCACGTGCCGTCGCGCGTCCAGCGCGACACCACTCCCAAGACCAATTCATCTCCTCATTCTTCCTCATTCTTCAATAATCGTTCAGATACTTCTACACCCATCTTGAGCCTCTACACATCAAGGCAGTAAGATAACCCTACTGGACTCAACATACATCTTAGGTTGGTCCTCGAGATTCAACTTGACCCAGCCACACGTCACAATCCTCGAAACCCCGTCCGTTCTCAACATATTCCTCGCCTACCTAGCATCCTGCCGAGTGAGAACCACGGGTTTTGGACATGCTCAGCAATGATTTTTAGCTCGTTGGCTCAGAATGGACGGCTCGGATGTGGTTGTTTCAATGTTAAACTAAACCAGGTGGTTTTGCATCCTGGCTGGATGGGCCTGAAATGCTGAGTGGGCGACCAGACGCAAGATTTAGCGCCGCTCCACCCGGCGGTTAATCCCCAAAATAGGAACAAGACATCTATTTCCAAGTTGCAGTGGATAAACGAGAAACACACGACTTATTCGAAACGGAATTAGCGGTCGGTGTACAAGAGACATGCCTACGGAGCACAGTCATCGATGTTTCAGGAAGCCTTTTCGTCCCTCTCCTGCCCCCAACTCAACCCCTGCAGCGCCTGATCGAGTCCCAAACTGAACTGTCTGGATATCAGACTCCCAGACAGCTGTCCACCACCACCATTTCAAGCTTCGGTTCCACATTGAATATGACTTCGCGCGTCGCCGTGGCTTGGTCTAGGCACGATTTCAATCTATCGTCGAATCGCAACCGCATGTTGCTTCGGCTGCCTACGGAGTGGCTTGATTCGGTGCAAACATTGGAAGCTCACGGGTTTCATGACCGATCAATTCCATCCGCGCTGGTAGGTTGTCTACATATTGAAAGGGATGAGAACCCTTCGTATGTTCTCTGTTCATCAAATGCTTTATTTCCTTTCGTTGTATAGTGGACACAGACTCGTTCGTATTTTGTTTCACAGAAGCCTGTCGTTTCTTCCTGCTCTCGCTTGATCAGATCAATATCCATTACCTTCTTTGAAGTCAGTCTGGGACGATTTCGCTTGTTAGTTAATCCGTTGCCGTTTCATTCGTATACCTCAGTCATGAAAGTATCTTCTACTCTGCTTGTTGCCATTGGCCTGGTTGCCGATCAAGTCCAAGCGGTAAGTACATATTGATGAAAAGCTATACCATGACATATCCTTATGTTACTCTAGACTTGGAACGTTCGTGCGCAAGCATTCGATTGTCCGTCGAACACGAACAACATCTGTTCGGATGCCCAAAGCTCCGGGTTTGATTGGAACGACCTCCAGACTGGCTCGTTCTCCCAATACCAGGGCTTTGACTTCTCTGGGTTTACTTGCGCCAATTCCTTCGGCAAGCGTGATGCCCTATCCAAGCGGGCCTTTAACTCCAAGTGTATCCAAGGAACGGCTGAATGGGAAAGCGGACCGAGCATCTCCCGCGGCCAAGGTCAGCAGGGCTTCTCGATTACCCAGATGCACATCTCCACGAGTCGAGACAGCGATCTGGAGTTTGTATTTGGCATGGAGGATGGATCCACCTGCAGACAGACCTCTCCTTGCAATTCTGGTGGTTCCATTATCTCTAATACCCAATGTGGAGGTGCTACGCAGGTCATTGTCAAGGTGCCGAAGCATGAAAAAGAGGGCTGTGATGTTGGTATTCACAGTGTTATCTTCGACTGCAACACTTCTCAAAATACGACCCCACCGTCGCAGTCATCCCCCAGCTCTTCCGCAACGGATTCATCTTCCCTGCCGGTTACCACCCTCGTCGAGGGTAGGCCAACTGGGAGCAAACCACCGAGTTTGAGTTCTCCAGTCCCTTCATATCCATTGTCAAATGCAACTACACCATCCTCTACTCCAGGATCTCCGACCGAGCCAACTTTGTCTTCCAGCGTCCCAATGACGACGTCCACAATCTTTTCAACTCAAACCTTCACAATCACTTCCTGCAGCGAAGCTGTTACCGATTGCCCCGCTGGATCCACAGTCCTTACCACGTCGGCTGTCGCCGTCTCGACTACCATTTGTCCTGTGTCCGAGGTTCCTACGTCCCCTCCACCTCCTTCCGGCGCCCCTGGTGATGCTGTCCCATCGTCCTCAACTCTAGCGGAGTCAACTCCGAGCGAGTCTTTACCAGCCGTTCCTTCAGATACCCCTCCTGCGGTGCCACCGCAATGTCCAGATGTTCTCCCCAAATGCATGAACACCTGGATGTTCAAGTCCGGCTGCAACGATAATACCGACTTCGACTGCTACTGCAAGAACCCGGAGTTTACCAAATATGTCATTGATTGTGTCAACTCATGGGGCGTTGACGAGACGATCATCGCAAAAGCGTTGACGTTCCTTCAGGGAATTTGCGCTGCACAAATCCCCGAGAACCCTGGCATCGTCACCGATTGCCCGACATATATCTCAACCGAACCAACTCCTGTACCATCTTCACCAGCGCCTTCAGCCTTCACTCCCGAGCCCTCAGCGCAATCATCGACTCCTGGTTCGCCAGAGGTACCATCCCAACCCACGGAGTCCGATGTCATCGCCACTGAGATCGTTTCGACCACTCTTACCACCTGCCCCGCTGGCCAGACAGTGACCTCTGGGACAATAACCAGAGTCCTTGAAACTCCAAGCGTCTCCACAATCCTCATCACGACGACATCCACAATCTGCACCAAATGCACGGGGAGGCCCACTTCCCCTGATGTTTCCCCCTCAACCACTCCCGGAGCCCCCATCGTCCCCCCGGTACCCTCCCCACCTGGACCAGTCCCCCAAACCCCCATGACGACCATTTACATCTCCACAACCGTCACCGTTCCCTGCTCCACCAACGGAACTCCCATCCCCTCGTCCAGCACCACCTCCCTTCTCACCACCGTGGTGACTGTCCCCGCCATCCAATTCACCATCGGCTCGAGCTCAAGCATTAATCTGGTGCCGGTTACCACTCCACCCGCTGCCGGGCCCGCCCAGCCTAATCCCGGGAGGCCGGTTCAGTCCACTGTTGCGGGCTCGCTGCCTACAGCGTCGACGATCGTGCCGCCCGTGCTTCAAACCACTTTGGGTACGCTGGTTACAGCCCCGAGAAGGACGACGACAGGTGCGTTGCCGGTGTTTACTGGGGGTGCGGAGATGAAAACTGGGAAGATTCTGGGGGTTATGGCCGGTGGCGCGGTTGCGGCTTTGGTGTTCTAAGGATGTGGAACTGAGGGGGTACGGAATATATAATGGACGATAGGGGCCGTATGCGTGTCAAATAGGGGCTTTGGATGAGGAGTTTGGAAGAAGCAATATAGGGATAACATATAATTGTCGGGGCATAGTAATTCTGAAGATTATATTATATTGTATACATATTAGCGAGTCATTTTACATCTCGTAATTTCATTTAGTGACGTTGTGCGCCAGGTCTGCATATAAATATTCGGTCATGGAAACCCTTAAATAGGAGACTTCAATCCATGAGGGCATGATTGATGATAGACCATTGCTGATTAAGCAAGTTCCACTCCAAGTCTCCAACGTAGGTCATGCACCGATGATTCGACTTGACGGGTCGCAGCTCAAGATTCAATAATTCCCTCCTCCTTCTTTGTTCATTAATAAGCGGCATTGAGCTTGAATGATTTCACATGTATGAATTGGTTCACCTCTGATATGGAGTCCAGCAACTCCACTACAAAATGACTTGATACCCCACACCTGGCGGACCGACGCCTGTCCTTCAGTCACGACATATACGGCCGCAGAATTCTACGACGCTACATAATTTAATCTCCATCCGACACGAGCACCATGCCCACCGAAGTGTTTAGCCTCCGCCTCTGGCGTTCCAGCGGCTTTTCCCGACCCTCCGCACTCGAACTCCTCCTCTTCGCCCCCATCTCCCTCTTCGCCCGCGCCATCTACAAGCTTCTCAACCTCCTCCACAGCTCCCCCCGCAAACCCACCCACCCTATCCGCGTCGTCTGCATCTCTGACACCCACACCATCATCCCATCCGATATCCCCTACGGCGACATCCTCATCCACGCCGGCGACCTCACCATCCACGGCACCCTCTCCGAACTCCAAGCCCACATCGACTGGCTGCACTCCCTCCCCCACCCGCATAAAATCGCCATCGCCGGGAACCACGACACGTATCTCGATGCCCGCTCACGCCGCACGCTCAAACCGTCCGACTGTGACGGCGAGCTGAACTGGGGAACCATCCACTACCTCCAGCACGAGGAGATCACCCTACATTTCCCCGGTCACGGGAAGCGCTCCTTGCGGATATACGGCGCGCCGCAGATTCCCGCGTGCGGCGGTCCCGAGTTCGCGTTCCAGTACCGGCGGGGGCAGGATGCGTGGAGCGGGACGGTGCCGGCCGGGGTGGATGTGTTGGTGACGCATACGCCGGCGAAAGGGCATCTGGATAATCTGCGGCCAGGGTTGGGGTGTGAGTGGCTGTTGAAGGAGATGTGGCGGACAAGACCGCGGTTGCATGTGTGTGCGCATGTGCATGATGGGTGGGGGCGAGAGGTGGTAAGTTGGGATGGGGGGCAAAGTGTGTATGAGGACTTGATATGTCGGGATGAGCGAAGGGGAGTGGTGGCTGCGTGGATTGATGTGGAAGGGTGGGTGGGGTTGGTGAGATTGTTGGTGGAGGGAGGGAGGGGGCTGGTGTGGGATAGAGTGTGGGGAGGGGGGCGGAAGACAACGGTTATGGTCAACGCGGCGTTGACGATTGCGAATAAGAAAAAGTTGAGGAAAGAGGTCCAGGTGGTGGACATTTGAACATTGGTGCTCTGGTCGTGGCCTTGAGCTCGTCAGATTAATTCGGAAGATTGCATAGCGAGGTGCTTGGACTGTCGGAGCCTACTTCTTATACCGGTATTGCTCAACAGCCACTGTTATTTTGGTCATCTGATCTTCTAGTCTCCCATGAATTCAGGTGAATGGTGAAAATTGAAAAGGGAAAGGTGAATCAAGCAAATTGATATCACAGGAGCATGCATGACTGCAGCCTACTTACGCTACACGTTGACGTCGCGTACTTTAATCCAACATCATTGGAACCTTCAAAATTCCCTCTTCTACTTCACTTCTAGAGTTTCTTTTACTTCATCTGGACGTACAATTACCTCCTGTGTCATTGACCTTCGTGCACCATTCATTCATTTGTCTTCCTGTTCTGTAGCAGTCGAGTCTCGCCTGGACTTCTATCACATCCTAGACCTGGATTGAACACGCGATGACATTGCTGTTTCACCTCGAGTCAGTACTTCATTCACCATGCCCCTAGTTCTTACCGAAGAGAATGGAGTAGTTCCTGGTGAAGAGGTACCTACGAACGAAGAAATTGTCATGGTAGAAAATGTTGTGGATACGGTAAGACTTGGAACCTACACAAAAGCAGTGCTGGGGCGTATTGAGATCTGTAAACCCAGTTTACTAATTCTTGTAAAGGATCTGTATGAGAGTGTTAAAGTCTTAAAGAACGCCTAGAAAATAAAGCGCCGCGGTAGGGGGGTAGGAAATTGAGACGACCATGGTGTGTCAAAGTGCAGTGTATCGCTTATGAAAGAAGAAATAATATAAATATGATTAACCTGTCATCTATATCGAATCGTAACGCCCGTGGTATATTCGCGGACCAACCCGCCCAATGGACCTAAGCGCAAAACCCAAACCATTCCAACCCACACCGGTCTAACCCCTATCTTCATTTATCCAACCGCTTCATCACCACCTTCCCCACCCCCCTCACAATCTTCCACCCGATCTTAAAAAACCACCACACCACTTTCGCCGCAAACACCAACACCCCCAACACCACCCGCACCGGCCAACTAAACTCCTTCTCCCCCTCCTCCCGCTTCACGATCTTCGACCGCCCCTTCCGATCCTTCTTGATATCCACCCCCAGATCCCCACCGATCCCATCCATCATCTCAAACACCTCGCCCTTCCAGTCGTACGTCTTGAGATCCTGCCTGGACGTCGGCCACGTGCGGGAGGGCTCGAGCCCTGGACCACCGCGATCGTGGTGATTCTCCTCAGCAATGCCGTTGGTTGCGGGCTTCTTCGTCTTGAACCGTCGTTTTCGAGATGTTGGATCCTCCTGGCTCCACGGATCCGTCTCCCACGGCTTGATTGGCGGCGCCATGAACTCGAGACCCCGATCCTTTCCCCTTCGCGCCTCGGCTGCCGCGACGATGAATGCGGTCGAGGATAGGAGGTCGAATGCGTACGCGTTGTGGAGCTTCTTCATCCCGTCCACGTTCAGGGAGAGCATGCCTGTGGCGAGATCGAGGCGGACGAGGGTGGACCCGTCGGGGCCGTCCTGGGGGTTCTCCCGCGCTGGGAGAGGAGGTGGACCAGGCATTGGTGGTGGTGGAGCGGGGCGGGAGAGGGTGGGGGAGCTGGTGTCGAGCTTGAGGGTTGGGATGCTACGGGAGTGGGCGTGGTTAGGCGGTTGTGGGCCCCCGGTGTGTGCCGGTTCAGGAGGTGCGGGAAACTGTGATGAGGGAACATCTGGGGTCACCGCGGCGTTGAGAGAGGATGGGTTGGCGGCGGGGGATACGGCGGACGTTGGATTCGGGGCCCCCTCAGGTTTGAGAATACTGATGCTGATCTCTTGGGCGCCCATGGGAGCAAGGGTAGACTCGGACGGCCCAAACGCAGTGCGAGATATGTCGCCTTTTACCACGACCTTGAAAAATCCGAGTCGTGGATGACGCAGCTCGTACTCCCCTGTCTTCGGGCCCGTCTTCGACCAGTAGAGATCTGCGCTCTCTTGGTCCGCAGCTTGTGCGACAACTTGCTGAGCGAGTGCCTGGGCTTGCGGCGACTGAGCACATGGATCGTCAATGGCGAGTTGCTTTGCCATGGGACTTGCGGCAGCCATTTCCAGTGCTTGAAGGCTCGCAAGGATCGGGAAGATAGTGCTGATGTGCGCACTAATCCCGGTGGGCTGGGTCGTGCCTTGCGGGTCGATAGCAGATGCCGGCGAGAAAAGACTGGCATAGGGAGTGTAGGGAGTGTTGATTGCGAAGCTGCCACTTTTCGTGGTGGATGCATCGGGCGGAGGCGGTGGCACGAGGCTGAGATGTGCAATAGGGAGGATATCCGGACGGGTAGGATGATGACGGAATACGATCAGTTCATGCTCTTGATCCTCCGATCCAAGCGGATCGTCGGCAGCGGGGAACGAGGACTGCGCGATGCTATAGAATGGGAGATGGGCATTCGGCCCAAAGCTGAGACCAGGTCCTTCTTTTGTCCTTGTCCTCGCGCTGGTGGGATGCAATGCGGCAGCGGAGCGATGTAGTTTAAAACAGTAAGGCCGTGTACTCGGAGGCGTGACCATGCCGTTCGATACGTCCCACAAGCCTCCAACCTCATGCACAGGCGTGACGTACGGCATGGCAGAGCTCCGCGGTCGCTCAACGTATAGTTGTGCTGGGTACGCAAGCCGGTTTCCTTGTTCCATCGGGAACGCATAAGGCTGCTGGACGGGCGGAGCACGAAAGTGTTGCATCGCGGTCGGCAGTGTATGATTGTATTGCGGGAACATGGATCGGATAGGAGGGGCCTCGGCTGACACGGGAGTTTTGGTATATTCTTCTGCGCCTCGCTCGGGGGAGTTCTGCTGGGTTGGAACCGCTGTCGTTGCTGGCGACACAGCAGACATGGGTTTCGATGATGAAGGGGTGGTGAACACGTTTGCTGACATCGGGCCGACTGCGCTATTGGCGTTGGACGCACCGGGTCCGGCACTATCGTTTCGATCAGGAGCCTTGCCCTTAATGTCCACTCGGTTGGTGGCGCTCGACGCAGACACAGGCGCCGTATATGAACCGGTATATCCCCCATAGTGCTGAGTCGGCACTTGCGGGGATACCGCCCTCCTTCTATGCACCGGAACATATTGATCCATACTCGGTCGTTGCTCTGCTCGATCGAAACTAGGTCGCCGCCTCTCCATACTTGGCCTCGCGCTATCCAAGCTCGGGCGTGAACCTGGTCGACTACGATCTAGACTCGGCCGCCCTTCGACGCCCTTGCCCTTTCCTTCCACCGTTCCGAGCGAGATGGCCGAGTCGTTCACGTCAGGAAACCCGACATCCATCCGCTCGACGGGCGCAGACAGCTGTTGAGCAAAGTCCGGGGAGTCACTGTTGCTCCGCCTGGGAGGGGACACAGTCCTTCCCCTCCTTCCGGCTGGAGAGGGTCCTCGCCTTCCTGTCGGAGAAGGCCCTCGCATCCGTGGTCCTGGTGATGTGGTCCGCAAGCTAGGTGGAGGTGTCGCGGACGACTTACTACGTTGCCGGGGTAGTGACGAGGCCCTTGGAGGATGGGGGTCGCTGTTCCCACCGCGATTGATGATCGGTCCCGAAGCTGCCGATCCTGAGCGATGGTATGGGACAGAATTGCTCGGATGTTGTGGTTGGTCCGCGTACGGGATATGGACTGGTGCAGGCGCCGCGATTGGGACGGGCTGCGGATCGATCTTAATGGGAATCTCCTGGAAGTCGATGGGGGTGGCTCTGGTGCCGGTGGACGGGGTGATCATGTCGTGGAAGTCATGGCGCGGGGTTGGTGTATGGGGAGAGGCGCCTTGCTTGGTCTTTGGGATAGTAACGGCTGGTCGAGAAGTATGATTGCGGCTCGGTGGACGTCGAGCAGGGTTCGGATCGATGGAAGGGAACAATACCAGAGACGGTCGACGTTGCTGCGGGTATTGTTGCGTTTGCTGCTGCTGCTGGGCAGACTGCTGTTGGACGGTCGCCATCTTTTCCAGAGTCTCTTTCTCGCTATCGGGACAGACCTCTGAAGCTATTTCGCAGCGATTGCTAAAAATAACACCAGCACCAGATGAAAAGAACGTCGCTCACAGAGCAAAAGTAGAGACGAGATACACAACGAAACTCTCAAGGACTCAACTACATCAAGGACACAGTCCCTTCAGCAACGCGATCCGAATAGAAAAGAAAATGCAGAGACACAGACTCCGCTCGAAGTTCACCGATCAAGAAAGCAGAACAACAGAAAAGCTACGGAAACCTCCCACCGAGCAGCGGATATGCGCCAGGATATATCCGTCCATCAAACATCTCCTCCCTTCCCCATCCAATCGCCCTCGCTGCTATACCGCATGAATAGCGTCTACAATGTTCATTCTTAGCCTCCCACCTTGCACTACCAGCCAGATGCATCCATCCTCTACGCGGTTCTGCACCTCCTCCCAGGATCTAACCCGCATGCGTCGCCCTCCGCGCCGCGGCCGGGGTGCCACCGGGTGAGGAAAGCGCTGGCATCGCTATTTCTGTGCGATGTGACGCTCGGCGAGGAAGGGATCGAGGCAGCGAGAGGTAGGGTGCGGGAGGGGAGAGGATGTGGTTGGGTGGAGGTGAGGATATAAGCGCTGTGATGGACATGGGGGAGATACTGTGGGACTGTGCGGTGGAGTGGGTGATTGGTGGGGAAGGGACCAGGGGAGGAGAAAGGATGCGGGCTGGGAAGCCACAGCGCGAAGAGGGCTTGAGGGGTATGGTTTTGGTTTGGGTTTTTGTTTGGGAGACGATGATCGGGGTTGTTTATTATTATTGAGCGCTGGGATGAGTATATGTGAGGGAATGGGTCATGTGAGTAAGACCATATTAAAGGAGGAAACAAAGGGATACCAAGTGCGAGGCAGTGAAAACTCCAGATAGCTTTACAAATCTCTGTACAGGAAAGATCCAAGTGCTCGGATGATATATATACGGCCTCCACGAGGCTCTCAGATTCATATACAAATTTGCAGTAAGAAATGGCAGAAGGAAAGGAGCCATCGCAGCTTCAACGCCGCCCACCGGAGTTCCCCTATCCATATCCGAATCATGCATGCTACCTATCCATCATATCGACATAAATCATCCGAACCTTTTCGTCCCGAACGCCATGAACCATGCGAAGAAATCGTGAACGCCGCCAGGTGAGCCGCGCTTTTATATCGCCGTCATAAATCGTGAGGATCGCATCATCGCGGCGCATCTCGCTCGGGGGCAGCGGTGGAGGCAGAAGCACCTCCGTCGCCCATCTCTTCCTCTCTCCTCGATCTCCTCTGCAACACGTCCGCCACCCTCGCCGTCAATCCCCGGCTCCTCCTCCTATTCTCCTCCCCCTCCTCCGCTCCATCACTCCTCCTTTCCTCCGACACCAGCTCCACGCCTCCCGCCCCACCAACCGCCTCACCACGTCCCACCGCCGCGCCGTTCTCGCCACTCGCACCACCGCTCGCCTGCTCCTGCGCCCGGCTCTGCTGTCGCACGAGCTGCAGCGCAGCGATGCGCTCTTCGCGGGAAGCTGTGAGCATGTGGTGCCGGTTAAGGAGGTCACGGATGGCGGAGAAGCGGCGGGAGGAGCGAGGGTTGGCGGATACGGGCGGGGGGGCGAGGGTGTCAGATGGCTGGGTGGGGGTGGATGGATCGGAAGGGTCGGGTTGCAGTTGGGATTCGGCCGTAGAATCGGGGGCGCGGAGGTCGACGCGGCTGGAAGAAGGGAAGTTAGCAAGGTTCGAAGGGGGAGGGGTTAAGACTTACCAGAGTGGACAGGTTCCGCTGACATTGAGGAGCCATGGGTCGATGCATTGAGGGTGGTATTTGTGGTCGCAGGGTAAGACGCGCACTTCTTCGCCTTTCTCGAACTCCTCAGTGCAGATACTACAGCCAATTCCCTCGTCCTTGGGCTCCTGGCTTGTTCTCGAGGGTCCCTCCTCCACGATAGAATCAGGTTTGGGTCCCGCTTCTAACTCCCGCTCTTTGTCTATGCCGTCCGTCTCACTTCGCTCATTCGTGCCCCCTGTGGAGACAGTGATAGCGCCCGTCGGCTTCGGAGCTCCGCCGTCCGCAGTAGAGGTCTCACTCGAACGGCTCGCTGCGTTCCCCAACTCCGTGTCTCGCTCTTTCGGCGGCTCCGTCTCGCCCCACTTCACAATCGGAAGCGTCTCCAACATCGCCCTCGCAATCCCCTTCGCCCGACTCTGCCGCGGCCGACCCGGCACGTTCCGCGGTCCATACCGCTCCGGATGCCGGTGCGCCCGGACCGCCCCTGTCACGATGATGATCAGAAATAGCGCGGTGATCACCCCCGTGATGCTGTACAGGATGATCATGGCCACGGCGGTGGATTGAGGCGAGCCGCCGCCCGACGAGGGGGACACGGATCCAAATGACGGTGGCTGCTGTGTCCCGTTGTAGATTGATTGGGCGATCGAGGTTCTCGCGATGAGGGCGGGTTGGCTTGTTTCGGGGTACATGTCGATGCTGCCGCCGACCATGTCTGCAACTGATGGGTTGCTCATGCTGTATACCGTCACCTGGGAGAAGCTTTGGCGGCTCCGGTTGTCGAAAGCGCAATAATCGAGAGTCTTCGTGTAGAGGACTGCGGCGCGGATTCTGCGTTCGAAACAGCTGTTCAGGACGGCCGCGACAGTGATAGTGGGGGGGTAGTCGGATGGGTCGCAGCTGATGAAAGCGATATTTCGATTATCGAGTGACGCTATATTCGACGTGTTCGCCCGGACCAGTTGGCCCGTGATACCATCGGCCTATAAAATACCATCAGTGATCCTGTCCACATAAGTTTTCAAAGTCCACTGGCATAACTTACCGTGAGGGCGGTTGCGCCAGTGCCCTGAAGCGGTATGAGATCCACGGGAGGGAACAGGTAATTGGTATTACCCCTTCTCCCAGTGAACAACAGGAGCGAAACCCGGTCTGTCAGCTCGTCAGGCGGCGTGGAGTTTGACGGTATGATATTCTGCGCGGTGGTCATGCTGTTGAGGAGCCATAAGCTCATGAAAAGCAAACGTCCGAGCATCTTGGGTTCTTGGTGCTAAACCAGACGATCGAGAAGGTAGCGAGAGGCAGCGTGGGTTTTGAAGAACCTTCTTCGCACACTACCATATGGTACGCCGCAGAATTGTGACAAGACGACGCATCCGTGGTAGTGGGGCGGCGAGGACCTTAAGACGAGTCCTAAGAAAGAGATATATAACCCTTCAAATAGACGTAAATGACCACTCAAAAAGATTTGTCAGGTCTCAGGTAAGACGACCGGTCGTCCGCAGCGCAAGTGGTTCGAAATCGACGAGGCGATGCAAATATGCGGCGGCTCTATCGCGAGGTCCAGCGGGTGGTTGCGGGGATATCGGCGACACTAGGCACGGAAGCGGAGGTGCTTAGAGTAGATGTGGTCATCGTCGAGCAGATCCGGCCTGATGGGTGTGAATACCTGGAGAGTTATGGACAAGCTCAGGACTCAAATTGATCTGACGGACTTGGATGTGACAGATCACAGATGAGTAACAACTAATAAGGAGCTGAGATGCTGAGCAAAAAGCTGAGCTGGAAGATGAGTCGAATGAAGGGTCTGGATTCATCATTCATGACCTGGACTGTCGGAGCAATTGTGGAGCGATCCATAGGAGCCCACGCAATCGATAAGACTCAGCAGACTCACGGATGGCTTTTGATACATCGCCAAGTGTTAAGACTCGAGAGAAATCATGGGACATCGATGGCGTCAACGGGTATTCCGTAGAGTGTGCCGACATTTCGATCCATCGCTCGACGATGGATTGGGGCCAAGAGATGTTGAAGAAGGGCGAGACATCCCACATCTTCCCCGCCATCGCTTCGGTCTATCAATTAGATGCGGCAGCTAATCACTAGATTCAAGTTCAAGACGTAGGGATCCAAAAAGCATTGGTGGCAGATGGAAGGTTTACGATATCAAGAAGCGTGGCGCTTAGCGATCAATGTCACTGTCGAATAATATCAAATCTCACTTCATCTTCACTTCTGATGTGTGACAACTTTTTGCACTGCCCCTTCCACCCCCGCGCACGTCCTTTCAATGATTTGAATTTTGAGACGATAATATTTCTCCTCTTCCTTGTACTGTTCAAGCAGGGTACGTACTCGTATATCAACCGTACTCGTACTATGTATAGTAGGAGAGAGTGGCTATCAAATCGTCGGTCGCTGAGCTTATTCAACCTGGCTGGTGGGATTGTCGATGTAACATTCATGATGGTGAGACAACCTAAGACCACATATAGTACCTATATCCTCGAGATCCTTTGATACGAAGGATTTAGCTGTGTCACGAAAGGTACGTGTACTTTCAACGATGACGCTGGATGTATTACTTCGTCGATCGTCCGTCTCGTCGAGTCCTCTATGGTTTGTGGTCTTGTGATAGACTCCAATTGTTCTCTTCTCAACTGCTCAAATCTGGGTTCAAACTTCAAAGTCATACTGAAGTTTCATTCGTGTCTTCCTCGTTTCAGACATTGCTGCGCCTCGATGGTGCGCGTTCTCCCGTAGAATCCAGTCACTTATTGCTCCCGAGAACTGATCTTTCGGGAAACTGATATTAACAACCCATGAACGATTCTAGAAGGAAAATTATGGCCACTCAAATATCCGTTTCGGCGATTTGAAATCCAATCAATTTTGGTTTTCGACTTTCTCAACTTAGGATAACTACTGATAGAACGACGAAATTATGATAGGACATCCGTACCGCTGCTAATTGAGTCCCAGCTATTGTTCTTATCACCACACTCTATTGATCGTATCGTGACAATCATGGAGACTATCGAAAACCCATCGCGTTCCGCCAGCTCCGCTCCAATAATTTTTGATCACGCGTCCCGAATCGAAAACCACCGAAACACCAGAGTTCCCCAGCTCAGACAACCCATCCCTCAACCGCCGTATCCACCTCCCTCCTCCACCGCTGCTGGCCCTCGCACATCTCCCAGAACACCTTATACTTTGCCTCCAACAGCTTCTTCTCCTGATCGCTCTTGCCCGGATACACTGCCTTCCCACTCTTACTCATCCGGTCCATAATCGACCACAGATCCTCCCCCTCCCCGCCCTCGCTCTTTGCCCGCGCCTCGCTCGCCGCCTTCGCCCCCAGCATCGCTGCGCCGTGCACTACTGCCGCGTGCACGTACCTCGGAATCAGCACCGGCATGCCGCAGGCCGTCGCGATCAGCTTCATCAGCACCTCGTTCTGGCACTGCGAGCCGCTCATGAAGATGCTGCTGATGCTGTGCCCGGCCGAGTTCATCGCCTCGACAATCTGCCGCGTCTGCAGCGCGATGAACTCCATCGTCGCGTAGTAGTACAGCGCAAGCCCGTCGACCGACTTGTCCGAGGACAGGCCGACTACAGAGCCGCGCATGTTCGGGTCCGCGATGGGGGAGCGGTTGCCAAAGAGGTCGCCGTAGAAGAAGAAGTGGCGGCCGAGGTAAGTCATCGAGGGGACTTTCGCCGCCTCGACGAGGTCTTCCAGGCGCTGGTTGAGGTAGTCGTAAACGTTGAGATTATGTCCTTCCGCGAGTGCCTTCGCTTCTAGATGCGACGGGTGCGTCTCGATCTGGTGCTTCAGCAACTCGCCCGTGGCACTCTGTCCGCCTTCCGCGAGCCATTTGCCTGGGATCAACACGTCACGGTAGGGTCCCCAGACGCCTTTCACAAAGACCGGGTCGGGACTCAGTGCGAGATGGCAGGTGGAGGTGCCGGCGACGGCGGCCAGGCGGGTGTATGCTTGGTCCATGGAGTTGTTGGGCATGGAGGTGTCGAGTTCGTCTTCAGATAGGGACACTTTCGCGCCGACTGTGCCGACCCAGCCGGCGTAGGCGTCGATGACACCCGAACCAACGGCGATGCCGGGAATGAGGCCCATTTCTGCTGCCGCGCGCTCGGATAGGGGCCCAACGTATTCACCTGCTGTGAGATAGGTTCCGTTCTGATAGGAGTAAAGTTAGCGTGCTGCATCTAAGGTCAAGGTGGCAGTGAGGGTTACTACTCCATCCACTCCCCCCATCCGCTTAAAGTTGTCTTCACACAACTCCGGTAGTCCAATCTCAGTCAGGAAATCTTCCTGCCATCCTTTCACGCTCCCATCCACACCCACCGGCACAAACCCCTGCTTGCACACCGTGCTGCAGAACGACCTCGTCTCTCCCCCAGTCGCCATATGCGTCAGCGCGTCCGCCAAATCGTAGAACTTGCACCGATTGAACAGTTCCGACGGCATGTTGTTCTTCAACCACAGCACCTTTGGAATCTCCATTTCGATGCTCATTGTTCCTCCGACATATTTCAGCAGATTGTGTCCGGTGGCGTTGATCTTCTGCGTTTCTTCGACGGGGCGGTGGTCGAGCCAGAGCACCACGTTCCGGTCGTTTCCGTCGCGGTTAGAGAAGTCCGGGCCAGTTATGCAGACTGGCTCATTGGTCTCGGCGTCGAAGACGGCGAGAGAACAGGTCGCGTCGAAGCCGATGCCGCGGATGCTGTTCGGGTCGATATTATGTTGCGACATGACTCGGTGGATGCAGATGCAGATGCAGCGCCAGATATCGGTGGTGGATTGTTCCTGATGTTCGATTCAACGATCAATAATTGTTTCTGTTGGATGGCTGATCGGACATGTCATACATAGTATTCTGTTTGCGGCGTCCAGAGACCGATGTTCTCGGATGCGAGTCCGATGATATCACCTTGGTCGTTCATTACACAGGCACGGGCACTGCCGGTCCCGACATCGATGCCGATGAAGTTGTCCGCTTGGGGACGAATCTCGTTGCGGGCGTCTACGAACATACTGGTGACTTCCGAGTGATCCAGCTTGTCAAATCCGAAATATTAGAAACCACAGCAGGTTAGAAAGAGTTTCAGGGGGTATCGGAAGCTTCTGACGACGTAATTGAACGTTGCTGAAGAAAGTTTCGAAATAAAGAAATCTTCGCGTGTAAGCTCTTACGACGTATGTAGCTTCTCGTGACTCGGAGATTCAATTCCTCCATAAGCTCATGATCGCCACCTTCGTTGAGGTCGAGAGCCGTTCTTCAACTCAACGATCTGCGGATGCGGTGTCGTCACATTCAGGTCGGGTGGGGCTCCTTTTTGGCACTGGGTCCCACCGCTCCACCCCGCCCCACCTTGCTGGTCCGCTGCCGCATCTGGTAATCTATCCGGCGATGATTGTATGCTAAACCTCCCCCTTCAACGCTATCATCACATCGGTTGTTCTAGACCGGTTAACTGGAGGCAGACTTAAGTTCAATGCCACGTATTCTAAGCCTAGGTACCTGTCCCAGCCAGCCTAAGTGGTCTTCTCCGAGGAAAATTGTATCAATATCGTCTGAGATTGGTGCAGACACCCACGTCTCGATTCTGGTTAGCAATGATTACAGATAAGGGATAAGGGATAAGGAGCAGGGATGAAACATAAGTGGAGAAATCAGAAGAAAATAAGTCTGAAGCGGAGAGTGGAGAATAGCGATATCGCGAAAACGGTCACTCTCAGTTTCTTATTCAACTGAGTGTTGGCACCACCCTTTGATTCTCTAGCTCTGTCCTCGACCTAGCCGTCTGCTGGCAACTACCATTAGTTAGAACGAACAAAAGAAGTGAATTCCCGAATTATACCGAATCTTAGCGACCCGAAATCCCGCGCGAACGACACACCGCCTTTGAGATGCGGCCCTTGTTACGTCACCGTATATTCAAGGCCTCTCCATCAAACAATGTATAAAGCGTGCCCCATGCGGCTATATATACCTAGCGTAACAGCACAGTGGTGCAAGAATTCACATTCCGTAGGGCATCACCAGGCAGATGAGTCGCTATTTGAGACGAATTCACACTATGATCCTCGCTATCAGATCAGATAGAAGCCAGAGACCTTATTGCCCCCATGGATCCTGTTTGACGGTCGCTTAGGAAATAGGGATCTGATCTTCCACGACGTGCTGGGATATATACTCGCCGTTCGGACTCGTGTTGAGACCGCAGTAAAGTTGGCAATCCCGCCCGGGAAGGGGTTCATGTTAGTCGCGACGCCAGAATCAAGTGGGTAGGCATTGAGCCTGTTGACATCACCGAAATGGTCGGCAGTATGTTGGAGCATGACGACTCTTCTCTACTCCCAACCGCGGCCCCCTCAGCCATGAGACTTGATGTCTTTCATCTAGAGAATACGAAAGAGTTCAAGGTACATCCTAGCTGTGAATCATCCCAGAGAACCTCAGGATCCAAAGCCTTTGAAACACCTGCTTGGTAGAATTAGCGAGCGAGTATGCGCTTGGCCTTGCGACGGTGCGGGCCGCAACACCCTGCCTCGTCATCGATGACAATGTCGGAGATGCTACCGAATTGAGATGATGAGCGGAGTTGGGTTGTAGGGGGCTGCTGCTGATAAACGAGCGCCTTTCAAAGACCATTTTGAGAGACGCCACAGCAGTAGATGCACCTTCATAGCTGAATGAAGCATAAAGGTGAATCGAGGATGGAAATCATGCGGTATAAGATAGTGAGTGTGCCCACGGTCGAAATGACGAGGGCTGATTGACAGGTGAGGTCCGAGACAAAGGAGATCACCAAGATTTCAGGGGATTTGTAGTTCTAATATAGACTATTGATGAGCATAGAACGGAATGCAAGTATTGAAAATAGTAAACTGTTAGAAGGATTGATGAACTGGGCAATGTGCTTCACAGAGCATCTCGGCTGCTTGGTGCATATTATCAGGGAACCATGCGTCTGGTGGCAGAGGAGGCCTTGCATCTATCCATTGTGATCATCATCGATACTTAGCCCTGAAGTGTGTCTTATGGTAAACCAAGTCGTAAGAAAAGCTGTGGTAGGTGGTTTAAGGGATTGGGAAATTCAATATTGAGAATGAAGAACTGCAGATGAAGATGGAGATTATGGATAAGTGATGAGGGTTCATCCAATGATGTGGACGGGACAGACACCCCGGACAGTTCAAGGGCATCAAAAAGAATCTATCAAGGTCGGTATGCGATCTTAATTCCATTTCCGCATAATGCCAGATGCATTTTATTCTTATTCTCGACAAATTCTAATGGATGTCAGCTTCGTGGTTAGGAAGATTATTGCAGATGACACACCGACATGTACGGACACGCCCGTTAGTGGTCGTCGTTGGCGCGACTGGAACGGGGAAGTCAAATGTCAGTGTCGAAATCCTATGATATCATTGAGTCTGATTAAGTTGTTTGATCTTTATATGGATTCTATTCTGAAAATGCCCCAAGCTGGATAAGTCACATGGCTGACTTCTTGCAGCTCGCGGTTGAGATAGCCCGTCGGTTCAATGGTGAGATTATCAATGGCGATGCCATGCAGATGTATAAAGGTCTGCCGATCACGACGAATAAAGTTACCGAAGAAGAGCAGAAAGGTATCCATCATCACCTCCTTGGATGTATTGGCCTGCAAGAAGCACCGTGGACGGTGGGAAAGTTTGTCAACAGCGCCCTGGCGATAGTAAGACCATGGTTCCCTGTCTGAATATGCCATTGTTTAACATGCGTCAGATTAAAGACATCCATACTCGAAATAAGGTTCCAGTCGTTGTAGGAGGAACGCACTACTACACGCAGTCGCTCATCTTCAAGGAGGCACTTAGCGACTCGGGTGATGGGAAAGGTGATGCCACCGTTTTTGAGGAGGCGTATCAACCAAGCAAAACGCATATCATTTCATCGCAATTCCCAATCCTTGATGCCCCTACTGCGGAGATATACGCGAAGTTGCAAGAAGTTGACCCGGTTATCGCCGCCAGATGGCATCCGAACGACAGGCGAAAGATCCAACGGTCCCTTGAAATCTATCTGAAGACGGGGAAAACGGCATCGGAGACATACAGCGACCAGATGAAAGTCCGTGAGGCGCTGTCTTCTCCTGCTCTAGAAACTCCGTCTGCTCGGGAAGAAGACGGCCAAGAGGCTTCTAATAATGAATCCTCGCTAACACGCTTCCCCACCCTCATCCTCTGGCCACATACCGACAGCTTGACGCTCTATACCCGCCTAGACTCCCGTGTCGACACCATGCTCTCTACAGGCCTCCTCTCCGAAGTCGCCGAAATGGATTCCTTCTTCTCGCAATCGCCTCAGCCGATCGACTTAACCCGCGGCGTATGGGTCGCGATTGGCTACAAAGAATTCTCTGCCTACTCCGCTGCTCTGCGTTCAGGGCCAACTGAAGGAAATGAGGAAGAGAATACTGCTAAAGACGTAGCGCAGATTCAAGCGCAATCAATCGAGAAGACGAAAGCAGCGACGAGACAATACGCAAAGCGACAGGTCCGTTGGATCCGGATCAAGTTGTTGAATGCCGTGAAATCTGCACAATCACTCAGTTCTGACCCGCTCGCTGTCCCGAAAATGTATCTCATTTCTTCAACCTCCGCACCCGATTTCGATAAGCAAGTTGTGGAGCCGGCATTAGACCTTACCTCGAAATTCCTTGCAGGCGAGGACCTGCCCGATCCCGAGAGCTTGAGCGAGATGGCGAAGGAGCTGCTGGAGGCGAAACGGGGGGATTTTGGGCAGAGCAGGGAGCTGTGGGAGAAGAATGTTTGTGAGCTGTGTGGGGTCACGACACTGACGAAGCAGGAATGGGAGGTACATGTTAGGGGCAGGAAACATAGACAGGTTTTGAAGAGGAGGGCGAAGCGGGAGAGACCGTCACGTGGTGTTGAGGGTTCAAAAAAGTGCGGCGAAGAGAATGAGGAGGGATCGGGGGATGTCATTGACGGTTATACGTCCCCTTGATCGCGAATTTTGGGGGCAATAGCCTTCATTGAGACATGAATGAGTATACAAGCTGTCATATTGCAACAGTCCCGATACGACGGCCCAGCCGCGGCCGAGAGTACCACTATTCCACACGTTGGGATCGTCTCATACACTACCAAAACAAACAAAAACAAGCGGACCTTCTCATGCTCCGCCTAAACCAGCAGCGTAAGCGAGATAACATGTCCGACTCGCTCCTCCGTCAAGATAGCCGTCGTTGAAATCTGGCCCCACGAAGAAGTCAAAGGCCTTCTGTGGGTCGAATATTGCACGGTTGGCTTCAAGAATGCCTCGCCACCCAGACTTCATGTTTCCAAGCATGTCATCGTTGAAGAACTGGTCCCATTCAAGCTTGGTGAACGCTTTTGTGCGGACATATGCGCTGACAGGGCTTACTGGAATCATGTGGATACTTCATTGCGGAATTGGTTAGCAGGATACGGAGAAAGAAGGGAGTAGTGCACATACCCGTGGATATATTCGACGTTGCTTCCGAAGTAAGTGGTATGGTCAACTTTGTTCTCGAAAAGCTGTCATCCATTAGCAACAGTTTCCCTGCTTGAAGAAGTGCTCGAAGCCACTTACAATACCGGTCACCCTGTTCCCGATAAACTCCTTCGGTTGATTTGTATTCTTCTCATCCATCAGGAAGTACGCCCTCATCGACCTCGCCTTCACCGCCAACTGCAAATTCGCCCGCGCCTCCATGTTCGCATCGCCCACCACCCTCGCCCACATCTTCACCGCGTAGCTCGCGAACGCATCCTCGCTCGTGCTCTCCTGATCCTTCCCATCCGCACTCTCAAACAATCCCTTCGCCCACGAGTGCCCATGATACCAATCCATCGCCCGGCTGACCGGGAAGAACCGATCCCCCTCGGACGGATTATCGAAGTCTCGGACGAGTGCGTTCACCCACGCCTTGTTAGTCCCTTGGCTCAGCCAGTCCTTATCGAGGTAGCCGATGACCGCGGCGGCGAAGATATGGTACCCGTAGTGAAAGTGGTGGTCGTTATAGCCCGTGTTTCCGAAGTCGTGGCCAAGGTCGCCGGAGCCGTAGCTGGCGGTGCTGACCACGCCTTTCCACACGGTATCGTACGCAAGGGGATGCTTTTGGCGATTCTCAACGAAGCGGGCGAAGGCGGATTTGAGATTGTCGAGCCCTGGGGGCACAATGCTCGCCGACCCAGTGCGGACAACGGTGGATTCCGCGTAGAGGATAGAGGCGAACTTGGCAAGAGCCTGTGAAGGGAGTGAGTGGCTAGCGTATCAAGTTCGATATTTCAAGGGGACGTACCTTGCCACTATAGTACATGCTATCCAGATTGCTCTGGTCATCCATGTTCTGACTTAATTCCACACTCGCGGATTCCTGGATCGCTTTCCTAGCCTTCTCCGAGAGAGCTGATTTCCTGACCTCCGTCGCTGCGAGATCCGGGGACCACGGATCGAACCCAATCTGATCCGGCAGGCTTGCTTCAATCATGGTAAGCTGATCAGCCTGCACTGCCGTTGCAATGCCCTTTGTGATGCTCTGCAACTGGATGTTGGTCTTCTTTGACCTTGTCGCATCGTCAAACGAGTCGACATGGTGCGGAAGTGCGAACATAAGCAGTGGACGATCAACCAGTCCGCCTTTCTTCCATCCAATCGTGTACGATCCATTTCCGCCATCAACCGAGCCAGTCAGTGTACCCCCGATGGCATACACTCCGGCAGATAGATCGTAGATCTTCTCGCTTTCCTCGCTGAGGGGATTCTTGGCGACTTGGATGAACCCATCGAAGTTTTCTGGGCCTTTAATGGTCTTACTGTCCATCAGCTCGAATGGAGGAATACCCTCGGTCCCAACCGGGGTGGCGTACAGCAGCCATGTAGAACCATCCTCGAGGCGTACCCGGTATTTTGCAGTTTGGTTTTTCTCCGAGACGAACCCCACACGTGTGAGAGTGCGGAACAGAACACCACTTTGGAACAGAGGCTTAGCGCCGTGGTAGTTCGCAGTAATGAAACCCATGCCCTGCACCACGGGAAGTGATATCAGTGCCTTGTCGCCCTCCTTGACTGACAGCTCCACTTCAGCGGAGAATTGTTTCGGGTTCCTAACTCTCAGTTTTGTCTCTGAGCCCAGTTCCTCGGCAGAAAAAACGAACGATTGGATCCCGATGGGAGATATATAATATCGCGACGGTGTCGACGGCTCGAAGGAAAATTGACTCCTCTCAGTATGTGAGACACTGATGCCCCAGCTATTGGCCGGTCCGCCGCCATTAGACCAGGTGAGAGAGTACGGATGCGTCCATGTACCATGCGATTGACTGCCCAGGAAGAAATTCGCGTAGAATTTGTTGGTCTCAACCGGTTCGTCTCCATCACCGACAGCATTCCTGACGATGGGATGATCTCCTCTGTTCTTAATCTGCGTCGGTGGCGCATCTGTTGCGATTGGCTCGAATATATTCATCGCTGCTGACGCAGTTTGGATTGTTGGCTTTGGAACGATAGCGGAGCCGCTGGGCTGGATCGTTGAGGCTGGCTCAGGAAGTATCGTAGATGGGAAAGGCTGCGTAGAAGATCTAGCGGTTGTGTCAAGCCCGGTGTGGATTGACTGCGGTGTTGTTAGCTGGACTCAGGATATCAAAACAACACCAAGCTTTTTACAATAACACAAGCAGTCCATATCATCTGGAAGCATGGCGGTCCTCGACCTCCAGATCCTGGTATCCTCATTGTGACTAGCAATAACAGAAATTGAGGAATGGGACAACATGGAAGAGTGAAGAACCAAAACAAGTATATGAAACAGCCAGTGAAGAGATTCGCAGAGAAGATACAATTGTGAAGAACCAGAAAGTATCTGTGAAGAACCAGAAAGAACCGTAACAGTAAATATGGTGAAGGTGAACACTGATGTAAACAAACTCACTCCGATAGTGGCTGGTTCTGTTGTTGGGGTGCCCAACTGGGTCACTGGATTACATGTAGAGTAACTCGTTGTGACTTTAGCAGACGAAAGAGACAAGTAGAAGTCTCGTCGGCCCTCTTCACTGATACCACGGGGCTCCTGATCTATCCCAAAATGGATGACAGAGTCTGGTGATGGGTTTTTGTCTTGATCCTCCCCATGTGGAAGGGGGAGGACCATCGACGATAGATAAAGAAATATCAACAATTGAAGCACCGCCATTTTGACTGTTAGAACCGTCACTGAAGGATCATGATAAATGGAAAATCGAAGCAATATATAAACGAGCGAACTGCCATTAACTTGAACGTAGAACTTCATCGTGTAGATGCGCAGCTGATGAATATAAGAGCGATCTTAATCTTCATCACCACCTCCTGACCCCAAATCACCGATAGCGATGGCACTCTGAAAGAATCTCTCAGGTCATTAGTAATACGTGGCCTATTAAGTTCCTCAAGATATCCAGGTATGCAAGAGATATGCATATCAATCCAGGGAAGGACGCGATAGTGGCTCCCCAAGTCCGTAAGGGGAGGATGTGACTTTTTGGTTCATGTCATCTGCCGGCGAATGGCATGAGCAGATGTCACTCCAAACCCGGTTCGGATGATCGCCGAACAAGCCGAAAGGGGTTGCGCCCTCATGTGGCGCACGGGATTCAGCCTGAAACGCGAAGGTGTTCATTGCCAAATCTTGGTTCTGGGTGTAAGATTGGAGGCTCAAAGGGATGCGTAAAATAGAGTTAAACCAGGATTCCAGCCATGAGACAGGGTCCAATCAAAGAGATCTAGGTGAGGTACCTAGCTAAGGATTATGCTCCTGAAAACTGCCCAGCATCTTAGGACACGGAAGGATACTGAAGAAATTGAAGGATAAGAAACAATGAGGACTTCCATCAATCAAAAAGAAGTATGAATAATGACTTTGGAACAGGTGGAAGTGGCTACTCTCCACATTCGACCATCCCACATTGATTCCAGATCCTCAGGTTCTCTGGTACGGTACTGGTGTTTGTTTGAGATTCAGCCGCCATCAGATCGACCAAATGGCCTCTGGGAAACCTCACCCTCTTCCCAGAAGTAGGGTCATGGGTTAGTGGTCATTAGATCGATCCAAGTCAGGGTCCTACCGGATACCGGTATCAGGGAAAGTCATCCAAGCTATCAGGCACGGGTCTCGTTGCCGACGTCACACTTGTGAGCGGATGATCGATCGCTTTGTCCGACTGAAGAGGGCGATAGGCGGCATGACTGTTGCTTGCAAGTTTTTGACGGCAGCATGATGCCGGTGGAATCAGAAAACGGGCTTGAGATGTAGCGTTGATGTTGCATCTAGCATGGGCGCATTGGTAGAGAGATAGGAACAGAGCATATAGGTGGAGGTAGAAGAGATCCAACCTTTGACCGCGTATACGTTGACTAGTGACTACTCATTGCAAGTCAAGATCAAAAGAGACAGACTGCTATATTCCAATACACAGTACCTAAAGGGAAATTGTGAATATGGACGACTGTTGAGTGTTGATGAGTGATCTGAAGTCGAGACGAGACGCCGTGACCGGGAGAACCTTCCTCCAGCCTCCCCACTCCCCTCCACACTTTTGCCGCTCCTCGAAGCCGATCCCCAGATCCGTCATCGCTCCCGCTCGACGGTCACCCGAATCAACTCCGACGATAAATATGGCTTGAATAATCCAATTCTCTCTGCGGGCAGGTCTCCAGAGATTCAATATTCAGGCTGCTCTGCCATTTCACTCCTTTATCTGACCCATCCAATTGAATACAGCTCTCACTGTGAGGTACAATCTAGAGGACGTATTATTGTAGATCGTGAAAAGAGCCATGGCAGGCTACCTCCACAAAGGAGCGAAGCAAATCCTCCAGAAACACCCCCAAGATGTCGTCTTCCTCTCTGCTCTCCGCACACCTGTCACCCGCGCGAAGAAAGGCGGTCTAAAGGATGCCTACGACCATGAGATGCTCGCCTGTGTAAGCCCCCATCCCTTCCCCTTCTCATCCCCCACTCACCCCCCCAGGTCCTCAAAGCCACCCTCGACAAGCACCCCAACCTCCCTCCCTCCCACATTGAAGATCTCCAAATCGGCACAGTCCTCTCCGAGCTCGGCGGCTCCAAAGCCGGCCGCATGGCCTCCCTCCACGTCGGCTACCCCTTCACATCCACCTTCCAGACCGTCAACCGCGCCTGCAGCTCCGGGCTCGCCGCCATAACTGGCGTCGCGCACAGCATCGCGGTTGGGCAGATTAGTGTGGGCGTCGGCGGCGGGATGGAGAGCATGACGCGGAACTACGGGTCGCGGGCGATCCCGACGGGGTTGTCGCCGGATTTGAAAGAGAGTTCGGTGAAGGACGCGCGGGACTGCGTGATGAATATGGGGATCACGGCGGAGAACGTGGCGGAGCGGTATGGCGTGACGCGGGCGGAGATGGATCAGTTCGCGGCAGGGAGTCAGTTGAAGGCGGCGAGGGCTCAGAAAGAGGGTTTGTTCGATCAAGAAATCGTGCCGATGACGACCCGGTTCGTGCCGGATCCGACGGTGCCGGAGAATGTGGAGACGATCACGGTGTCGAAGGACGATGGCATCCGGCCGACGACGACAGTGGAGAAACTCGCGTCGATGAAGCCGGCGTTCAAGGAGACAGGAACCGGCACCGCGGGAAATAGTAGCCAGGTATCGGACGGCGCTGCCGCAGCGCTCATGATGCGGAGAAGCACGGCAGAGGAATTGGGACTTTCAGGGTCAATTATCGGCAAGTGGGCAGGGACTGTCGTCGTCGGCTGTGCGCCAGACGAGATGGGCGTCGGTCCGGCGCTGGCGATTCCGAAGCTGTTGGATCACACGGGAGTCAGCAAGGAGGATATTGGGATTTGGGAGATCAACGAGGCGTTTGCTAGTCAGGCGGTCTACTGCGTTCGAACGGTGGGCATTGATGAGGAGAAGGTCAACCCGAAGGGAGGCGCTATCGCGTTGGGTCATCCGCTGGGTGCAACCGGAGCACGGCAGCTCGCTACATTGCTCCCGGAGTTGGAGCGGCAAGGCAAGGAGTTTGGGGTTGTAAGCATGTGTATAGGAACTGGTATGGGTATGGCGAGTCTGATCGTCAGGGAATAAATTGTCTCTGTATCACCAACAACGGCATGCACGCTCCGTATTCATGACTAGTAGTTCTAATAGGTCATGAACCCTCCGCTGCTGCGTTCCCTTTATTCTTTTTATTCTTTTTCCGCTTCTTAGCTTTCTCCTCGAGCATATCGTCGAGGAAGGTGTTCGCCTTTCGTTTGGGTCGATTGACCGTTGGGACTGGCGCCGTTTCGCCATCCGCCGCGGTATCATCTGCGTCCGACCCCTCCTTCTTTGCCGATGCGACCGAGTCTGCGGCCTCTGTAGAACCATGGCCATGTCCTGTTCCTTTCCGGGTCCGCTTCGACGAGAAATGCGCTGTCCGGCCTTCGTCCGTGTCGCTCTCATCCTGGGTCGCCGTGTGCTTCAGCGGTAGACCTTTGTGTTGCGACTTGGTTGCTTGGAGTGAGGAGGATGGGGCTTTGGCAGATTTGCCTAGAAGCTTTCTCCGTAAGAGATCGGTGGAAGTCCTGCTGGACCATCCTTTGCCATCGTCGTCTGGGATCTTTGCGCCGACGCCGAGTCTGGGGGAACAATTAGCATTCTATGGTTACCAGTCGATATGCGGACATTCCATACAATTCAGGCGTAGACTTAAACAGTTCGTGGTCCTCTTTCTCCAATTCCTCCTCTGTTTTCCGTTTTGCTAGCTCTGCCGGTGTTGGGGCAGGCAGCCATGATGAGACCAATCGCTGCTGTTTTGCAAGGGCGACGTTCACTTTATTGAAGATGATATCTGCTTCCGAGGGCGGCTTAGACATTTTGAACCGGCTGTAATGTCCATTTGGGGGTTTACATGCAATATTGGTCGATCTGATATTGTACATACAAATGCCGAACAGAACTGCAGTGAAAGTGCCCCACTTAATCATCCAAACCCTGCTTACCTAAGACGCGGGTTGTCGCTGTTTTGAAGCTTCCGCGTCTCCTCACGGTAATCCATTGTCTCCATAACCGCTCTTCCCGAACCTCTTTCCCTAATCCCTTCTGCTGCGGTATTTGCTTCGAGCTCCATACCGCACAGATGTTGAACCTCATTCGCAGTCGGCCCTTGACCGCCGCCCTAAGGTCCACCGTTGTAAGTACTCGGTTGTTCTCCGTATCACGGATGAGAGCACCCGGATCTGATTGATGTCGTAGATTTCTCCTCTCAGACAGACGGTCGTGCAACAACGACGGAATCTAGCCATTCATGAATACCTCTCTGCCGATATCCTCAAGTCATATGACATTGGTGTTCCACGGGGTGAGGTCGCCCGTTCGGCCAAGGAGGCAGAGGAGATCGCGAAGAAGATCGGCGGAGATGACATGGTCATCAAGGCACAGGTCCTCGCCGGTGGGAGAGGGAAGGGGACGTTCGATACTGGATTCAAGGGCGGAGTGCGGGTGATCTACTCGTGCGTACTCCATTTGAACATTCTCTCGACATTGGCTGACATGCTCCTTCAGACCGACCGAAGCTCGAATCCTCGCCGACCAAATGATCGGACACAAGCTCATCACCAAGCAAACCGGCGCCGGCGGCCGTCTTTGCAACTCCGTCTATATCGTCGAGCGTAAATTTGCCCGAAGAGAATTCTATCTCGCCGTCCTGATGGACCGTGGCTCGCAAGGGCCCGTCATCGTTGCTTCTTCGCAAGGTGGCATGGACATCGAGGCCGTCGCCAAGGAGAACCCGGAGGCAATCATCACGACCAAAGTCGACATCCACACGGGCGTGACTGACGAGATGGCGCGGAAGATCGCAACGGATCTCGGCTTCTCGGAGCAGTGCATCGAGGAAGGGAAGGACACCATCCAGAAGCTCTACAAGGTGTTCATGGAGAAAGACGCGACGCAGATCGAGATCAACCCGCTATCCGAGACCACAGACCATCAGGTGCTCTGCATGGATGCCAAGCTGAACTTCGACGACAACGCCGACTTCCGCCAGAAGGAGGTCTTCTCCTACCGCGACACCTCGCAGGAAGATGCTGACGAGGTCAAGGCCGCGGAGCATGGGCTGAACTTCATTAAGCTGGACGGCGACATTGGCTGCTTGGTCAACGGTGCGGGTCTGGCTATGGCGACGATGGATATCATCAAGCTCAATGGCGGGCAACCGGCGAATTTCCTGGATGTCGGCGGCGGCGCCACTCCGGAAGCGATCAAGGAGGCGTTCGATCTCATCACCAGCGACCCGAAGGTGACGGCGGTCTTTGTGAACATCTTCGGAGGGATTGTCCGTTGCGATGCGATTGCGAAGGGCTTGATTGGGGTCGTGGAGACCATGGATATCCGAACGCCGATTATTGCTCGGTTGCAGGGAACGAATATGGAGGAAGCCCATCGCTTGGTATGCCTTGTCTTTTAAATGCTTCTTGCTCAGCTAACCATGTTCCCAGATCAACGAGTCCGGCTTGAAGATCTTCTCCATCGAGGATCTCCAGACCGCAGCGGAGAAGTCGGTGCAGTTTTCCAAGGTTGTCAAGATGGGTAAGTCAGATTACGATCCATCGTTTTGATCGATTACTGACCATATTTTCAGCTCGCGATATTGACGTTGGCGTCGAATTCACTCTGGGTATTTAAGCCCATTTCAAGCTTGTTAATTCGGGTGTTTAATCGATTACTCCGGTTCTGCCCCTTTGTATTACCCGATAAGTGTTTATTACATTACTGTCTACCAGCTATATGATCAGGCTCGCTTAGATCTGCCCGACAATGTCCATTCGATCCATTTCACTCAACCAGCCCATGACAAGTGTTCCATTCCCAACCCCGTTCTAACACGCCTCAGGAGATCGACCATCCTAGGAAATCTAGCTTTGGATGTTGACCCGTCCTGTGCAGGCTGTCAAACGCTTTTATTACCCCAACCAGGTGGCAGCACGCTGCGATCAGGACGAAGAAATGGAAGATTTGGTGGGAGCTACCCCAGATGTCGAAATGGCCAGGTTTTAGCCGCTCCGGAACACGACACTGCCAGCCGGTCAGAACACGGATAATTGGGTGTACAGTAACGGGCGAAAGGAAAAGCATACCGCATAGATAATAGCTCCGATGATATACAAGGCTCCCTGCGTCGCCATCCATCTCAAGGATATCAACTCGTCGATGCGGCTCAGTTCGTAAAGCCGGGTGCCGTGCAGAACCGGAATCACTCCTGAAAGTCCCATCGCGATAAACATAGTAGCTCGCAGCGGACGATACTTCGAGGAGGCGAATTTCGGCGACATAACCACCTCGGCACAACAGGCGCTAATCGTTGTGATCTTTGAGAACACTATCAGCATCACCAATCCCTCCCAAAAACCATCGCGACTTACCATGACCCAGTAGGTCTTGATCAGTCTCGGATGTTCGCGAAACCCATAATATATACTCGGAATAAAGCTCCCCCAGATCAAAAACACGATGCCTAAATAATCCAACTTATTCGAGAACTGGTGCACGTTCGGCGAGTGGTTCGCCACGGTATGGAACCACGCTGACAGCGTGAGACACATGGCCGCGCCGAGGAAGAAGCACCCGAACACAAACACATCCTCTCGCGACGCCGTCTCGTATCGCGCGGCCAGCTCGCGGTAGAGGAACGCGGACCCGACAATCGCGGCGATGGAGCCGAGGAGGTGCGAGTAGATGTTGACGGTCTCGTTGTGGATGTAGGCGAGGCTACGAGCGGATTTGCGGACGGAGTTGGACGCTGGGCGGTAGCCGCTGCGGATGTAATGGTTGTCTTGTTGCCAGTGCTCCAAGTCGTTCCACAGCACGGTGAGCCTCTCTTTTAATTGTTTGGCCTCGTCACTGGCGGCATTCGTCACCGTTTCTACCGACCGCTTGACTTGCTTCATGGTCCTCGAAACTGAGTCGTTATAATCTTAGTAAATCTATGAAAAGGTGGACGGAATCTATGGGGTGACGCATAACAAAAACGGGGAGAACACCTATTTAAGCGTTCGATACTCAAGGACAACGTGGTGGTATTGTCTTAGCATGTGAAATTGGGTGGACTGACGTTGACATTCAATGTCGAGATGAGATAAATATTGATGATCCGAGTCATGTAGCATCCCACCTGCCTTCCAACTCGAGTCATGCACACTTTCTTCATATCAACACTCAAGAGCGACGACCGTTGTCGACATCGTTCTGATGCATAGGTGAACGTGAACAGGTTCCGGAACCGGTGAATCCTCCAGCATGAATCCTCGTTTTAGCAATGATCGTCATGTGTCCTCCAGCTCGACACAGAGGAAGACACCACAACAACATCCAGCCAACCGGAGGGTAACCACTGGAGGATGGGGACGGTTAAGATCACCAACGCATGAGCCACTTGAAGCATATGGGTTACCTTCCAAAGGGGAGACACGGTATGTCTATCTCCGATAAGCCATTCCTTGGGGAAGTCAAGTCATGCGCCCTTCTTCCTCAATTCCCCGCATTTAGTTGAGAGACCATCGCTGAACATAATTCCGATCCACAGCCTTAACGACCCGAAAGCGCAAGAGGCATACTACAACAAGATCGTGGAACGCTACATGAAATTCTGCGCCTCCCACGCTTCCGCCCCCGAAACTCTCGCCGACCAATTCGCCGCCATCTCTCTCACCCCTCCCACCCACCAACCACCCCCCTCCCCCTCCGCAACTCCCTCCCCCACGACCCCCTCCCCCGAACTCCAAACCATCCTCCACGCCATGCGAAAGCTCCGCGAATCCCTCACCGCCACCAACCGCCTCGACCCCTTCGCCCAGCGCGCCTACGTCTTCATCACACGCGCCGCGCTACTCTGCAAATCCTACGAGTCCTACCACCCGGCGCTCCAGCGGCTGCTTGGGCCGATCCACGCGCACGTCCCGCTCTCGGACGTCGAGCTACATGAGTTTGTAGGGTACGAGATCTTGGATCTTGCGTGTCGGCAGGGGGACTATGCGGCGGCGCATGCGCTGCGGGTGCGGGCAGGGTATGCGGATCGGAGGGTGGAGGGGGTAGTGAGGGCGTTGGTGAGGGATGATTGGGTGGGATTTTGGCGGTTGTGGAGGGCGGTGGATGGGTATCAGAGGGGGGTGATGGAGTGGGCGGTGGAGGGGTTGAGGGTGCATGTGTTGAAGTGTTTCGCGAGGACGTATTTTGAGGTGGAGAAGGAGTATTTGGAGAGGGTTACCGGGGAGGGGTGGGAGGGGTTGGTGAAACGGGGGGTGGGTTGGGAATTGGTGAAGATGGAGAATGGGAGGGAGAAGATTGTTATTCGGAGGGTGAAGAAGAAGTGAAAGTGGTGGGAGTTGGGCTTTGATATCCCTAACTAAACCATTTCCTAACATGCATTAGCACCATGAGTTGTAGTATCATACATTTGGTAAGTCTCTGGATCTCGGAGTCTCATTTGTCGCTAACCAAAATCAAGGGGCTTACACAAGGCCTGATGAAACCGACTATGCGATGCGGTGTCCTAGACGATTAAACGACTATACGATTAGAATGAAGACCTTATGACTGCTTTCATTCGTCTGCATCCTCCATCTCTTCATCTTCCACTCCGTCCGCATCAACAAGCTCGTCGTCGTCAGAGACATCCTCGTATGCCATCTCATCCAGGTCCTCATCGTCCAAATCCTCAATCTCATCCGTATCGTACTCATTCTCCATCTCGTCACCTTCCTCGGCAGTCTCATTCGGCTTCTTTTCCATCCGCTTCTTCTCAATATTATCCCGCTGTTCCTTCCTCCTCGCATCCTTCTGCGCTGTTCTCCTCTCCCACTCCTTCTCCTGCTTCTTCACCTCTTCAGGGGACTTGTCGACGAACTCATGCCACATGACCTTCCCTGAACATACCCCATCCTCGACCTTCACTAACCGCATCCGCATCCGCGGTCCAATTTCAATCAGCTTCACGGCGCGCTTCTCCACCCTCGAATTCTGCGCCGGTCGACTCGGCTTCTTCGCTCCGCTCTCCCCGTCCTCGGCTACCCTCGCGTTGCGATTGGGGAACGCCCGCTTCTCCATGACCCCGACCTCGACCTCTGCATCCGTATCCGGCTCGCTCTCGCTAGCCGACGTGTAACTCCCAGGGTCATCCCCATGAAGGACCCAATCACTGACATCCGGAAGTGATCCTAGATTCGGCACGCTTCTTCCCTTCTTCTTACCCGCACCGGTCGGAGCTGCCGCTGCGCCTTTCTTCGCTGCGCTTTTCAACCGCTTCACGGCGCGAGAGGCACTGGCGGTTTTGGTGGTGATCGCGAAGTGTCGGAAGGTGAGGATATATGAGGGGTTATCGGATTCGTCGTGGGAAGTTTGAGGGTCGGTGGAGGGGGAATTTGGTTCGCGGTTGAGAAGGAGGACTCGCTTGATGCTGGACAACGGGGTCGTTTGTGGGGTGATGGGTGGGAACAGGGATTGGAAGACCGTCGTGCACAGCTGCTCAAGATGCTTTGGAACGCCCTTTGGCTGACCCTCAGAGGACTCTTTTGAGCCCTTTTTAGTGGTTTGAGGCGACATGAAGTTGTTCATGACCAGCTATGATCACAGTTAGACCTGAAGTGCAATTCCGAAGCACTCCAATACATACCAATGGCGGACTCTTGTACAGATTTGTATCGTTCTTGGGATGCCTCATCGCCTTCATTATATCCTTACAAAGCGAATAATTGTCCACTCGAAAATGCAGCGTCGGTCCTCGAGGCGTAATCGCGATCCGCAGATTCGTATTCCCAGCCGGCGACCGCGAGAACAGAATCAAATGCGTCACTCCCAACGGTCCACACATCGTCGTGTAGTCTCTCAGCTTGTTCGCTTTCCGTTCCTGCGATCAAACATGTCAGCCAGGGCACACGCCATGCGCTCGCGATTTTCAAACCCTTAATCGGCTCGCCGTCTCGGGCTCCATCACACTTCGAACGTCCTGCGCAAGTTGGCTGATGCTGGGCCCGACTTCTCCTGCACCTATCCGAAGGACCATGCTCTTGGGTGTGCGCTCAATGTTCCTCCCGGACTGGTCTTGCACATTGCGCGCTTGCGTCCGCTTCTTAACCCTTCGTCGCGCCATTGTGTTGTCGTGAGAAACTTCGGAGGGGTATGGAAATTCGATCTGGCGAAGTCGGGATTCCGGTAGAGATTCGGAATAGCGAACAAGAATAATCAAAGTTGCTTTCGAAGGATGTTCACTAGATCAAGGCGACACCAATACCGTTGGCCGAAATTCTCAGTTTTGAAGTTAAGAAATTTTATGGGTCTGCGCGCGGACGGATTTAAGCGGATATAAGGGTCCAACGGTGCAGTTCCAATATCAGAAACAAATATTCCGTAGCTACCGTAGGTATGGAACGGGTATTTGACCTCCCTACAGTATGTCTGGACAACGCCTTGTAGGTGAGTATTACTACATGTCTAGTACACGAGATTGGGCTTAGGTTGCGTCCCATTTATATTGCAAATATCGAGTTCCGAGCCCTCTTGATACTTGCAGCTACTTACACAGTTTCGTAATCCCAACGTTACGCATAAAACTGTGATCGATTGCTCTGATACCTTCGTCTAGGTCTACATCTAGCCATTTACTTTTATAATGACTACGCTTGACAACATAGGAAGGAATTGAATAATTATTCCAATTCGATCGTTCCCGGCGGCTTGCTTGTAATGTCGTAAGTGACGCGGCACACCCTAAGAAGTATGTAAGTAAACGGTGGCATAAAGATGCATTGGTTATCCTAGATGGCTGTGGTAGAAATACGTACCCATGAACTTCGTTCACAATCCGATTCATGACCCTTTGTAAGAAGTCCCAAGGGAATTCAACTATCCAGCAAGTTAGCCTGTGTCATATCCAGGCCAAGGTAAGCACAGCTGCTGGGATTAGATCACTTACAGGCTTCCGCGGTCATGTAATCTGTGGTCGTAACGGCTCTCAAAACGATGATATAGCCGTAAACACGCCTATCTCCCATGACACCCACGGCGCGACTCGGGTCGACTGCTGCATAGGCCTGGGAGATATTGTTGTACAACCCAGCCTTGCGAATCTCGGAGATGAAGATATGGTCAGCTTTACGGGCAATGTCGACCTTTTCCTGAGATACTTCGCCAAGGATTCGGACGGCTATGCCGGGACCGGGGAATGGATGCCGCATCACCAGTTCTTCTTGGATTCCGAGTGTTCGGCCGAGCGCACGCACCTCGTCCTTGTAGAGGCTTCGAAGCGGCTCAATCAGCTGCATACCTTGCCCATTGGTCATTCTCTCCGGTAGGCCACCAACATTGTGATGAGTCTTGATCGTTGCTGAGGGACCCTTGAAGGAGAGACTCTCGATGACGTCCGGATATAGTGTGCCTTGGAGGAAGAAGTTGATATTTCCGGCCTTGCCGGAAGCGGCCGCTTTATCCTCAATTCGCTTAGCCTCCGCCTCGAAGACATCGATGAACTTGCCACCGATGAACTTTCGCTTTTTCTCGGGATCTGAAACGCCCTTGAGACCGTCGAGGAACTGTTGTGAAGCATCCACAACGGTTAGATTGATCCCTAGGTGCTCCTTGAGATCTTTCTGTACTTGATCGCACTCGTTGAGTCTCATGAGACCATTGTTGACGAGGACTGCCCAGAATCTGTCACCAATGGCCTCCGTCATGAGTTTCGCCGCAACAGTGGAATCAACACCTCCGCTAACAGCTCCTAGGACCTGGCCTGTTTCGCCGACGAGCTCACGAATCTGCGCAATCTCTTGCTCTAAGAAGGCATCCATAGTCCAGTCTTGTTTGCAGGCGCAGATATCGATGGCGAAATTTTTCAGTAGCTGAGTCCCATTCTGCGTATGGGTGACTTCGGGGTGAAACTGCAACCCGTAGATCGGCTCTGTTTTGTGAGCAATGGCGGCGTACTCAGAGTTGTCAGATGTTGCCACGGTGTGAAATCCCTCGGGAAGTTTGGCCAACTTGTCACCGTGACTCATCCACACGCGCATTGAACCCTCAAGGTCTTGGAATAGACGGTCGACATGCCCATCGATCTTTTGCGCTTTAAGTATGGAGTGACCATACTCTCGGTGCGTGCCGGCGATAACATTTGATGAATCCGCACGGTATGCGATCTCCTGCATACCATAGCAAATGGCAAGAATGGGCACATTCAGGTCAAAAACCGCGGGATCAACGTGAGGGCTCCCTTCTTCGTAGACTGAATACGGCCCTCCTGAGAGAATGATGCCCTTGGGTGTGAAGTCCAGCTCAGAGATCTTCTGAGTGCATGGGAGCATCTCCGAGAAGACATTGAGTTCACGGAGTCGGCGGGAGATCAGGTGGGTGTATTGTGACCTATCTCAGCGTAAGTGCGGATCCTTCTATCATCTCATTAGAGAATAAATTTGACAAATTCCCCTGACGCACTCCTCCTATCTCATACGGTGAACATGCTTTGTAAGATTAGACACCGTATATTTAGTGAATTGATAGAGGAATGAGTCACCTCCAAGGAGAACAGCTCAGCAATTGTTCACCATCTTAATAGATCTGAGGGGAAGTGCTTCAACATATTCAAGCCATGGATTTTTCCTGCTTTTAATAGAGAACGCAAATTTGAATGGGCCTTACCCGAAGTCAAGAGTTAATATGGTGTCGAATGATTTGTGAGGAACAGCCATCGCGATGGCGTGTCTTGGCGCGTAGCCGTTGATAACTTCTAGGCAGAGTAAGCGATAGTTCAAGACGGCCAGTCGAATAAGAATTTACAAAATTGATTCGAGGAATAGTTGTATTCCCTATTTACGGTACTCTGGTGATATGAACATTTGCGAAATTTCAGTGAGGTTGATTTTCTGCGCCGCACGATCTAATCTTATCTGATCATTTCGAACACACGTTTGGTCACGTGGCAAACGAAGTAAGAATGTGGCCGTGCTCTTGGCAACCTAACTTCACTACTTCAGTCTTTCTCCTCAGTTCCAACGTCGAATAACATCCAGCAGATGCTCTATCAATGGGTAGCAACGAACGCAGCACTGTAACTTTACTTCACGTCCTATTGACGAATCTAATCAATTATTTCAGCGTAGATACGTTTGTCCAGCTTGTCCAACTCGACAAAATAGCGGCCTACCTCATATCAGTGCTTCGGATTGCTAAACGCCTGCGACACTCAAACCTCAATCGTTTCCTCTGCAGCCATCGGTAAAGCCATCCGACGCGAATTGGACCTTATTATTGTTAAAGCAACGCGCTCGAACCCAGATTGGTGTGTTGAATGATGCACCCCATTCATTTCCGTCCTCATCCGGCTCATCGTAGTACGAGAACTTCCACGCCGTGAGACCACCGCCGATGCATCCTCTTGCATGCTTCATCAGTGTATCCTGGCCATAATCATGGCCTGCCCATCCGTGTCCTCGGATCTTATATTCACCCCAAAACACCTTGTACCACCCCTCGCAGTATCCATTCCTCTTTTTAATGGGGGGCCAGGGACGGTTGGTCCGCTTGACGTTTACCTCGTAGGTATATTCGCCCTGTTCGAACTTTCCACCGAACTTCCAGTTCAACGGGTTGTTTGAATCGTTGCCATCGCATGAATGGATGATTTTCTTAAATGCAGAAAGACACGCCGATTCATCGAACGCCGAGGCAAGTTCGTCAAGCTTGATCACAAATTCATGCTCATCTAGCGTGCCTTGATGGTATGTCTTCTTGACGGTCCAGCCATTGGTGTTTGACGGCGCTTTCACCTGCTTTTTACAGAAATCTTGATAATTCGTGTCCATACGGGCGGAGCTAGCATATCCCTTAGACCCTTTCTTTTGCCAGCACGTAAAGATCTCTGCCGGTTCGCAGTATGGATTTTCCTTATCGAGAATCTCACCCCTTAAGGAGATTGCGGTCGCAATGGCAAAGGCCGCCACTGATTGGTGGCCCAACTCGTTAGGATGGAAGTACTTGCCCCATCGATCGGGGATGCCAATGCTGCCACCTATGCCGCCATCTCCTGGACAACCGGGCGGATCAGGGGCACGAGGGTCAAGCTTGTGGAGCACTTCGGCCTGCGGATTTGGCTCCATCCAGAGAGCGGAACGGCGGATATCTTGAGTGCTTGCTTTCAACGCAGCAATTTCGGCCGGACTCAGTTGAAGTTCTCGTTTGCGTTTCAACTCATCATGCCCATTGACCTGGCGAGTGGAAGGCTTGAAGAACTGCAAATCGGGCTGGACTGGATCTGGGTACAGCCCTGACGACTTCTCACCACACATGAGACCACTAACACCCTTCGTCACCCAGGGACTCCAGTCCGACCACCCAATCTTGTATTTGATATTGGACTTAGTTTGGAACTCCTCGACCACCTCTTTCAGAGCCTTATTCGCATTGGCCGCCAACGTGTTGAAGGTGCGCCGACGCTCCTTAGTCAATTCCAACGCATTGCCGAAGGGCAAAAGGGTCCAGTCCTCCTTGGTTTTGTCTGCACAGCTGCTCGTCTCCGCGTCAAAGAATGGCGAGTAGAGGTTAAAAACCACCACACTGTCGTCGTTCATTTTGGAGTTCAATGCATCCAAAAGCGATCGAATGTTGGGTTTTAATATGTTGTCGATGTTATTCTGTGCAATATCCAAGACCTCCTCACACCCTGATTCGCTCTGAAAGCTCATCAGGATGCAAGTCTTAACAATACCGGCCTAACAGAATCAGTACAGCACTGCTACGATGCAGTGTTGAAGCTCACCAGGCAAAGATCGTTCCCACCAGCTGTCATCATCACTAAATCCAAGTTCCCTTTCAAAGCGTTGATCTGGTTGATGATGTTCACCGATCGATCCCCACTGCAGGCCGGATACTGGAAATCTTCAACGTGCGATCCGAGGAAATTATTCACGAGAGCCGGATACCCACGATCATATCGAGAGCAAGCATAGTCATCTTTCCGCTGTCCCCAAAGACGTCCAGCCCCGATAGCGGCTGTATAACTGTCTCCGACTGCGGCCCATCGTTTGACCCACGAGAAATCGGTCACTGTGTTGGATTGCCTCTTAGCATGGACATTGTATGGGAAAGAGCTATTCTTCGTATACGCGGCATCATCCTCATAGATATAAGCAGAAGCAAGGGCTATGCCTTGAAGGAAATATAGAAACAGGCGCATGATGGTCATCATCTGGGGATCATGCCAAAAGAGCGACTGATGAGAAAGAGGTGGATGTTCAAATCGTGGAACGAAGAGAAATGAAGTTGGCGATGTGCCTCTCCGTGAAGAACGTCTGAGAGCATAGGAAACTTGGAGGCGGTCAAACTTCTCACTATCCAAGGTATTTCCCTTCTCATGGCTCAAGCGGGCTCGGAGTTTCGAGGGCCCTTGGAACGTTTGACCCCCGTCCCCGGGTGGGCCGATTGTTTCCCATGCTGCTGGTGAGAATATCAGATATTAATTCATTCCATGCAAAGGTCTTCCGCGTATCGGACGATATCTCGATATGCCGGACACCTTGGGCAGGGGAAGCAATCCATCAAGCTGTTTTTGGGGTACGAGTTGGATATGATGGATGCTACTCTTGTCGGAAAACGTTCCCGTTCCAGAGCCGCAGTAGTTGCACTAACACGGAATTTGATATTGCAATTTACATTCGTACGCTATGAGCAAGTTGCATCGGAGCGGCTATCTGAATCACGAGCTTGATCCGGCATCGTATTACTCAAGAGATAATGAGATGGGTGAATCCTCACGCCACTGACGGGCTGAAGGTCTTCAGCCTTGGAGGGCGCACGTTTTGAGCTGACCCACTTGTTGCAGATCTTCATCCCGCCTACCATAGTAGGTATCGTTTATAGAACAAGCTTGGGTTCAATGTTCTGTACATGTTAGTACCTGCATATAGTGCGAACATGGATGGCATAGGAAGTCCGATCCTGCATGGAGGATCGAGATCCCAGTCCTGTTGGTGCCATGGAAATTCCATTCCGATGCATCGACCCCTATCCAGATTCGAGACTTGGAGTCATCTCAGTGTCCTACAGAAGTCCCCAAACATCCCGGACTGAAAAGAGCTTGGATATTTTCTTACCTGATCTACCGGAAGCCCCTAGCAGGCTACGATGGTTCGTTCCGCTCCTGGGGCCAAAGACATGGCTAATTACACACCCCTACTATTGATGGGTGGTTCCGGCAAAGGGGGAATTGAAGGGTATCATACTCGGTTGCTGTGCTTTTCGGCGAGCATATGTGTCCGGGAAAGTAACATCTCCTTCAGTTGATTCTATCGCTGGCCTCGTCTTCTTGCAACATTCCACAGGAGTGAGTTGCGCTCCATATGAAGCCCAACCCAATCGCCCTCCGAAGTTTGTATCTTTACGTTGTTTAATTTTTCAAAGACTGACATTCACGCAGATTTGGATTGAGCTTGGCCACAATGCAGTCGCAACATTTCTGTCTGATCTTTCTCCTATGCGCCTGGCGATCACTCGCCGGCCATGCATCATGGGAACAGCCAGTCGACAACTCTACCATGCTACATCATGATAAGCGATATTTCACCGTCGGTATTCCTGGACAAGGAACGGCAAACTCTATTGGAGAGAATTCCCAGCCATGGCCCAACGCGAAGATTCGGTATTGCTTTGCGGACGACGAGGCCGAGACCGAATTGAACGATCATGTCATCAGTGGCATGCAGTTATGGTACGAGCATGGCCTGAATGAAAATGTGTTCAAGATGGTAAAAATTGGCCGAACAGAGTGCATGGGAGACCGAGCAAATCACTTGGTGGTCAGTTACAATGGTCAAGGCCACCTTGGATCAAGCGTGGGGAAGATTGTCGCGAACCCCCCCGACCAGCCGGGCCCCTCGATGATGCTGTCGACGTTAGATAGCGTCGGCATGCTGGATGTTCGTGCGAACGTCGCGCATGAGATCGGACATGCTTGGGGTCTACTTCACGAACACCAACGACCCAATCTCTGGAGCGCCTTCAACTATTTCACTGGTTCCTCCCAGTATTACGACGCCTTTCTGTTCACTTGTCAGAATATGCGAGACTATCAAGCCAAACTGGCAGAGCACGGTCAAGGAGTGATGGATAATGCCTGCAAACTTCGTAGCGCCGCAGAGGCTATCGACTTCTCAGCCAAGGAATATCTACCAATCTTGGCACGAGGTGTATTCCGCGAACCAGATTTTATTACCTCCCCTGACGCCGTTGATTGGGACTCTCTCATGCTCTATGCGTCAGGGTGCGGAGGAGCAGGAGTAGCTTCCCCAGGAAATGACCAGCGAGCACCTGTTCTTCAGCGACGTGATGGCACGGCCCTGAGCCCGATTGTTCTCAAAACTCAACCGAGTGTCATGGATGTCGCTGCTCTGTCGGCACTTTATGCCGAGGCGGAAAGAAGTATGTCCGATATGACGCTGCTAATGGATCCGAAACATCCAAAGAACAGCCGGTTCAGGGATCTCTTTAAGTCATCGTCGGGCAGGTGTCTGTGAGAGGTTGAGGAACAAGCCAGCAACTCTCGAGATGACCCAAGCTAGTTGCAAAGAACCGTCGCTTTCGCCAATGCCAGGCGATTATTTTGTTCCTATGTTTGTACTTTGATATCTCAATTTTCCGTAAAATCGGGGTATTTATATTTTATCCAGTTTCCGCAACCTCGGTGTCTGGTGGCTTTGATATACAGCAAGGGTTTCCCGGTCCCATCCATCGGTCCACGCTCGGATGTTGGATCCCTGTATTTCGCGTATCGAAGGATTTCAGTTTCTCTCGGAGCTTCTGGAGTTCTGAACTCCAATCTCCAAGTGAATCGTTGGCCGTTGACCGTATCATCTGATCACTGAGATCCTTCATGAATCCTCCGCGGGACTTAAAATGCGGTCGCCCAAACCCCGCCGGATCAGGGGGTTGTATATATTGTTACATTGCTTGCAACCGCCTGATGCCTAGTTAGCCTACTAGGACAAACTGGCCCCTGAATTAGGATGGGAAGACTTAAGGTGGAGTCCGGTTGAACATCCAGATTTGATATAATCTCAAAAGTTGGTTACCAGGTATATCGGACCACTGGAGCGTGCTAAATCCAATGCGACTAGCCTGCAAGGCCGACAGCCATCAAGGGTGAGGTTGAACCTGCTCGACTATTCCCGATATATTCTTGTTTGCCTCGCGACATGCCTGTTTTCAGAGGGTCGGGTTTGGATCGTGGACTTTCGTCGAATTCCAGTTTTCTATGTCCTTACTGTCTTTCGTTCAGATTGTCTCCATTGTAGTCGTGACAAGAGATCAGCCATAATGCGTCTCCAACTATATTCATTCCTTTGGTGTCTCCTTCTCCAAGTGGCATTAGGACAAGAAGATGACCTCTCTTGTTCCAAGACAAAAGCGTGTGAAATCGGATGTTGTGGTCCCCCGTACGAGATACCTCTCCAACCATTCAGCTGATACTTACTTGAATAGCGATCCAACGACTGGCCTTGGGGTTTGCGGCCTAGGACCAGATTTCTGCGGGACAGGATGTCAGGGCACTTGCGATTACAAAAGCGAATGTGACCCGGGTTGGGGTCTGGACTGGTCAAATGCAACAGACTGCCCATTAAATGTCTGTTGTAGCAAATTCGGTTTCTGCGGTATGAGGATCGAAATTTTAAGGAGATGCAGACACTGATTCTTGGATAGGAACCACGGCCGATTTCTGCAACGGAAAAGTCGTCGTGTCTCCTGAATGCTCAGGTCGCAGCTCAGACCAGAAGACGATCGGATATTATGAAGGATGGAATTTACAGAGAACTTGCGGAAGTACGTCTACGCAGCACATTCAAAGACCGAGAAGGTCTAACTGACACCGATTACAGCAATGGCGCCAGAGGATATCCCCCTTGGCTATTATACCCACATCAACTTTGCATTTGCACTAATCCACCCGACGACCTTCCATATTGCTCCAATGGATGCGGGAACTGCGTCCTTATACACCCGTGTCACAGCGCTCAAGGAGAAGGACCCAACGCTGAAAGTATGGATAGCCATTGGCGGCTGGGCAATGAACGACCCAGGCCCGACCAGGACGACTTTCAGTGACCTTGCGAAATCGGAGTCCGCACAAGATGCCTTCTTCGAGTCACTTATTAAGTTCATGCTGGAGAACGGATTTGACGGCGTGGATATTGACTGGTATGAGAGCATCCCCTCATCATTTTGAGACGTAAATTCTAACTGAATACTAGGGAATATCCAGGTGCTGAAGATCGAGGCGGCATACCGGAGGACTTCGACAACTTTGTAACCTTTATGCGCAACCTGAGGAACAGACTGAATGGAAGCGGTAACGCATTTGGACTGTCTATTACCTTGGTGAGTGGTTCAATTATCCCTACTTTGAAGCACGTATCTGACCATGTCAAGCCTGCGAGTTATTGGTATCTTAAAGGTTTCAATATCATTGAACTTGACCCCATACTCGACTGGTTCAATATCATGACATACGATATCCGTAAGTTAGCTTGACTTGAAATTTTCGACGTTCTCACTAATGCCGCTGGCCTAGATGGTACCTGGGATAGTACGGTGAAGTCGATCGGACCGTACGCATTTGCACACACAAATCTCACCGAGATCAATCAGGGTCTTGAACTTCTATGGCGAAACAACATCAACCCGGAGCGAGTAGTCTTAGGTCTAGGGTTCTATGGAAGAAGCACGTACCCTTGTCAACCCCATGTTAAGAAATTACGCTAATGCTATCACCGATAGGCTTTACAATGAAGGACCCGTCCTGCATGCATGCTGGTTGCGAATTCAGTGACGGCGCAAAAGGGGGCGCATGCACTGGAACACCAGGTGTCCTATCTGCTCATGAAATCGTCCAGATCATCGATGATGGTGCTACGGTCACCTTTGACAAAGAGGCTGCTGCGAAAATCGTCACCTGGGACAGCGACCAATGGGTCAGCTGGGACGATGCTGAAACGCTCGAGTTGAAGCTTAACTACGCTAATCGAAGATGCCTTGGAGGGTGAGTGAAGTTGCGTGGGATATATCAGTGCGATCAGTGTACTAATTCGGGCCATAGGACGATGGTTTGGGCAATTGACTTAGATGACGGAACCTTAATCGATGCGCTGGGAGGGCTCTTGGGAAGGGAGAAGAAGGAGACGTACCCAACCGGCGGATGGAAGTGGCTCTATGCCGATCTTGGGTCGGGCCAGGAGGAATAGTGATTGGGACAAAGTGGTTGGACATGTATACCAGTTCAAACTAGCTTTGAAGACTTCGTAGCTCATCAGTTAACTGTCTATTATTCTGCCCTTGCTTAATCCTATTTTCTCGGACTGTAACGGAATAGCGTACTAGGAAAGTGTGCAAAAGGCCATCTACGGGCAGTGTAATCTCTGCTAGTCCGGAACACTGATCCAATATGAATCACCGGGCCTCTCTGCCTATGCTTTGCGTCGGAAGATTGAGCCAGTTCTGATTTTTGTCACCGTCAGATAGGGGCCAAGAGCCTGCGCTGCTGTTCTCGACAAGCCGTACTACTAACAACCTATCGACATGGATGTTCAGGGCCTAGGCGGAATAACTACTATTCAACAATATCATTTACCACGTTTGAACCATCCCGTATTCCCGCCAATTTACCACACGGTCAGAGGAGCCGAAATCAATAAATCACCTTGTTATATCTGAACCCGGCAGTCAGCACTCCGTGGAGCACTAAAACGGTGAAGCAGAACCGTTAATGCGCCTACCAACCCTGGGTCGTTGGTCTCCGACGGAGTGGAACCAGGAAACTTCACCTTGGCGCCACACCCGATACATCTGAAGTTTTAAATGGAGCTAGAGAATGGATCTCATCCCTGAAGACTGATACGAGAGATTCAACCAGGATTATCGCCAAGATGAAGAGATGAACAGAGCCGCGAGGCTTGAGCCTGATCGTGTGGCGTGAGGGCTGAAGCGATTGAACGGGGATCTCACAGACACCATCGGAAATTCGGAATCCTTCTAGAATGTCCGGCGATTCGCAAGGGACCTATTTCGATACTTATTAGTCAATTACCCCCCGATATGATATTCATACTCCCTGGATAGTTGTAGTGCTTATATACTAGCGCGGTATCTCATATTGCCCTGCATGACACCAGCAACCACTAAGTCCAACAGTGGCTGGGCTAAGGAGAAAGCCATACCCGCAGTTGCAGGTGTTCCTGCATTAGAAATATTCATGGACTCATGGTTACATCGCGAGCGGTGAACGGAACGGTCAACCGTGATAATTTTCCATTCACAAGGCAAGGAATCCGATCCTGTTCGTGAGAGATTGATTCGGAGCTTCGGTCGGCGGGTGTCGGAAGCTGAAGGGAGAACAGAAGAATTTGAGACTCAAATTCAGATGAGAGGAGACTAATGGCATAAGGGAATGCCTTCGACGAGACCAACGGAGAATCAGGGAATACTGGCCGTCATCGGTCAAGCACTTGGGAATGACATCTGGGTCCCAGACGATCGCCACCTGGAGAACTCAACCTCATCGTGACTTCTTTCTTCCTGCTCTAGTATTGTCCTGAGAGGATAACCCCAAAGCACAGTACGATGGCTACATTCGTTTCATTTTTTGTCACTCTTTTATGTCTGAGTATTGTGGAAGCAGGTCATATCTATCATCATCCCCACAGACTTATTCAACGTCAAGAGTCGACTCCAGGAGCACCAACGCAGCCAGGAATCACTCCAAAATGTAACAAGTTCTATACAATTATTTCCGGAGACAGTTGTAATTCAGTCGAGACCACGTTCGAAATCACCCATGAGGACTTTATTGCATGGAACCCGGACGTGTCATCGGACTGCATATCGAACTTCTGGCCCGATTATTCTTACTGCGTTGGTATCGCCACTCCAGACGCGCCAACACTTCCAGGAACCTCTCCGAACTGTAACAAGTATCATACAATTGTTGACGGAGATACTTGTTCTACAGTCGAGGAGGCGTACGGGATCACCCACGAGCAGTTCATCGAATGGAATACCGATGTATCATCCGACTGCGTAACGAACTTTTGGCTCGATAATGCCTACTGCGTTGGTGTCGGGGCTTCCCCTTCAGCCGCCCCCTCTACTTCTATTCCAGTCACTTTTCCAAGCTCGTCTAGCATTCCCATTACGTCCGCGCCCGTCAATTCGACGTACTCGACGCGATACCCGGTTACGTCAATAAATATCTCCTCGACAACGGTGGATGAGACATGGCCTCCAGCGAAGACGCAGGCGGGCCAACCTGCCTCCTGCAACAGGTGGCATTTGGTACTGGCGGCCGATACCTGCGAAACCATTTACAGGATGTATTCTTCTACTCTCAATAAGAAGCAACTGTACGTCATATAAACACCACAAAAAGAGACCTGGAAACACGATGCTGATATCGGAATGGACAGGCTTGAATGGAATCCGGCCCTGAGTGCCGACTGTTCGGGCTTATACTATCAGTGGTGGGTATGCGTTGGGATTCAGGTCCAAACAACACCAGCTCTCTCGTTCCCTCCAGTGACATCGGGGTCTGATGCTCCGCCGGAACCCACTGAATACACGCCAACATTAGTGCCGACAATCGATTCGAGCTTTATTCCGTCTCCTACACAGCCTGGCACCGCGCCTGAATGTGACGGGTGGTATAAAACATCAACAGTCAGTCGACGATTCCAAGTCCATCATGTTCCCTTCACTGACGTCTGTTTCCCTAGAATGATACCTGCTATGACCTCCTGCAGAACTTCGGATACGTTTCGATGGAGCAGTTTGTGCTATGGAACCCTGCAGTGGGGGCCGATTGTACTGCCCTGTTGGCTGACACCTACTATTGCATCGCAGATTTTCCATCTCCTCCTCAACCCCCTACCGTGCCACCGACCCCCTCGCCTGTATCAGGTGGAAACCCCGCTAACTGCACTACGTGGTACCAAATGACTGGGTCCGATACGTGCGATTCGATTGCACTGATGTTCGGGACGTTCTCCAAGGATGAGTTTATGACTTGGAATCCCTTAGTCGGGGGCGACTGCTCCGGTTTGACAGTAGGCTTGGTCAGACTCTAAGCAGACATGACGCATTGCTGACCGAATAGGAATACCTGTGGTATTGCGTTGCCATCCCTGGAACGCCAGCGACTCGCACTGCCCCGCCACCAACTGTAACCACATTGCCACCGGGAACAGAGCCACTGCCTCAACAGACAGGTATCAGTACCGGCTGTACAAAGTATTGGCTCGTGGGAGGGTACGAAAATCCAACTCTTGACCAATGTTTCGCACTGACACACCCCCAGAGACGATGACTGCTACTCCATCATATATGGGAATGAGATCTCCGTTGATGATTTCTATGCCTGGAACCCGGCAATCGGAGCCGGCTGTCAGGGCCTCGAAGAAGGATATTTCGTCTGCGTTGGAACGGATGTCCCTATGACGACAACGCCAGGCGATAGCAGCTCTACCATTATTCCTGACCCGTCGAGTTCCTCTATCCCGCCCGGCACGCCGACGCCAGGCGACGGTAGCTCTACCATTACTGCTACCCCGTCCAGTTCGGCTCTCCTGCCGAGCTCGTCTGGCACGCCGACGACGAGCGATACTCCTGTCACCACGCCTGACCCGTTTCAGACTGACATGATCTCTGGTTGCCGCAGATTCTATCTTGTGCAAAGCGAGGATGGATGCTTCGACATTGCCGCCTCCGCTGGAATCGATTTAGAGTAAGTCAACTCCGCGTTTCGCCAACTCGAGATATCTAACACCCGTGCAGTGACTTTTACAAATGGAACCCAGGTGTAGGAACAGATTGTGGCGGTCTGTGGCTTGATTACTACGTCTGTATTGGCATTGCAGGCCCCGCAACCACTATTAGTAGTGGTCCACCTGTTCCAACTAGTTAGTGGTAACTATAAGTAATCACAGAGGGCATGTAAATCTTACAAAGATGCATGACACTCGCCTTTGAGCATGGTATTTCTGGAAATGTAGAAAATCAATGGGATTCGCCACTAAAGCACGTTGCATACTACCCATAGTTGTTAGCATTCGGTTTCGCGGTTTCGCGCAGGAATTGAAAGAGAAACGCCAATTCCAAAACTGCTTACCGTGGCAGGCGTATCGACATATGCGATCCAGTAGCCAACACCCGGATTAGAATCCACGGAACGCCAAATCTCGAGCGGACTGCCAATCCACGGATTCTTCTCGACCAGTTCTCCACCATCTCCCAAGCAATATTTAAGGGCGAAAAATTCCCGACTACCAATGACGAGCCAGCAGGAAAACGGGCGCAAGGCCGCGTAATGAGCGATAAGTCGATCTACGGGCGCCAGTTCCTGGTCAATGAGGGTTTTCGAGATCGCACTTTTTGGCAGCTCGGGGCTACACGATACCAGTTTGAGTGACTTTAGGTTTGGGAAGGTATCGATGAGGCGATTGGGGAGGTCCACACAATAGCGGTGTCCATCCCAGGGTTTGGCGGCCGTGAAACATTTAAAATAGCAAGTCAGTTCAAGAGATGTGACTCTGACGAGATGGGACTCGGGTAATATGCTTTTAAAGTTGTGGAGAAGCGCCGGAGCGGCGCCCATTTCGAGGTAAAACGTATTCTCCGAGAAGAGAAAAGGAAGGCTCTCGTGATACCTAGGATAGAGTCAGAATACGTCGATAGCTCGGGCCTCAGTTTAGTTGTGGCGCGATCATGCTCGGCCGCTCGAATATGCAATAATACCTACGTCTGTCGACATGCAAGAAGCAATCCTAGAACCCCAAATTTCTCTAGATCTGGGCCCCAATCCTTCCCTAAACACATGTCGTACGCGAAGGGTTCCTGAAAGGGTATTTCTCTTGTCGGCTCATAGCGGGTGTCTCTTAGCACCTCCCATTTCCGGCGACAGATCTGGCCCCGCGGTTCCCAAGTCCCCTGGCGCTTTCCGTGTCCGAGGTAGAGATGGATGACTCTACCTCCGAAAACCTCTTTGTATATCGCATTCCTGATCTCGCTAGGCAGCTTTAGGAAGGATTGGCAGGGAACAGCTTCGTCACCAATGGGCTGTGCGGCTCGCACGGGAACGCGAGAGTCGTAAGATGGTAATACTGGGAATACCATCGAATGACGCCAATACTTTGGTTGAGGTTCTTTCCGAGCCCGGCGCTCTTCCCGCCATCTTCGGAGGTGATCCATGGAGACGATGACTATTGGTGTCAAATATCAAAGGCCAACTCTGAGCAGAAGAAATAACAGTGCGTCTGAAATGAGAGCGCGCAGAGTTGGTGTATCAGGACGCAGTAGCAGCTAACACTGGATGAAAAAATGTAGCTGTGCAAAAAAGCGCAGATTCTAAGGCGGAATTATGTATGCTAGATAAATTCAAGTTACATGAATAAGAGTAAAATGAATAATACAATAGTTGGAGTCTCGTAGCCCTGCGCACGTTTAGGCACGACTGAATGTTGAAGAAAGGGGGGGATGTTGAAAGAGTATGGTAGTTAACTATTAGAGGAGATTCTGGTCACCTAATGTAGTTATATCGCAGGCTTATCTCAGTTGGGACTCAGGCGGCAATGGTACCCCCTGGCCATATGGCGTTCCGCTGCGGCGTGCCGCCATCTCCGCCACTAACCACCATGAAGTTCTTCATCATGCCCACGCTTAAATGCTCTTCGCGAAAGAACATTGAATACACATTTGGTTTCGGAGCGGAGGTTGAAAGTCCCGGGAGCTCCGAGTACAACTTATTCATATGTACGTAGTTACTTGGAGAGACAAGAATGTCCACAGGAATGCCTGATGAACAGAGATATGCAGCCTCACACCACTGCCCAGTCTCAATACCAGTGAACTTGCCGTAATGCAAAACCAGGCCTGTGAGAGGCGGAGCAATTGCACCTGTCTTGGATGGATAGAGCAGAGCATTCTCCAGCATACACGACAGTGTATGGCTTTCCCGCTGCCCTGACTTCCGCAAATAAACGTCGACCACAGGGCGTTGATATTTGCGTACACCAGGTTCTCCTCACGATCGTTGGTATGGTCCTCGTCGTTTTCACCTCCATATGTCGCGGATCTGATACCAAGCAATGCGTATTGGGGCAGTATTTGCTCGGTAGAATCATCTGTGGAGGGTACATCACGAGTCGGTCGCTTGATTATCGCATGAACATCAGAGGAGAATAACGGTGTCGTTCTTATCTCTTCGAAACGCGCTTGGTCACGGCTGTCAGTGTCGATAACGCTATTCTGAGGGACTAGCATAAGATGACTCTGGACCTCAGCGTCCAAGGCTAACTGCGCCATGATGTCGAATATGTGCGAGCTTCCGTCCACTCTCGGGTTATTGGTCAACTTAATTGGAGATTCAGCGAGGTAAGGCCTGGGAAAGATGAACAACGTGTTGAGATGTCTCAAAAACCCGGCGAAGAAGGAGATGATATAGGACAGGGTCTTCTTTCAATATACAAGTTTGTACAGATATGAATGAAAATGGGTATTGTGGAAGAGCTAGGAAATGTCTAGCTCCAAACAAACAAGACATATAAAAACCCAAACAAGATATGCTTTGGCTAATCACATCTGTTTTTACTAGTAGAGATTGTCCTGGAATCATCATGTTGATGCCAGAGAACATCAAATAGAGTACGGGATATACTAGGCCGCGTTTCTGCCAGGATGCCCCAAAGATTGCGACCTAAGGGCCCTGGAACCGTGGAGAAAAAATAAAATAAACAGGTAACTATCTGGTTCTTACTCTTTAGCTACAAAATTCTTGGTACAAGCTTGCAACTCTGCCACAACTTATGATTCGGATTAGCGAGCGTTCAGCGTTTTCTTCAGTAATGGCTTGTACTTCCTCACATTGCTGGCGCCTCAAAGATTGATACTCTAAAGAGAAAGTGCGGGGAGAAGTAACTAAGTTAACTTAACTTACAGAACTAACTAAGTTAGCGTAAATTTCGGAAAGAAGCAATTTATGTGCATAATTTAAATTCTATCAGTCATCCGAAGAAATATATATAAATTACTGAAATTCAACCACCCTACACCCGAGGGAACGGTGGATCCCAAGAACGGGGCCGATCAGACGCCGGGCGGTCGAGAAACGAGCGGTAGATGAAAGCGCGGGTCCCCGTATGCGGCTCATATCAGGGAGAATAACTAGAGTGCTTGCTACTGTACATAGTTAGTACCATGGTCACAAGAAATCGTCGGTAGATTTCTTCGGATTTGGAGTGGGAGGAAATCCCGACCGTGAAACTTACTCTTTTAAATTAGAGACTTAATATTACGCTTCATCTTCTACACCGACTGTCGTCATATACTTCTTACTATGTTTCCTTCAAGCAACGAGAACAAAAGCTACACCATGGGCCATACAAAGTCCTCCACGGCCAGCCATGCCACGCGAACCATCTACTCGGATGCATCTTTCCTCCTTCCATATATTCAGCCATACTACCAAATTCTCGATATCGGCTGCGGCCCTGGTACTATCACCGCTGGCTTTTCGGAACTGGTTCCGCACGGCAGTGTGACAGGCATCGACCTGGGCCACACTATACTGCAGCAGGCGCGGGAGAACACGCATGCACTTATCGCGCGTAGCCCCGATGTGCCGAGAGGGGAAACCACCTACCAGGAAGGTGATGTTGTGGTAGGATTGAAGTTTGAAGATAACACGTTCGATGTGGTATTCGCGTCGCAGGTTCTTATACATCTTCCGGAACAAGTCTCAGTGGTACGAGCGCTGAATGAGATGAGACGGTTGGTCAAGCCTGGAGGAATTGTCGCTACCAGGGATGGCGCAAAGATGCTCTTCTATCCGGACTATAATCTTGAGAAGTTGTGGGAACAGAATCTTCTCAAAGGAATCGGCCTTGATGAGTGGCCAGGGCCAAAAATGCGAGGGCATTACCGTCAAGCTGGTTTTGACGTAGATGGTCTTAGAGAGAATGGGCAGAAGCAGGTTATTATCGGTGTTGGAAGCAATGTATACGCGGGAACCATGGACGAAAGAAAGGCATATATCAGGTATAGAAAACATGGACGAAATCATACCAATGCTGATCACTTCTAGGACATTTACTAGGAGATTCAATCCTGGAGAACCATTCAGAGAATGCTGGATCAAGGTCGGCATATCTGAAGAGGAGATCCAAGACTGCATTGGGGCGTTTGAGAAGTGGGCTAACACCGAGGATGCATGGGCGACGACTGTCCAAAGCGAGGTTCTGGCCTGGAAGTAGGGATTGATGCACAAGGAGGACGTATGGACTTCAGAAGCTTGACTGGTCGGTAAGAGATGTACATGCTGGCCGCAGTTCCTGTGCCGTCCTATGTCACAGTCTTCCCCAAGGCGGGTGACTATCACTTCAGGAGACAGGCCATAGGTGACAGGGCTGGAACAAAGAAGCAAGAGCCACTCCGATCCGCTGTATGGAAGCATCAGTTGCCGAAATTTTACTGACTTGCACTCAGCTCTTTGGCAGGCCGAAGCCGTAAAAATGTACGATGTCTACCAAAGCAGCTCTTTCAATATTGTCACCGTCGATTCTCTAGACACAAACAGCGGTTGCTTCCTCGATAGTCTTGGTCCCTGAGTCAGTATCCCGTCTTTGATGCTAATGACAGATACTTGTTCGCTCGTATACCCCTTTCTGAAAGAGACGTTATCAATTCTACCCTTCTCGCTCGCGGGTGGTAAGTTTACAACCCTTCTAACTTCGTATTCTCATCTAACTCTAGGGACTTTCAAGGACTGATACTCGCACCACGACCCATTTACTTCGTCAAATCCCAGTGATACTGGCAATGCCAGAATCAGGTGCACTCAGAAGATGTAGTATGTAGTATTTCCGAGCTCTCTAGATTAAATATGATGTGGGCAAAGGCATTGCGTTTTGGAAAGCGAAGAAGACCGGTTTAGTCTTGGACTAAGTACCACGAGGGGAGAATTTGTTAGTCTCAAGATGATAGTTATCTCTATTTTGTTGCAAAGAAAGTCTTATAGAGGCGATCGGCATCGTTTCAGTACCGAAACTGGTCTGTGAAGGGCCCCGAATTAGCTGATCAGGTCCTCCATCCAGCTCTACATCAGTGGTTTTAGCAGCTATCTTCTCACAATTCAATCCTACCCATCTGCTTCAAATCTCTCCCATACTTGGTCTCTCTCTTTTGCGTTTTCTCGGGCTAGAGATACAGATATCGGAAGAAGTCAATTATTCAATAGGATTCAGCTTGAAAAGATATTGTCTCGAGGGGATATTCAGGTATGGTGCCTGGACGAGTCATTTCAGACCGTTGTCAAGTCTCCGAGGAAACCCGAAGATGCACCTCACAACGATCTAAAAACTTTCCTCCATCACGCCGGAAATGATATCTATGTCGAGCTGCTGCTTCATAGTGCTGCTCAGATCGCAGACGCCCTCACTTTTGTCCATGAGGAGGGAGTTACCTACGGATACCTAACTTGCCAGAATATATTGCTAGATAAGTATCTTAGCATCAAGTTGCCGATTTCGCCGGATCGTCGTTGGATAGTTCCCCTCTCCTGATCACGGTCACAGTAACCATCGATCCGCCGAATTGGCCCAATCTGCAGAGAGTGATCTCTTTGCGTTCGGTTCCTCCTTGTATGAAATCATGACTGGAGCCGCTCGTTACCGGGATGTTGACGAGGAGATCCGGGTCGGTATTTGAATGCAGAATTTTCTGAGACCGAGTCTCTAGGCTAATTGGACCAGTCATCAGAAAATGCTGGCAAGGCCAATATATTCGCTCTGACGCTGTGGTTCGAGCCCTAAGAAGTAAGTTTGATCTGGCCGTGCACCTGGTCATACTTCGACCCTGATCTTCATCCTGATGGCGAGCAGCCAGGCAGCCGGTGATGCGCTTACTTGCTTAGGAAGGCATCTTCAGAGCTAAATCATGCAAAGAACTCTAATCATTTGGTGATATGAGGTTCAATATTTTATACCGTCACAAGATTTAACCCAAATTGATATAGATGAGACAGCCCTTCCCCAGAGTCTTGGCAGTATCGGCGATATTGCTTCGAACTTTAGCATTCGTTATCTCATGCGTCGTACAACTCGGCTGGAGTCCGTACCCGCATGAATATTGGATTTGAGCAAGTAAATCGAATAGCCGGAATTCGTGTCGAATATAAGATGTTCTTGGCGGAGGGGATGGGAAGCCGTCTCTCAATCTCGGCATGGAATGGCTTGATTATGAATTCGAATATAAGACTCATGTCTTGGACAGCTACCAGATACGGTAGGCAAAGAGTACCGGTCTTTCATAATACCTTCGTTTGAGTCGCTCTCGGTTTGTCGCGCTGTCGAGTAGTAGTCAGTCCTTCACGATGCATCTCCAACTCCTCCTCACGAGTCTTTCCCTTACCAGTCTCTCCTTCGCCGCCCCCCAAGGCCCTACGCCCGCTGCCCCAGCCCGACAATGCAAGCGTATTCCCACCGACCCCGAGTGGCCGGCCCCCGAGGCCTGGAAAGCCGCGATGCCCGCCGTCGTCGCGCGCGGCCCGCAAGGCAATCCTACTCGACCCGACTACTCCATCGAAGCCTTCTCTGTCGCCGACGTGCAAGCCGCCGTCAACTTTGCCCGGACGAACAACATCCGCCTCACCATCGTCAACAGCGGCCACGACTTCCTAGGAAGGAATGACGCGCCGACCGGACTATCGTTGATGGTCGGGGATCTGAAAGGAGCGAAAGTCTTGCAGAGTTTCACGCCGAGTGAGAAAGGGGCGGAGAGCCCGGATTACGAGGTGGGGGCGGTGGCGAGCGCGAATAAGATCACGGTGCTGCCGGGGCAGCAGCCAGCGGTGACGTTTGGCGCGGGAGTATCAACGCAGGAATTGCATGATGTGTTGGCGCCGAGTGGACTGTTCACCATGGGTGCGGCGCACGGAGAGGTGAGGACGGCGGGAGGGTGGGGGCAGACTGCCGGACATGGGCCGTTTACGAGCGTGTACGGGTTAGGGGTCGACCAGGTGTTGGAATATAAGGTCGTTACTGCCGACGGTGAGTTGCGAGTTGCCAATGCGAAGGTGAATCAGGATCTCTTCTGGGCACTGAGAGGTGGTGGAGGAGGGACGTTTGGGGTCGTGGTCGAGGCGACAGTGAAGGCGTTCCCAACTCCGAAGATTACAATGACGAGGTTCTGGCTCAACGCGACGGAGGTCGGCAGTGGAAGAATCTTCGAAGCTGCTGCGTACCTCCATAGTCAGTTTCCGGAAGTAAATGCTAAAGGGATGCAGGGATACGTGAGTGCATAATTTTCCCCTTATCATCCAATCTGCTGACCAAAACAGTACTACACCCAAGAGAACACCCTATCAGCAACTTTCTTGAGCATTGGCGAGCATGGCGGGGTTGCCACCGCAAATGCCACATGGCAACCGGTCCTTCAGAAACTGGCCAGCCTGCCGGGCATCACGACACCCATCACCTCGTTCCTCGAGTACCACACCATGAAACAGTGGTTCGACTCCGCATTCGGCCCTATCCCCGCGGAGACACACACCGAGATGCCCGAGGAAGGAGGCCATTCTCATGGGGATACAGTCGGAGCCACCGAGGAACCAGCCGGGGGACATGATCACGGCGAGCCCACCCCAGCGACCACCGCCATCGCCGGAGGACATGACCACGCCGAGCCTACCCCTGAGGCCACCACCATGGCCGGCGGCCACGACCACGCCGAACCCGCCGCCTCAGGGGGTCACGCCCACGCCCAGCGGGACACCTACCACCTCGACCCACGCTCCGCGCACGAGCCCGAGACGCTCCGCGAGTTCTTCAAGCGGCACGGCCCCGGCGGGATGATGGTGCTGGACGGCAAGCGGCCGATGGATAGCCGACTCCTCTGGGCATCGCACCTGAAGGACCCGGCGCTGGCGGGGGCGCTGAACGCGACGTTTCCGCGGATGAAGTATGGGGTTCTACGGGGACATCTGATCGGGGGCGGGGCTGTGTTGAAGGAGGAGGACACGGAGACGAGCGTGAACCCGGCGTGGAGGAAGGCGTATGTGCATTTGATCTCCACGGGGGCGGAGGTGCCAAGTATTTCGCCGGTGCGAGATCTGAGTCCTTTGAGTGGGTGTTATGTCAACGAGGTAATCCTCACCCCTATCATCTTTCCACCCCCTCCTTCTAACCCCACAGGCCTCCTACAACGAACCCAACTGGAAACAATCCATGTGGGGCACCCATTACCCCCGTCTCCTCTCCATCAAAGACAAATACGACCCCACCGGCCTTTTCTGGGTGACCCCGGGCATCGGCGCCGACGCCTGGTCCGTCCAAGATGGCGTCCGCCTTTGCCCGGCCACCCCGTCCCCCGCCGGGCCGATCGAGTATCCGCCGGCGAACGACAATCCGAATATGCGGGATCCGGAGACGGAGTTCCGGAGCAGCGGTGCGTGGCCGCAGAATCAGACGCAGGCGGATGCGAGTACGAGGGGGGGGCAGGCGGCGTTGGAGGCGGCATGGGCAGCGGGGGCGGCGCCGGTGGTGGAGGCAGGGGGGCATGATCATTGAGTGATAGGAAGGGGAAAGAAAAGGGGAAAGAAAAGAGAGATGAGAGGGACTGCGTCGGGTTTGCAAGGACGGACTTGGGTAGCATACATCAGTTCATTCGATAAAACGGAAAAACACGAAGGTTATCTTACAGAGCGTGATTTAATGATGAATCTAAGCCGTAAATACGCACAATACGGTGAACTCCTGACCACCGAAGCGCGCTTTTTGGGGACCCAAGAACCCCAGATCCGTGGAATGTATGTGAAAAGGAAAAGGACGCAGAAGGACCAACACACCAACACCCCCTACAACATCGCACAACACCACACCACACCGTCCATTCTCGGTTTCCAAACCCCACTCGCTGGCTTCTCTCGCCAGGTGCGCCCCTCGCCAATATTAATTAAACCCGCAGCAATTTCGCCGCATAATCCACAATCAACTGCTCACTCGGGAACGCCATCTCCTCCAACTTCTGCGCATACGGCGTCGGCACCTCCGCGCCCGTCACGCGGACCGGCGGCGCGCGCAGATAGTCGAAGCCGAACTCGCACGTCAAGGCGATCAGCTCGGCGCCGACGCCGAAGCTGGGGAAGCCGCTCTCGACGGCCATGAGGTGGCCGGTTTTCTTGACGGATTTGATAATGGCCTCAACGTCGAGGGGCTTGATGGAACGGAGGTTGATGACTTCGACGTCGATGCCGTACTGGGATTTGAGCTGAGCAGCGGCGGTGAGGCATTGGCCGACGCAGCGGGAGAGGGTGACCATGGTGAGGTCAGAGCCAGGGCGTTCGATTTTGGCTTTGCCGAACTAGGTGATGTTAATATAGATACGGGGAGGGAGATATGACGGAGTATACCGGAATAACGAAATCGTCTTTCTGGGCCGCCTCGCTCATGGGGAACGAGAGCCCATATAACAATCTATATCCCAATGTCAGCTGCTTCTCTCCACATCATCGCACCACACGTACTCATTCTCCAACACCATCACGGGATTCGGATCCCGAATCGCCGCCTTCATCAGGCCCTTCGCGTCCTCTGCGCTATACGGGACCACGACCTTCAGCCCGGGGATGCTCCCGTACCACGCGGCGTAGTCCTGCGAGTGCTGCGCGCCCACGCCGGAGGCGAACCCGTTCGGCCCGCGGAAGGTAATGTTGCAGGGCTGGATGCCGCCGGACATGTAGTGCGTCTTAGCGGCGCTGTTGATAATTTGGTCGATGGCTTGCATGGCGAAGTTGAAGGTCATGAATTCACACTGGGAGGCGTTAGTTGGTTTGCTGGAGCACAGAGGGGGGGAGTGTGGTGCGTACGATGGGGTGGAGGCCGGCGAGGGCGGCACCCACGGTGAGGCCTGCGAAGCCGGACTCGGTGATGGGGCTGTCGATGACTCGTTTGTCGCCGAAGCGGTCAAGAAGACCTTTCGTGACTTTGTAACTATCATCGCAACCAAGTCAGCCCAACTTCACTCCGAACATATCCCGGGGTTTAAATCAGCTCCTCAAGGGTGGAATTGGCCATCCAACCGTAGGACTACGCTCACGCCATCCCGATGCACACATATAAAACTCCAGGGACCACCTACGCTCCATTATACTGCGCCACCTCCTCCCCCATGATGAACACCTTCTCATTCTGCTCCATCTCCTCGGACATGGCCTCATTCAACGCCTCTCGCACTGTCATCTCCTTTGTCTCCGACGCATATCCTCTCCGTCCCGCCCATGATGGTGCCAACGACGCCGCCACACCGCGGAACGCCGGCCGACTTGACTGGCGGACCGATGCGCGGGCGGCGGATGCGAGGGTGGCGGTCGGGCGGAGGAAGCGGACGGATGCCATGGTTCGGCGTGGGTGGGGTGCTACCGGAGGTGGAGGAAGGGAGGGGGTGGAAGGGGATTAGTCCGGTGCAAGTGGAGGAGTAAAAGATGGAGGGTAGGAAGACAGAAGAGACAAGACGGAATTGAGAGGTTCGGAGTGGTGAAGCAATGGAACGGAGCAAAGTTGGGAGAGAAGCGATTGCAGGGATGAGGCTAGAAGTTTGGTGATTCTCAACGTTGGGCGGTTCCACTGTTTTCGGATTGGGGATGCGAGTCGGAGTACGGAATATTACTATTGGAATATAAACAAAAGAGAAGCGAGAGATTCAATTAGAACATAATATGATAGGGAAAGGTAATGTATGCACTCGTATATCTTCAATGGCTCGCCCATCGAGGTCTCCCTTTCTGTGACGGACTAATATTAACTCTTCTAAGTCTTCTTATGGTTACCTCCTACAGAATACTACACGCTGCAAGCACCACACCACAAGCGAGCTATGCATCCCATCAAACGCCAAAGACTAAATCAGCCTACCATGAACATAACCCCATCGCCCGATCATCTCATGCCGCCGGCTTCCTCGCCACCATCAAATACATTGGTGTGAACAGCTTCTCCTTCCCCCCCTGCACCAACGCATCCCCGCCGATCGCTAACGTATCCGCCGTCTTCTGCGATCCTTTGGGTGCGAGCCCTATCGTCTCCAACACACCCACCGCATTGTGCACGATGCCCCGCCCCAACTTCGTCATGCGGAAAATGGTCAGGAAATCGAACATGCTGCCCAGGTACTTGAAGTCGCCGGACAACGGCCAGTACCACGGGATCGCGTCCGGTCGGTCGGCCATGTCCTCGTTGACCTCGAGTTCGAAGCCCGCGTCCTTGATCGCTTTAATGGCGACATCGACCGGCTCCATGTTCGAGATGCCGTCGCCGATCTCGATGTCCAGCCGGATCTGGCGGTGGCGCGCATCCTTCGGGTTGTAGTTGTCGGTCATCACCCATTCGTAGACGCCGAAGACGCCGCCAGGCTTGAGGACACGGAAGATCTCCGAGTAGACACCGACGAGGGCCGGCGCGTGCACGGTCGCTTCGATGGCGTAGACGGCGTCGAAGCTGTTGTCGGGGAACGACATCTGCATGAAGTCGCCCTTGACGAACTTCAGCTTGTCAGACAGCCCTTCCTTGGCGGCGTAGTGCGTGGCGCGGTCGATTTGGTAGTCGTTGTTGTTCAGCCCGACGATGTTGGCGCCGGAGAACTTGGCGATCTGCCGTGCCGGTCCGCCAACGCCGCAGCCGACGTCGAGGACTCGCATACCGTCTCGCAGGCCCATAACGTGGGCGAGGTAGTGTTCGTGGCGGGCAATGGCTTGGTGGAAGGATTCGCCGTAGGCGAAGCGGCAGAAATGGAAGGAGGCACCCCAACCGTACTCGTAGAAATCGGTGGCGAGGTTGTAGTAGCTGAAGGGAAAATGGTTAGCGATGGCACTAGTTGTTGGATTGGCCGAACATACTGTTTCGTCAACGTCGCATACTCATTTCGGCGTGACTATTGATCCAGATGTTAGAAAGAACCCCAGCAAGGATCGACGATCGGAAGAAGTACACACAGCGCGCGACTCCTCTGTCTCCTCAGCGGCGGCCATGTCGTCGAAATGCTTGAAGTACTCGTCCACTGCGGCCTTCTGCGCGCCGGTATCCTTGTTCAACAGCGAGCCCAAGCCAGCCCTCTTCGTGGCGGCCTTCCCGTGCATGGCCTTGTTGAAGGCGGCGTCGCGGGCGTGGTCCTCCACCTCCAACTCCACAACTCGAGCGGGCGCCATGATGTCGGATGGGGGATATGAAGGGATGTAGGGTATCGAGGGGTATCGAGGGATGGAATGAGGGAGTTGGAAGGCAATTGGGAAGGATTGAGGGTGCAATTGGGTGGAGGAAGTCGGGAGGGATAAGTTAGATTGCGTAGAATAATTTATCAGGTTGATGGAGAGGGAGTTCCCTGCACTGGCACAGCAGGGATGTAAGGCGATAAGGCGTCAAGGTGTCAAGGATCCTGGTGTGGGTGACGCTTGAATGTGGCGGAGTCGGGTGAGCCAATCAAAATCAAGGAGCGAGAAAGATTGACAGGGGCAAAACGATTGTAATTGGATTGATTCTTTAGTTTTGGCGGCGTGTTGACAGGGGTCGGAGGAGCAGATATCGACTCAATCGTTAGGAGAAAGCCACATGCACCGCTACAATTCCATGCAACCTCAATTGAAGAAGTTGGAATATAAACGATCTATCTAATAAGATAATAAGAATTCTTACGAATTAGTCAACTGTGGGCCGGATATCCTGATCGGTACGCCGCGAGGTGAGAATTGAGATACACAGGCCCAGACAGGGTCAGCCAACAGGGGAAGGGGGCGCGCAATCCGCGGACGCCCGGACGCCGCGGATTGCAAAACCCACCCCCTGTCGGTTCAGGTCTTTGGGCTCCTGAATGAAACTTTTAGCGTCATGAGCTTCTAGACCGAATTTCCTAGTGACCGCTGGATGGAAACGAATCCACTTACTCGAATTGGCATGTTTACCGGACGGTTGGGAACTAGAGATGCAATCTGGGACGTCGCTCACAACAGATCACCTGCCGAGAAGTGATCCGTTCAGTTTTCAACTTAGGATTTCCAGAGAATCCCGTGTATGCCAAAAATGTATGCCCAGTCCACCAGTGATTACCCCTCCCTCAGATTACCAGTACTGACCGCCACTCTCTGCCGTGCGACAATGCAGGTCCATGTGCGCTCGCCAACTAGATCACCTCATTCGTCTCATGTTCGGGTTGAAGCGTAGCTAGAAGACGGAGCCAAAAGATATCGGATGTTGCACCTTGACCTTAAAACCCAGAGGCCGACTCTTTCCAGCCGCTCTTTCCAGCCGCTCTTTCCAGCCACTCTTTCCAGCCACTCTCGAACATTGGCGTCAGATGAGAGATCCCAGCCCAGGGGAAATCGAACGTCGAATGCCGAAAACAAAGCCCCATCGCTCATGATCTGCAGGAAGCTCATGAACCTCGCTATCCGTTCCATCGACCTCATTCCTCGTATCTGGAGGTAACTCGGCGATAACACTCTCTTCATCCCTCATCACCGGTTTCCCGTTTAGTTCGGGGCTGGAGTGCAAAGTTTCCCCCCTGGCTTTTGCCTCCGCCTCAGCCTTCTTCCTCCGAAAGATGAAAATAATCACCACCAAGAGGAGGAGAATCACCCCGCCGAGCGCACCACCGACCGCGCTGCCGAGGGAGATCGGTTCACGGTCTATAGTGGCGGTATTTTCTGGGGGACTGGAGAGTTCCGATGTAGGTGTCGAGATAGCTTGAGTTGTGTTTGTGGCCGAAGATGCCGTAGTGATAGACGATGGAAGTTTGCGGTTCGATATAGTGTAGACCGGCAATAGAAGTTTGCGGTTCGATATGGCGAAGACCGGCGATATCCCGGCTGCGAAATAATCCTCTGCCAAGAGTACATAGTTATCTGCCGCAGGAATCTCATCCGGGATGGACCACTTGTAGCTCCCATTATTTGGCACATCAATAGTCAAGACGGCGTTGTTGACGATCACCTTCGTGAGTATGGTGCTAGACACCGCCCGGTAAAGAGCCAGGGAAATGAAATCTGCACTGTTCGTTACTTTCCATCGTATTGTATAGGAGGAGCCCAAGGGGACGATTTCGCCGGTCGCGGGTGCGAAGATCGGGTTGACACTGGTGTCAATTGTATTATTTGCCGGAGCCGTCGATAGTCACATCGTATATTTCGGCCTGGGCCAAGGTCGCCAACAATATTAGAGTTGTAGTGAGAAACATGACACGATGTGAGATAGAGGAGTAAGAAAAGACTGTCGCGGCAGAGAGGAACGGCTGAGACTCGAGAGGGTCCAATATGACCGATAGAGAGAGAGCAGTTGATACTTATCCTGATTCCATACGGACCGCCCTGTGGTTTGTTGACGTTGTGATACTCTCGCGTGCGATGTCTGGCTCTCGCCAGCGTGGCACAAACCTATGTTTCTCGCTCGACGGTCCTTGGTTAGCTTAACGTGGGGTTAGGACCTTGAACATCTACGGTATGCTGTGCGAAGTTGGGAATCCTTTCACTTATAAGTGTTAGTGGGAAGTTCATCAGATGTCTGCAACGTGACGGTTCTGATACAAGACAGTGCCAGCCAATTTCTACGGCATATGATTGGCTAAGGCCGTACCACCAAAAGTTGGGCGACAAAACCACAACCAGCCGCCACCGTTGATGACATTTGACATTTGATATTCCGTACTCCATCTTCAGTTCTTCACATCACGAATCCTACGAATCCCCGACATCCCACCATAAGGAAGCTCGACCTCTCAACCTCCTCCAATCACCCCAACCATGCCCCCCCAAATCAAACAAGACCTCAACCGCTCCGGCTGGGAAACCACCGACTTCCCCTCCGTTTGCGAGAACTGCCTCCCCGACAACCCCTACGTCCAGATGCTCAAAGAAGACTACGGCGCCGAATGCAAGCTCTGCACGCGCCCCTTCACAGTCTTCCGCTGGAAAGCCGATCGCACCGCCCGCCAGAAGCGCACCGCCATCTGCCTGACGTGCGCGCGCCTGAAGAACTGCTGCCAGACGTGCATGCTCGACCTGTCATTCGGGCTGCCGATCGTGATTCGCGATGCCGCGCTGAAGATGGTGGCGCCGGGGCCGAACAGTGGGGTTAATCGGGAGTATTATGCGCAGGAGCATGAGAAGGAGATCGAGGAGGGGAGAGGCGCGGTGGAGGCGTATGAGAAGACGGATGAGAAGGCGCGGGAATTGTTGAGGCGGTTGGCAAATAGTGAGCCATTTTATAAGAAGCAGAGGAGAGAGGAGTTAGAGGCGGAGGAGGAGGGGAGCGGAGGGATGAAAGCCCTACCGGCGCCAGGCAGTTCAGGAGAGTCGCGAACACCCGGACCGATTCGAACACGGGACTCGAAAGCGATGGTAAGCGGCCGAGCAGCCGGAAGAGGCGGAGCCACACGCCCATCCGCCACGAAACCCATCGCCCCCTCTGACATCCTCCCCCCCTCCGACCCTAACGTAACTTCCCTCTTCCTTACCGGCATTGAAGACGACCTCCCGGAGCACGCCATCCGCGCCTTCTTCTCGACCTTCGGGACGCTGCGCTCTCTTGTCTGCTCGCACCGGTCGCACTGCGCATTCGTCAACTACGTGAAGCGTGAGTCCGCCGAAGGGGCAGCGGAGGCGTGTCAGGGGAAGGCGGTCATCAAGGGCGTGCCGTTGAGGGTGCGGTGGGGGAAGCCCAAGCCGTTGGATACGTTGGATCGGGATGAGCGGTTGGCGAATGCGAGGGATGGGAGGGCCGTGGCGGGGCCGTCGAGGGGGAAGGGAAGGATGCTTACGGAAGGAGAGAAGGGTGCGGAGGAGTTGGATGATTTGGCTGCGGTTGCGCCGCCGCCGGGGGGTGAAGATGCGGTGCAGTATGCGAGCTTGGCTGGGGAGTGACGGATCATTCTCTTAGAGATGTCACATTGCATGGGAAGGCGTTCAGCGACGTTCATTTATCACGGGAAAAGCATTACGGCGCAGGACAGATGGGTCAGGATCTAAATGCTTTGGTATTCGTCGGGTGGCTCTTCTTCTTGCCCGCCAACTTTATCGACTCGTTATCCCCTCGCTCGGTACGCTCATGTATCCGGAGTTCTAAAATGCTTCATCAGACCAAATCAATTACAACGATTTGACATGTTCACACGTACTGTATCGCTCCGCCTCGCCATCCATCGCTTTTCCTTGCACCAAGTTCTCCATCAGGAACTTCGACACCGCTTCGGCGTGCACGATGTTGTTGACCGCTTCTTCGCTGTCGGGTTTGAGAGCGCGACTCGATTCAAAGCCATCGCGTGCGGCTTTTCGAGCGGCTGTGAGGCGATATGCATCTCCTGTGGTTGGTAAGGTTAGTGCTACGGGTTGGGTGTAGTTCGGGGGTGATGCGGACCTTCGAAGGCGATTCGGGCGGCGCGGAGGAGGTGGCGGTACGCTGCGAGGGCCATTGTATCTAGGATCCGAACGAGAAATCGCAAGATTGATTAAATTAAGATGTGATCATAGTCCCACGACAATTGAATGGCCGGAGGTTGTCCAATTGTCATTGATGGATGGAATAATTCGGGTTTCGTTACATATCACGTGATTGCTGTCCGCCCTGTTCCCCCCAAAAAAATTCCAACCTTCCAACCTCAACAGACTTTTCCACCATAGTTACAAACCGGCAAAAACGTTGCCAAAATGCCTCACACCTTCACTCTCCCCTCCCTTCCTGAAGGTTGGTCCGCCGACAAAAACTTCAAGGCCATCGGATCCCTCTCGAAGCCGTCGCAGCGGATCATCGAGCCCGTTGGACCGCACTTCCTCGCCCACGCGCGCAGGAAGCGACATAAGCGCACCTTCTCCGAAGATGAGCGCATCCAGGCGCAGAATAACGTCAAGAAGACCGAGGATGATGATGAGGGAGATATCAGCGAGCCGGAAGATCCGGTGATGTTGCAGCGGGATGCAAAGGACTGGAAGGTACGATCACATTCGCAAGGCATTCAGGTGACCGGTAGCAGAGCTAACATGACGATTAGGGTCAAGATCACTACGCCGTCCTTGGCCTCTCCAAATATCGCTGGCGTGCAACCGAGGAGCAGGTTCGCAAAGCCCACCGGAAGAAGGTCCTCAAGCACCACCCGGACAAGAAGGCCGCCGCCGGCGGTTCCGAGGACGACTCCTTCTTCAAGTGCATCCAAAAGGCCACCGAAATCCTCCTCGACCCCACCAAACGCCGTCAATGGGACTCCGTGGACGAGGCCGCTGACGTGGAGCCGCCCACGAAGAAGGAGACGCAAAAAGGCAACTTCTACCGCCTATGGGGCCGCGTCTTCGATGCGGAGGGACGCTTCTCCCGCAACCAGCCAGTGCCGAAACTCGGGGACGAAAACAGCACGAAACCCGAAGTGGAGGACTTCTACAACTTCTGGTACACCTTCGACAGCTGGCGCACGTTCGAGTACCAAGACGAAGACGTGCCGGACGACAACGAGAACCGTGACCAGAAGCGTCACGTGGAGCGGAAGAACGCGAACGCGCGCAAGAAGAAGAAGACGGAGGATACCGCGCGGCTGCGGCACCTGGTGGACGACGCGCTGGCGCTGGACGAGCGGATCAAGAAGTTCAAGCAGGCGGAGCACGCGCAGCGGAACAAGAAGCGACTGGAGCGTGAGGCGGAGGAGAAGCGGGTGGCGGAGGAGGCAGTGAAGGCGAAGGAGGCGGCGGCGCGAGCGGCGGTGGAGAAGGCGGAGGCGGAGAAGGCGGGCAAGGCGGAGACGAAGAAGGCGAAGGAAGCGGCTAAGAACGCGGCGAAGAAGAATAAGCGTGTGGTGCGGGGTGCAGTGAAGGAGGCGAACTACTTCGCGGGTGCGGGCGACGCGCCGGCGAAGCAGGTGGAGGCGGTGTTGAATGAGGTGGATCTGATCATCACGAAGATCGACAATGAGGAGCTGGCGGGGTTGAAGGCGAAGCTGGATGGGAAGACGAAGGCGGAGGAGATTAAGGGGATCTTTGCGGAGGAGGTGAAGAGGTTGGTTGGGGCTGGGACGCTGAAGGAAGGAGAGGCCAAGGTATTGGCGTGATGTTGCTATCCATAGATTCGATTACTCAACAGGAGGGTATACACAAGCACAATTAGCAATAGAGGTTCGTGGTATTGTCTCTTCATATTCGTCACCATCGTGGTATTCGACTTGGCATCCATATCAAACCATCCCACCCCCGTCCAGGCCAGCAACAACCCAGCAATCGAGTCCCAATATTAGCATCAAGACAAGGAAGCTTATCCCCAAGGTAGCACTGGGCATCAGATCCAAGATATTTTCCATGGTCTGGAGCCCACAGAGAGCGAGCCAAGAAGCATGGCGGCGTCTTATTCTCAGCCAAGACTGCATGGCAAGAAATCTTGAATGATCAGACGATGAATGACTCCAGTCTACAAGTCTACAACGTGTATCCACGTCCTTCCATCCTTCACCTCTCATCAGCATTTATGGAATACTTTCTTTTCTAAATCGACTTGGACTGCTTGATTTTGCTTCCTCCCGGTTAAACCGTTTGGATCTCGAAATCCTACTAGTACATCGCACCATATTACACCGTCTATATTCTCCCAATTGCTGCGCCACAGCGGTGCCCACACCCCCCACCTTCGGATCTCCCCTCTCCCTCCAAACCGAAAGTCGCGATACTCCAGGAATCCCATCCCAGCGGCCAGTGGCATCGACCTCCCCAATCCATATCCCTAATCCTCCCTCATCCCCCCTCCTCTAATCCCGTCCGTCACCCCGTCCCTGCGCACCGTCTCCCTCTCACCACCACATGGCCCCATCCCCCCCACCTACCTCCTCCCCCTCTCCCCGCACCCATCCCACCGACCCCGTATCCAATGACCCAGCCCACCCCTCCGATCCCCATTCTTCCGGCGCTGCGCCGCCCGCCGTAGGTGCCGTCGGCCCGACCGCAGGGGCGTCAAGGCGAGAGAAGAAGACATTCGTGCCGGCGTTCAAATTGTCTACTGAGGAGGATGATACCGGGCTGCGGAGACCTAGTGTGCAGTTTATGCCGCAGGATGATGGGGGGGCGCCGACGGTGAGGAATAAACCGCCGTCGGTGAGAAGGAGAATGAGCTCGCCGCCACCTCCGCCGTAAGTTCGACTTCACCTGAAGTGTGATGATATCAACCTTTCTATTTTTCAAGCCTTTCTTTCATGTGAAATGTTGCAGGAGTCACGCGATTAAGGTTACTTGATGGGAAATATCTCTGGATTATTATCGCGATTGACTACTACTTGGATAGCCTTGTCCTATCAAAATGTCCAGACTAACATCTCCAACTCCCAGCCTATTCGAGCCTCGCGTATCGTTTGATACATTCGAAAGAGTTGGGGAACTCACGTCATTTTCATTGATCAAGAAACACAAGGACTACGCATACACCAAACTTTCTCGGACGTTCTTATGCGGTATCGACTCGAACGATTACTCCGAGTATGCACTCGAGTGGCTGATCGATGAGCTCGTCGACGATGGAGACGAAGTCGTCTGCCTCCGTGTCCTAGAAAAAGACTCCGATCTCGCCACGCCGGTCAGCGTGAAGCAGAAACAGTATCGCGAGGAAGCGGAGCAACTCATGGCCAAAATCCAGCATAAAAACGCGGAGAACAAAGCTATCAACCTCATCCTCGAGTTTGCCGCTGGCAAAGTCCAAGACGTCATCGGAGACATGGCACGTATTCCCCATGCCCTGCCTTCCCCTCCGCTAACCGTCCCAGATCAAACTCTACGAGCCCGCCATCCTCATAGTCGGCACCCGCGGCCGCTCCCTCGGCGGCATCCAAGGCCTCCTCCCCGGATCCATCTCCAAATACTGCCTCCAACACTCCCCCGTCCCCGTCATCGTCGTCCGTCCGAACTCAAAGCGCGCCAAGAACAAGCAGAAGCGCCTCCATGACCCCAGCCGGCAATCGTACCGCGACCTCGTCTACAAATCAGGGGACGGCTCCTACACGGGGGCGTCGCGGGATCCGTCGCTGGCGCCGCAGTCGTCGACCGATATTTCGGCACCGGCGGCCGGCTCGGAGAATGAGCCGCCGGCAGTGGCAGAGGCGAAGGGCCCGGTTGAGAGGGAGAGCTCCAGGACGAGTCCGTTGGCGAACATGGAGAGCGTGGAGCCGGAGGCAACGGACACAATCAATCCAGAGAGCGAGACGAATCCGGAGGAGAGTAGGAGATTGATGACAAGTCCAGTGATGGAGGATGCCAAGAGGATGGCATCGAGTGATAGCGAATTTCAGGAGGAGGAGGGCCCCGTCGCGAAGATGGCGAAGCGGTTGGCTGCGACATCGACAAGCGACTGAGAATACGAAGCACAGGAGACGCCAGGAGAGAAAGGGGTCATGGCGGAGGGAGAAGTATCGAGGGGAATGGGTGGACGACTGGTTGATCACCTATAAGATTACAGCGCAGGTGAAATAGGGTTGGAATAATGTCTCTTGGACGATAATATCCCCCAGGCTGGCTTCATTTATATTATGCTTAATGACGGAGTCGGGAAACGTTCATGGTATCACAATATCACAATACTTAGAGAGGGTGAGACTGGGAATTTAAGAGACAAGATGGCACTGCAAGGGTCAAGTTTCAGCGAGTCATGTAACACTTGGCGCTGTGACGACGTCAACCCAAGGGATTCCGATCCAACTTTCATCCACTACATCAACTCCAATATTACTCAACCAAAGTAACATCTCCCTCTAATAAATGCCGAGCGCCTGCGATTGCTTCAATGTATTGCAGTAGCACCGCCACCCTCAATCCCGATTAGCAAACCTCCCTCCGTCTCATACCTACCTACGAAAGTCGGTACCACCAAGCAATCCCCCGTCGCATCCCTCCCCCTATGTCCTCATCCGACAACGATTGCGATGATTGCACACCCGAATACCTGCGGGCCCCGACCCTCCTCCGCTCCTCAACCCTCATCTCCTTTGCCCCGTTCATCCTCACCTTCCTCCTCGTCTTCCTCGTCGCCCTGAGCAAGCTCTTTCCTCGCCTCTCCGGCTCCGCGACCTCTTCAACCCCTTCGAGCCGCCGCAGCCATGAGCAAGGCCCTCTACATACCCGAGATGGGCCAGCGGGACGCACGGGGTGGACGTTCCAGGTGCCGCGGTTGTCGAAAGACAGGATTGCAGCGGTGACATTCTCCGCAAGCTTTGCGCTGTCGATGGTGTTGATCGAGCTTATACTCTGCGAGATCTCGGGCGCCCTTGACCCTAGAGCTCGGGCAATTTCTCTGCGGATATCGATCCCAGCGCTGTTATTCCTCCTTCTAGTGGCTGCGCCGGCCCTAGAAATCCACTCCGTCCTCTCTGCGGCGGGTTGGGGCATCAATGGCACTTCCAGTGGAGACTCCTCTCGAACAGCATGGATCTTCGAATGCCTAGGCCTTGCGATGTGGCTCTTCGGCTTCTGGTACTTTGGTACCGCCATGCTGAACATGTACCGGAGCGGGAACGGCACCCATTCCGACAAAAACAATGGCTTCATTGCCGCACTGCTCTCTCGCATCGGTATTTTTGGCATCTCCATGATGGCCTGCCTCGCCGGTTTTGCGGCCATCAGTGCCCTGTGGCAGACATTCGGAGTGAAACCCGCCTCCGTGAGCGAATCGGACGTATCACGAAAACAAGCCGGACTGAACGCCACCTCCGAGCTCCTTGCGGCCAAGGAATCTCGCCTCCGCGCCCTCACCCGCAAGATCTCCGAATCCCCCTCGGAAGGCATCTTCTCCCGCCTAGTCGGCGCCATCCGCGCCTCCCCCGACACTCAAGAACTCCGCCTCCTCCGCCTCGAGATCTCCGGCCTCGAAGCCACCCGCTACTCCCTCAGCGACCAGCTCCTCGCCCTCCAGACCCGGCGCACCGTCCAACTCCGCGCCCACACCCCCCTCGGCCGCCTCCTCCACGCCTTCTCCTTCCTCTTCGCCCTCTACTGCGCCTACCGCATCCTCACCACCTCCCTCTCCTCCCTCCACCGCGCCGTCTCCCCCTCCTCCGCTGCCGCCACCTCCGCCACCGACCCCGTCACCCAGATCCTCACCCTCCTCGCCAAGCTCTGGGATCCCTCCCTCGACCGCGCCACCTGGAGCCGCCAGCTCTCCTTCCTCCTCTCCGGTGGCATGCTCTTCGCGTCCTTCAACAGTGCCCTACAGACCTTCCTGCTCCTCGCGCGCGCCTTCCCGTCGCTCGTACGCCTAATCCGCGTGAACTTCGCGCTGCTACTCGGGCAGATCTGCGGGACCTACGTCATTTCGTCCGCGCTGTTGCTGCGGGGGCATTTGCCGAAGGAGGTAGGCGGGGTGGTGGCGGAGATTCTCGGGGCGCCGCTGGAGCCGAAGATGGGGGAGGCGTGGTTTGATGGGTGGTTTTTGGTGGCATGTGGAGTGACGGGGTTGGGGATTTGGGTTGGGAGGCGGGTGGTGGGGGACTGGGATGGGGGAGATGATGGAGGGGGGTGGGGGGTGGATTTGGAAATTGGGAAGATGAGCTAGGTTCTGGTTTAATAGTTGGGAGGGTATGCTGTATATCAAGTATATTCGGAATATCTAGCTGCTCTCGATGATTAAGTGGCATACACATCTGGCCCAATGACATCTTGATCCTGTTTTGAAGCCTTAATAGGCAATATCGCTTTTTCACGTTATACATCATCATTCATGTTTTACCTCAGTCCATGTATTCCGTTGGCGCACGCGAGAAGTCATCTTTTGAAACATTCGGTTCTGGACTCCTGTGTCATGGTCGCCGTCCCACAGTCAAGTCGAACTCTTCCGTATCACCTTATACATTTTCACACTGCCGTTCCGAAATCATATTTTCTATGACAATTTACGATGCAAAGCCCGTTCCAGTCACCATGGGTACTTTAGTGCTTCGTTTCGTTGTGCATGCCGTATAAATCTTGTGCCGTTTTCATGGTCCATGCCGACGCCGCTCGAGACGCTAGAAATGTTACCGGTTGTTTGATTCCACATTTCAATAAGGTTCTTTTGCATTGGCCTCTGCTCACTTTGCAGCACCAAAGAATGTCTGAGCAACACTATAAGTAGCGGAGCGAGGAGCACAGCCGGACCGACGTGAACCTTTATCGCGTCCGAAGTCATTTCGCACAAATCCTCGAAGCATCAACTCTACCAATCCGCAGCTACTAGACCATCCCGAAGTAACGCCCTTGGTTGGTCCCATGGCTATGATGACGATTTGATGAGGGGCCATGGGAGAACCCCCCGGCTTCGCTCTGCAACTTGCGATGCGAAGACTGTGAGCGAACCCATCAATAGTTACAGGAAACATATTTCAAATGTAGCCTAGCCGAATATGTCCTTGGTCTATGGTCCATGTGAATGCTCCTGAAGGTTAATCTACATGGACCTGCTATCACCACCAACACCGAAGCATTCCCGTGCGTCCACTTGATAATGAGACATTAGTGGTGCTCTCGACGACTAGAAGTTCGTCTAGCCTAAACTGTTATACAGATATTCTAGATTGAAAGACGGGTCAAGAAGGGAAATGGCTTGATATTGCTATCTAACTTGAAGCAGTAACTTGAGACATGTTTATAATACCGGTCCCATTAGCAATCCCAAGGTATTGAACCATGTTGACTGCCTTCATCAAATCATTGAGTAAACCCTTGTCTTGCTGTTGTTGCCCAATCCAATTGTTCTTCGCGTCTTCTAATTGAGACATATACAGCCGAGCCTTAACATAATCTCCCATCGTGAGGTTGTGCTCCTTACCAACCGATTTCAATGTGCCTTCTGCATCTTGTTGGAGGGTCTCCAAAGGAGCACCTAAGAGGATTAGCAATGCGAAAGGCTCAACAAGGTGGGACTAACCTGAATTTGCGTTGATTAAGAACGCCATTGACAATCTTTCTTGGTCGACCGGGAGATGGTCGAAGTTGATCTTGTGTAATGTAGACTTCAACGTCCCGCTCCAGAACGACATGGCGTCCCCGACATTGACGACGACACCCCCTGAAATTAGGGGCACTTCCATCCACCGGTTAGAGGGTGTCTCAACCTCAATGCCGCCTGATTGTGGCCACACGAAGGTCAAAGAGCCCCACTCTGTATGAGTATAAAGCATTGGGAAATTCTTGTCGGGTCGTTCGTTTAACGTCGGGTAATGGAGCATCCTAACACTTCTCCAGGGCCATGATCAAGTTTGTGTGCGTCTAAGAAATAGTTGGCTGGCAACCCGAACTGTCGAGCAAAGAGCTGTAGCAGTTTGGAGCCGAGTTTATGGCAGACTTTTTTGAAAGCCTCGATTTCCGAACGCATCGACGGTGTCCAGAAGGAGGATATGTTTTCGCCTCTAACTATATCACCTCGTACGCCACCGAAGACCATGCCTTCATTCACTCCGACCCTGAAGTATTTCAATATTCTCTCCAAGACAACCGGGAAAGGGAATGCTATACTTGGACTCCTTGAGATCGTATCCCACTTGACGTCCATCCAGCTTGCACTCATTCTTCACTGACACCGGCTGTTTGCAAACGCCTCTGTGCTACGTATTTCCATCAGCCTATGAAATCTCCACATGTATCATTAGACGCACCAGTTTGAACATCCGAGCAACCCGTTCCTCGGGGCTGTGGCTACAAACACTCAGTGCTGTCACTGGCGGTTACACCACACTTGCAGCCAAACATCCCGGATTTTTCTCGATTCAGCAGGACAACCCAGTCTCAGTGGTGGCAGTTCCCGATTGTTCCATTCTTCAAGACCTTGACCTTCATCTTCAGCATTGTTTGTGCTGGAGCTTCGAAGAATCTTCTCGGCAAATATATCTGGGACCCGATCACATTGATCGAACTCTGGGGAACGAGCGCTGGCGGCCGATTCCTGGTCTTTCTCTGCTCGACGATCTGGCTGATTTGCCAGATCAGTACCAACGTCTCGTCCAACTGCCTCATTTTTGCGAATGACCTTACCACCTTGTTTCCGAAGTTCTTCAACATCAAACGAGGCGTTATCTTCGCTTCCGTTGTCGGATCGTGGGCCTTGGTCCCATGGAAAGTAATTGCAAGTGCTAAAACATTGCTCAGCTTCATGTTGGGTGGGTTATGCGATCTTCCTAGGACCGGAAGGCCGCTATAGGTACAACAAGGTATGTCGGTTTGCCAATTCGATCTGGGATCCCACTGACAAGATCCCAGTATGGCACCAACTGGCGAAGCCTGACAATCATTGTAACCATTGTTACTCCACTTCTTCCAGGACTGGCCCAGGCATTGAGCCCTGAAACGGTTCATATCAATATAGGGTTGACGCATCTGTCCTCATTTGGATGGCTATTTGGGTTCGCGACATCTGCTGTCACATATTACGTCCTGATGCGCGTCTTTCCGGCACGTGGAACCATGGTGCCTAACACTGTGCTCCTGATAGGAGGAGTGCGAGTCTGGGTCAGATCGAGACTACGATGCAGTCCACGAGGCTGTCAAAGTGGGTAAATAATATCTTTCTGTAGTTAAGAATGTTGAAATTATACTAGCGCCATCGGAATAAGCATCTAATAAGGCTCCTTTGAATGATCAGAAGGTAGCCAAGTATTCATATATCATACAGCCATTGCCCCTTACTCCTTACATAACGCTGCATGGAATAATGCAGCAGCTGCATCCGCCATCTCCGTCGCCGCATTCGATGCATGTATTGGTCGCAGGTTTCGGTTTGAGGACGGGAGGGAAGGACGTAGTTGATGAAGGCATTGTGCTCGACCAGCTTTTGCGTATGACCGGGTTGGGATTTTGAGAATCTGCGACTTATGAGCCAAGTGGGATCGGAGCATGGGACTAGTACTGGCCTTTGACAAAGATTACTGTGACACCACAATAAGCTAGATGGTCAATGATGTGAAAGCGATGGAATTGGTGATACGAATACGGAAGTAAGTAGGTACAGCCATGTGCATCTCTCTACCCAGTGTTACACACTGGTAATACCTGTATGATACGATGGAGTAAGAAAATAACTAACTAGTTGAAGTTGTAATTAGTTATCAAACAGTTCTTATGTCTTAGATATGGTATTAAAATGTTACAAATATTATTTAGTCGAATTGTTTCAGACTGTTCCTCGCCCGTAGCTTTGACATCCCCATCGCCCTTATCGGATGGGTCGTCCGCCACAATGTGATGCCCAACACCAGGGTTGGAGAACTAAAGGTAAACAGAAGGGATAGGTATTAGGAGTCGGAATCAGGGGTGAGGATGCGAGGAACGCTAGCCAAAGGGCAGCTCAAGCCTCAAGGTTTCAGTGACAAACGGACAATTGCAAAGACAAAATTACTGTACCACTCAGTTAAACTTCGACGCAGGTGGTACAACGGAAAAGACGTTCGAGATATTAGGACGAAACAGATGGCGGGATCCTTCCGCTGGGCATTTTTTCATCCATCGGATCAGACCCATAGCCTAGACTCTTGGAGCCATCAAAATGATCAAACGGGTCAGCATGATCGGCTTCGTTCCATCTCTCGATCTCTATCCGTCCTCGATCATATCTCCATTCTCTACTATGCAGAATATCAAACAAATCGATCAACGCCCTCGAGGCTCGAACAATGGCCTTGTGAAATCGTGATCAGCGATGTCCATGTCAATCGTCAATGGCGTTTTCCGTGCGGTGATTACATTTCGAGGAATTCCAGGCCCCTGGGTCTCAAGCCTTGTTTATGATTTCCCATTTCCGGGCATTTCCCATTTCCTTGACATCAGATCCTAGATTTCCCTTCAATTGCAACTTGCAGGGTCACTGGCAGTGCGGCTGAAAGACAAGAGCCTGTCGCAAGAAGATTGGCTGGACCACTGGAGGGATCATCCGTCAACAAAACCCTAAACACGCCATCAGTCAACGGTCCTTGAACCCACCCAACCCAGGCCCAATCCCGTTGGCTTGTGACATGAAACACAGGAAACGCAACGGGTCCGATGCCCCACTTCGTTGCCCTTGATCTGACCGTGGAGGACTCGAAAGTTGAAAGTCATCAAAAACGCGAGAAATGAGATGAGGAAGCAAACAAACCCAGCTGAGAATGAAACATGGATTGGTGGTCTTAGCTTTGTATTTGTGTCGTACAATAATACTGTCAGAAATAAGTATTTCCAGCAACCAGGCAGGATCTTCGAGCCGAATGGGAGTATTATTCATACGTATTACAACTTAGAAGTGTAGAACAGTAGAAGCTTTCCCCTCCCGATCGATCTAATGTGTCGATCTTCAGCACCTTATCAATAGCTCACTCAACCAAAGAAATCTGGAGCATCGGGCAATCCGACAGCTAAGTATGGAATAGCATTCTATCCAACCCATCGCCAGTGGGTTAGCTCTGATCATTCGACGTCATTTAGCACCTTCTAATAGGACCGATGGAGGATTAGTGGTGTTTTCAGGGTCGGTAGACGGTAAAGCCCCTTAGCCCCTGATCCGTAAAAAAAAGTTGTCAAACGCACAGACATGTGACTTGACCAACCCCAACATCCGAACTGGTGGATCAAAAGGAAGTGGAGGACGGCAAGCGTTGGTATTCTTAATTCTGGGCTCTTCCCTTGCCACTTCGTTCTTTAAAGGTAATGAATTTCTTAGGTTTGCTCGGTTGGAACTTTGAAGCCCCAGAGTTTTACCATCGTAGTTGAGTGCTGGCAATCGATCACGACAGAAGAGCCGGGAGGAAGACAAGGACGTGAACGCGCTATCATCGGAAGAAGGGATAGATCATCGCTCGTTTTTGCTGTCGCTATTCGACCTCACACCTCCATTCCTTCGTTTCGGGAGGTGATTTTCATCCGCTAAACACTCTCGCTTCTCTCCGTTCACATTCTCGGTTCTCCGCTTCTACTCTTGAGGATTCGTAGCATTCGGGCACACCCGCCATCTTATATATGCCACTCTCATCCCCCCGATCCCCCCGATCACCCCTCAGCCGATCTCCCTTCTCCCACGACCGCGACGGCTTCCAACCCCTCGAACCGTCCACATCTCCAGAGCATCCCAACCCTCACGCACCGAGCTCTCACGACCTCAGGCAATCGGTCATGGCGTCCAACGATGCTCGCATCAACATTCCTCTCGAACCCATCCCTCCCGGGGACCGACACCGCGGCACCTCTGGCTCCACCGCCAACGACAACCTCACCTACCCATCCGAGCCGCTCAATGAAAAAACCAGCGCGACCTCCAAGAGCGGGGGCATGTTCCAACGGCCCGACAGCAGCGGCCTCGGTCGACGTCGGCTGAGGAAGATGGATAGCCAGGGACAGCCGATTCCGGAGGCGGAGGAGGAGACCGATCGGATCACCCGCATGGGGAGGATTTATTACAAGATTCTGAACTTTAGCATCGTCACGAGGTACTTCATTTATGTGCTGCCGCTGGCGTTGGCGATTGCGATCCCCATCATCGTGGGGGCCACGGCGGCGAAGAAGGCGAAGTTGGGTGGGGTGAGGATCGTGTGGTTTTTTACGTGGATAGAGATCGGTGAGTTGGTACCTCTCTGATGGAGGACGAGAAATGTTTTGGAGAATTTGCTGACGGTACGGTAGTATGGCTCAGTGTCTGGGTGGCCAAGATCGTGGCACATTTCCTCCCAATAGTCTTCCAGGCTCTCGCCGGCGTCGTGAGCTCAGGGACACGAAAGTACGCATTGATCCTCAAGAAGCTCGAGATTCCCATTTCCTTAGTCGGATGGGCAGTCACCTCTCTCGCCACGTTTATTCCACTCATGACCCGAAACCCGGATGGCCGTGAAAAAGGCGCCGAAGTCAAACCGTGGATGTCCATCGTGCAAAAAATTCTGGCGGCTGCACTGGTGTCCGCGATTATCCTCCTCCTGGAACGCGTTATCATCCAGCTCATCAGCATCAATTATCATAAGCGACAGTTCGAGCAACGGGTCAAGGGTTCCAAGCGGAATGTATACTTGCTGTCGATTCTCTACGATGCGTCCCGAACGCTCTTCCCTGCCTACTGTAACGAGTTCGCGGATGAAGATTACACCATTTCCGATACCGTGGGGATGCTCGCTGGTCCGAAGGCCCACGGGAGGCGCCAGGGGCGCGCGACGCCAATGCGACTGGTCAGGGATGTTGGAAGGGTTGGCGATAAGTTGACGTCCGGTGAGCACCCAAATATCTCCAGAGACCAAGCAATCTGACACTAACATCTGCTCAGCATTTGGCAATATTGCTTCGGAGATCACTGGAAAGCAGGTCTTCAATCCCAACTCCGCCCATTCCATCGTAGTCCTTGCTCTCGAAAAGAAAACTTCATCGGAAGCTCTCGCTCGCCGGTTGTGGATGTCCTTCGTCGTTGAAGGCCGTAACGCTCTTTTCGAGGAGGATATAGTCGAGGTCTTGGGACCCACCCGCACGGAAGAAGCTGCCGAATGCTTCAATGCCATCGACCAGGACGGCAACGGCGATATCAGCCTGGAAGAGATGATCATGACCGTTACTCAATTCGGACGCGAGCGAAAGTCCATCGCCAGCAGCATGCATGACGTCGACCAAGCGATCAACGTCCTCGACGGCCTCCTGTGCGCCGTCGTTTTCGTCATCTGCATCTTCATTTTCGTCGCGTTCCTCAACGCATCGTTCACGACGACCCTCGCCACCGCTGGTACCGCGCTTCTGTCGATGTCCTTCGTCTTCGCCACCACCTGCCAAGAGGTGCTCGGATCCTGCATCTTCCTCTTCGTCAAGCACCCCTACGACATCGGCGACCGGGTCGACATCTCCAAGGAATTCCTCATCGTGGAGCGCATCTCCCTCCTCTACACCGAGTTCAAATCCGTCACCACCAGCAAATGCGTGCAGATCCCCAACATCGTCCTCAACTCCCTCTGGGTCGAGAACATCACCCGCTCTAAAGCTATGCGCGAGCCTATTTCCATCTCCGTCTCCTTCGACACCTCCTTCGAGGACCTCGCCCTCCTCAAATCCGAACTCACCGCCTTCGTCACCCACAAAGACAACTGCCGCGACTTCCAACCCGACCTCGACGTCGAGCTGCTCTCTGTCGGCGACATGTCCAAGCTCGAACTCCGCGTCGACATGCGCACCAAGTCCAACTGGTCCAACGAGACCCTCCGCACCGCCCGCCGCAGCAAGTTCATGTCCGCCCTCGTCCTCGCCCTTCGCAAGGTCCCCATCTACGGCCCCGGTGGCGGCGGCCTCTCCCTCGGCGACGCCGGCAACCCCAGCTACTCTGTCGCCATTACTCCGGACACCGCTGAACAGAACAAGAAAACCGCCGCCGACACCATGGACGCGAAGCGCATGGTGCCCGCCAACCCCAAGCCAGACGACTCCACATCCCCCGGCTCCAACACGGCATTCGCCTCCAGCCCCGGCTCCAACGACCCCCCACCTCAAGGCCACTCCACCGGCATTGCCCCCCACGCCGAGCTCTCTGCCATGAACACCCTCACATCCCGTCCCGTCGGTTACGACCGCGCGCGCGACGACGCCTTCCGCCAGCGCCGCTCGGAGGACAACATCTCCGCGCTGTCCGGCCCTGGGCTCGGCGAGCGGCCGAGCTACGACGTGCGGGAGATGGACGAAGTACGCGGATTACTACGAGAGCAGAGCGGCGGGAAGCGGAAGGCCGGCGGCGGACCGGCGTCGACTCCGTATAGCGAATCATCCGCCCCACCAGCCACCTATCCCGCCACCGGGCAGTCGAGCACGCAGGGCGCGGGATACCCGCCGCAGGTATCCCTGAATCAGAGCACCGGCTACGGGCAGGGGCTCAGCATGACCCCCTCCACGGAGCACAGCGTGTACCCGGTCCCGTACCAGCCGCCCAGTGGCGCGTCATATCAGCAATACGGCGCACAGCCGAGCATGCCGCCGCCGCAGGGACCGCCGCCGGTGTCGCCGGTGTCGCCGCCGACGCCGACGCGGAATGCGTTTGCGCAGCAGCATATGCAACAGGGAGGGTATGCGCAGGGGCAGGGACAACAGCAGCAGCAACAGCAGCAGGGACGAATTCCAAGAAGGGGGGTGGATAGGGAGGAGTAAGGGAGAGATAGACGAGAGATAGAGGAAAGATGAATAGATACAACCCTCGCGCGTGATTCGAAGCCGGCTTTGATTGGAAGCGCTCCACCGGCTGATGACAGGATTTGAGAATGGCATGTTTTCGGACGGATGTAGTTATTGATCTGGTATGAGTGGCATGGTATAATTCGGCTAGTATTGTCAGTCAATAGATTTTGTTTGTCTTCGGATGCTGAAGCGCACCTAGACTAAACCGCAAATGAGGTATGAAATGGGAGCCACTGAGGACTTTACGGTAAACGTGCGTTTGCAAGGTGGATTTACTGATCAGCCAAAGGTTGAAGAACTGCGAGTTATTAGACTTGATGCATTCATGTTTTCTAGTGTTGAAAATCCTAACAATAACAAGCCAACAAGTCCAATGAACCCCCGATGTCCCAACGTGCGTTTCGATTCGTTCCATCATGAACCATAGTACAGTAGTGTTGCCGTGTGAGGGGACAGTAAAAAAGATTGTTTTTGGGAAGAAAAGGAAAGGAAATATGTATGTCCACCAACCATCGATGAGAGAGAGACGGTGAATTAATACACGGGGCGAATTTGATGGAGTAGCATCGATGTGTACGCATGGAATAGCCACACCCTCCATGACAGAACTCCCTCCACGGCGATGACCCGACCACTCCTCATCCTTCATCCTCCACATCTCTTACAACTCCTCCTTCACCTTATTCTTATAATACCCCGCCGCTCGGCTCGCGCTCGCACTCGCCGTCTTCGCCGCCAGACTCGCAATCCGACTCGCCCGGTCCACGCTCGCCGTCGCGCTCGGAATAAACCCGAACTGCGCCCTCGCCATATCCACCAGATTATGCATTGCGACCCAATAATCCTCGAACCGCAACTTCCCCTCCTCCGTCGCCTGCGCGCCCTCGTTCCCCGCGCTGCTCGTCGCCGCGTTGAACGCGCTCTTCCCGGACTTGGTGGCGTGCACCGAGCCCGAGGACGCGGACGACACAAGGTTCTCGCGGTGGCGGCGGGCGAGGGCGATCAGCTCGTTGCGCTTGGAGCCCTGCGGGACGGGGATACCCTGCTCGTCGGCCCAGGCCTTGATCTGAGCGTCGCTCCACGACTCGAGGAGCTTATCGGAGAGGTAGTTAGTCGCGGAGGCCATGGCGGACGAATCGGAGGCGGACCGCGCGGAAAGGGACTGCGCGGCGAGGCGGGAGTTGCGGCGCACGGAGGCGATGAGCGTATCGCGGGTGGTAGGCTGCGGGACCGGGTAGCCGCGCTCGTCGAGCCAGGCTTTGAGCTCGGATTCGGACCAGGTGTCGTAGAGCCAGTTGCCCGGGTAGGCGGCTTTTTCGCCGACTTTGTCGGCGACGGATTGGTAGGTCTCGCGGGCAGAGGCGAGGTAGGCGTCACGGGAGCGGGGTTGGGGATTGGGGACGGCGTGGCGGTCAAGGTAGGATTTGAGTTGGGATTCGGACCAGCTGGAGATGGGATGTTAGTCGGGTTCATCGGTTAGAGGGAACAGGGGGAACGTACGAGTCGAAGATCCAGTCCTTCACGCTGTTCCATGACTCGAAAGCCTTTTCTTCCGTGTCCCACCAGTTGTTCTTGACTTGCTGCAGGAGGGAATCCTTGTTCTTCGCCGCAGCGCCTTGAACCTCCTTGCCCTTGAGGGCCAGGTAGGATTGAAGCTGCTGAACGTCCCACTCCTCGTAGGGAGAGACGATCTTGGCCCGCCAATTCTTCTTGACGAGATCCTCCAGTTCCTTGCGGTCAGAGGGCGTGGTATGGGGGATGCTGTGGTCCGACAACCATCGCTCCAGCTCCGTCTCATGCCAGTTATTATAGGCTGTTGGTGACGATTATTAGTCGATGCATCTTCCATGAAAGTTAGGACAGTGGATACATACCAGCTTTACCGAACCACGTCGATCCGACAGCGGTGTCAGTAGCGAGAGCGACCACGAGGGTCGATAACAGGGAGAACTTCATGCTGGTGGGTTCAGCTTCAGCCCCAGGTGGTGTTTACGCTTGATACGGGATATTTCCAAAAGAACTCAACGACAGCGATTGATTGTGAGAATTCCAAGTTGTGTTATAATCATCCAGATGAAAGAGGATGAATTAAATGGGAGTGGGATTGGTCAAGAGGATGATGGGCAAGTTATGTCATTCGAGAAGAGGACAGAAGTGCTGGTGAAATGAGATCTCAGAAAACATCCAGGCGAAGACCAAGTTGGGGAAATGGGGAAGAAGCTCTGACGTCAAGAGTCTCGAACCATCTACAGGCGAATTACGGAATACAGGCGTACAGGCGTCAGGCGGAACAGCCGAGGAGGAATGGAGGATAGACCGGGTTACATAACACATCAGCCACAGTGTATTGCCTGGCACGTGACTTAACACCTTACGCAGCCACAGTTCATCTAGCACCGAGTCACATGCAATATTTCAAAATAATCATTCCAACAAACACTCATCTTCAATGGTATTAATACTCTTTGTTGCCAAGTAAAGGATGTCATTTATCATATCCTTTGCTTTTATACAAGGGTACCTACACATACCTATTAAAATTAAGACCGCGAGGCGGATGTGTCACAATGGCATCAGCTACTGCCATCAACAGCACTCAAAAGGGTCAAAACAGAGTAGACCGTACTGATTTGATCGATAATTTGATCGATGATTAGAATTCTCGATCCAGATATATAATACTAGTACAGGATAACACCCCTCACCATGCCAATGCTGTAGGAATTGGCGTTTTTTCTTGTTCTAGTCGACTATCTTCATCGATTCGCTACCTAGAACTTTGCACTTCTCCTTTCGTCTCCTCTCACCATCCATTGAGTGTACAGCAGAAAAAACGGCTTCCTGATCAGTGGGTATCACGGTGCCTTGCGTCCCAGTCAACTACTTCGTCTTCTTCGGCTTTTCCTCCGCTCTCTTATCGGGATCTATAACAGCAATCCATTAGCCCAATCATCCAAGCATTTACCAGAATCCGAGACTGGGAGAATCCAAGACCACATACCCGACCAAAACCCCTTCGGCACCTTATCCTGCGGCGCATCGTCCACCGACACCGACACCGCCGCCCGCTCCGCCCGCGTGTCCATCTCCCGATTATGCTGCTTCACGTCCTCCGCCTGGTCCTTCTCCAGTGGCGGGTCCTCATCTAGGATCTTGGGTTTCGCGCCGTGCACGGCTTTCTTGTCTTTGTCGGGCTTGTCGGTGTCCCGAAGCGTGGAGGCGGATGAGAAGGGGCGAGGGGCGGCGGTGGGTGGGAGGAGGGAGGAGGGGGGGGTGCGCTTGGGGAAGCTGGGGAGGTGGTTCCGGGAGGGTTGGAGCCGCGTAAGGGCCTTTGGAATGGATCGGCCGAATGTAGCGGACATGATGAAGGTGAGCGGCGATATGACTTGGTCGATTGACTTGGATGATTGGCTTCAACGATTAGCGTCGAGGATTGGCTTAGAAGATCGATTTGTGAAAGAGCATCCAGTCAAATGAGAATGAATGTTATCTGAAAGTTCGTATAAAGTAGAGGAGAGAGTGAAGGCATCACTGATTGTAGATATCACTGAAGGTAGGTTTTTTGTTGATTGTTACTCCATTCGGCAGGGGCTGCCAACCCCCCTCTACGTCATCGTCACCGCCTGCATGGTCTGCATATTATTGTCGATGAGTCGTGCCTTCCTCGCGAAATCAATGTAAACATTGTATTGTCTCCTTTCAAATTCAATATCAAAAATCCCTTGATATAACCGCCAAAGAATCTCTCCTATTTCATCAATTGTCCGCTTTCAGGAAAGCTAGATGTACTCTCTTCGGCTCATTCCCGTGCGGCAGTCATCCCTAAGACCGCGAAATCCCGGGTTGCCGGTTTGATGTGGACCTTCTTTCTAACCGGGGACTGGGGGGAGAAGGGAGCTCATATTAGCATTTAGCACATGCAGACTGTACTGTACAACTACATATTGAGTCCATCACCAAAGTTTAACCAACACGTGAAATTTCCATCGTGAATAGATATCCCAGCTAACTCCTCGACCTTCTCCCCCCCTTTGATAGCATCAATTGCATCGTGTCGTCATTTTCCCACCTCACCATGGCATCCATCACCCCCCGCTTCCTCCGACCCGCCCTCCGCCAACCGACCCCATGGCAATGCAGAAACTTCAGCGTCTCTCGCACCGTCGCTGCCGTCCAGGTGAACAAGCTGGGCGTCATCGGTGCAGGCCAGATGGTATGTCCGGAGGAATTGAGCGGTGACATCGCAGCCAATTGACATCCTCCAGGGTCTCGGGATCGCTCTCGTCGCCGCGAATAAAGCTGGGCTGCCGGTCGTGTTGCTGGATAACTCGCAGGCATCGCTGGATAAGGGATTGAAGTTTGCGGGTGAGTAGTCAGGTTCCGGTGGAGCGGGCATGGCTGATGAAGGTACAGACAAGTTACTCGAGAAAGACGTCGCGAAGCAGCGGATCTCCAAGGACGATGCTGTACAAGTCCGCGGCAGGCTTTCTGCCACCACGAAGATGGACGATCTCTCCGACGTGGACTTCGTAATTGAAGCGGTCCCGGTACGTTTACAACAATCCCACCTCATCTCCCACCTCCCGAAACATTTAACTAACCAAGCTTCCCAGGAAATCCTTGACCTCAAAACTGCCATCTTCTCCGCCCTCGCCCAAACCTGCAAACCCACCACCATCCTCGCCACCAACACCTCCTCCATCTCCATCACCAAAATCGCCGCCTCCACCACCACCTCCCCCACCGACCTCTCCGCCCCCTCCCGCGTCATCTCCACCCACTTCATGAACCCGGTCCCCATCCAAAAAGGCGTCGAGATCATCACCGGCCTGCAAACTTCCCAGAGCACCATCGACACCGCCATCGCCCTCTGCACCCGCATGGGGAAGATCCCCTCCCGCAGTGCCGACTCGCCAGGGTTCCTTGCGAACCGCATCTTGATGCCTTATATCAACGAGGCGATCATCTGTTTGGAGACGGGGGTGGGCGGGAAGGAGGACATCGATCAGATCATGAAGAACGGGACGAATGTGCCGATGGGGCCGTTGCAATTGGCGGATTTCATTGGGTTGGATACGTGTTTGGCCATCATGAGGGTGTTGCATGGGGAGACGGGGGATAGCAAGTATCGGCCGGCGGTGTTGTTGGCGAAGATGGTGGATGCGGGGTGGTTGGGGAAGAAGAGTGGGAAGGGGTTTTATGATTATTGAGCGATAGAAAATCTGTGTTCGAGATTGTTTGAGATATGCTTTGGGGATAGGAATATATATCTTGACGTAGTATTTAGAGAATGTTGGCTCATAGACTACCATAATGGTGAATTCAATACGGCCACCACCACTGTTTTTCAATGTATACCGTAGGAGCGTAAAACCGTACGCTTCTACCATAAAGAACATTCCCATATATTGGTATTACAAACCAAAATGCATCCAAAACCACCATTTAAATCCAAACTCGACACCCAATTGTCCAATCACATCGTGTGATGTTCCCATCCGCTAAATCCCTGCTGATGATGCAAATGTTAACCATCCGAACTTCACCGAGACCGGAGGTCAACATGAATATAAATTCACTCCGACGACCTAGAGCAGAACGTGAATTATAAACAAGAGCATAGGATACAGGATTGTATAAAGAGGCCACCCATTTCATATCTCCAACCGGCCAATTCCTTTTCGATTTTACTTTTCCCCGTCAATATATCCCCACCACTCCACCGACCATCCCATATCGAACCCTCGACCAGCCATCATTATAGCTACCCAGCAACCATGGCCTCACTCACCGATGCCGAGCTCCGCGAGATCCACAATTTCCTCATCAACATTGCAGAAAGAGCCGGGAAGATGATCACTGCGGCGCACCCGCAGGCGGGGGACGTGGGGCTGAAGAAGAATTCGGTGGACTTGGTGACGGAGACAGATCAGGCGGTGGAGAAGATGGTGTCGACGGCGTTGAAGGAGCGGTATCCGGATTTTAAGTACGTGGGATTATGATTCTTAATTCCACACACTAAACCCCCTAGATTTATGGGCGAAGAAACCTACCAACCCGGCGACGTCCTCACCCCCTCCCCCACCTTCATCGTCGACCCCATCGACGGCACCACCAACTTCGTCCACTCCTACCCCTACGCCTGCATTTCCCTCGGCCTCGCCATCCACCGCCGCCCCGCCATCGGCGTCATCTACAACCCCTTCACCCGCCTCCTCTACCATGCCATCTCCGGCCACGGCGCCTTCCTCACCGACAAATCCACCGCCTCCCCTCCCCGCCGCCTCCCCCTCCAGTCCCCCGCACCCCTCGCCAGCCTCGCGGGGTCTCTTGTGATTGTCGAGTGGGGCTCCGACCGCGCGGGCAACGACTTCGCCGTGAAGCTCGACACGTTCGGGGCGCTAGCGCGCGCGCGGGAGGAGGGCGGCGCGATGGTTCATTCGCTGCGGTCGTGTGGGTCGGCGGCGCTGAATATGTGTGCGGTGGCGGCGGGGCAGGCGGATGCGTATTGGGAGGCGGGGTGCTGGGCGTGGGATGTGTGTGCGGGGTGGTGCGTGTTGGAGGAGGCGGGGGGGTACGTGGTGGATGCAAATCCCGGGGGATGGGAGCCGAAGGTGGAGGGGAGGAGGTATTTGTGTGTTAGGGGTGGAGAGGGGAAGAAAGAGTTTGTGGAGGAGTTTTGGAGGGTGGTGAAGGGGAGGTTTGAGGTGGGGGTGGAGTAGGGGATGGATAGAAAATATTGATGAGGTAGACGTTTTGGGAGAGGATTTGCTCTATCAGTCCTCGCGGTGTCGATACACCTTCATATGTAAAGCATAAAGTAGACGTGCTATACATGGAATAAAAGCACTTATCATGCCTTCGGGCCTTCTACCCAGTCTATAGAACCTCGATTATCTGGTCGTCTTCATCATCTTCTTCCTCTTCTACCTCCTTGATCTGCGACTGGCTCGGGGTCGTCAGCAAACCCCGTGCCCCTGGGCCGGGCCCCTCAGGAAGTGACTCCGCTTCCCCTTCCTCTCCCCTCATCAACACCTGTACAAGCCGATCACACGCCTCCGTAACATCGTCATCCTCGACGTGGACATGACATTCTCGTACAATCGGATATGTCTTGATCCTTCGCAGCGTTTCCCGTCCATCTTTGGTGGTGGTGAGCAGTAGCAGGGTCTCCAGATGCGTTTTGACGATATCTGGCTCCGGCTCGCGTCGTTTGTCCGGCGGCAGGAGTTGCAGGTCTTCGAGCATCTCCTCCGTGTCTTGGTCGCTGTATTCTTCTGGACCCATGAGCGGGAGGAGGATGTAGGGAAGCAGGTTAGCTCCTTCGTCAGGGAAGTCGCTTGGGGTGGGGAGTCTTGGTGGGATGGGGGATAGGAGTTGTGGATGCGTGGGGATGGCAAAGGCGAGGTTCTTGATGGTCGAGGCAACTCCACGACGGCGGATGACTGAAGAATGCTCCGTGAAGACGGTGAGTTTGGTCACCGGGATTATATCCTCATCGTCTTTCCTTGGCCGCGTGAAATATTGCTGTCCCTCAGGGTACTATTATCGCGTCAGTATCTATACAGAGGAATCCCCACCTCACTGCTTACCTGTGCAAGATCCGCCATGGCGTATGACAGATAATCAAAATTGGCATGTTTATTATATCCCCCTTCTGCCCCTTTCACGAAACAGTCCATTAACTGGTCCATTGCATTTTGCGATCTTGACAGTTCTTTTCGCTCGGGAACCTTTGTATCCAGCAGTCCCTTCAGCTTTTCGGACTTCGTAAGATTCGATAGCAGCATCGCTATTAAGTCCGCTGATTCTTCTTTAGGGTTCTGCCGATCTCAAGGTTAGACGTCGCTTTTTCAATTGGATGTAGCGGCATAGAAAATCGTACAGTGATTCTTGATAAGAGAGACATTATAAACTCGTTATCCCCTGACAGATTCTCAAGGATATCTGCACCCTCGGTCAGGTTGATGAGCATCGTCAACGCATTTTTGGCTATCGGCTGTAACTGTCAGAAATTACCTCCAACTCCACGAGAATCGACTCCCATACCGGATAGTCTTTGACGAGGAGTTTGAGGTCCTTGATGGGCTCATGCTCCCGTGCCCTGAATAAATCTGGTTGCGCGGTGGAGAATCCAACGAGGTTCTCAACAGCTGGAAGAGTCGAAGTCAGTCCTCGTCCAATCGAACCAGAATTGATCTCGATGCTCGTTCAGATTCCATGCTCTTACCTATCTGTCGGACTTGGGTGTTGCCATGATGAAGAAATTCCACCAGCTAGACTCCAGTCAGTATTCGGATTAAATCATCACATTCTTCCTGACTTACATCTTCTAGTTCGGTGGACATCTTACATCAAAGTTTCCAAACAGATTCTTTAATAGAGAGAGTTCTTTTACCTGGTAGGTCTATCCTAGTCTATTATAAAATCAACAATATTTTGTTAGGAGTAGCAGGAATATAATGTCATTGAAAGTGCAAAATCGAGATGTTAGGGAGCATCCAAGTTGTGGCGATGTGTGGGAGTTTTTCGAACGTCATCTCATCCGAATTCCATTCTTCTACTGCGTTTCAACTCTCCTACTTCCATGATAATATCTCCGTATTGATGAAAATGTTGCTTCACCGTCACCGATAACCTCCATAGAATGCATGTGTCCAAATTCTGGGATTCTGACCGGCAGAATATTGCAAGGCTGATATTCGTCGAGATGCCTTTGACCGGTCAGCCGGAAACGGGCAAGGCGTCGATTTAGCCAATTCCAGGCGTAGAAGTGTAGGGGGTATATATCTAATCCAATATGCAGACTATATAATCATGAGATCGGACGTCGACCGCAAACTGAAAGCTCCTTGGAATCAATTTTGGACGATTGAGCCCTATTGGCCGAGGTTTCATCCGCATCTTAACATACCGCTGCACATTTTCTATTATCTTATTGTCTACTGGTGATCTCTTCTTTACTGTCTCTAGTCCATACCAATTTACCTCTTTCCTCATATTTTCGTGGAGCTTCAAATCATGGCTGAGAGCCCGAATCTGCGGGACCTCTCTACGTCATTCGTGGAGACCCATGTTGATTATCGCGACACAATCCCACTCATCAAGAGTGTCTCAAGAATCCTGTACAACATCGATCATGAGATTCTAGTTCTTGGGGTCCTCATCAGGCAGGTCGCCAGATGGGTTGAGCCTATTGAAGACCAGGAACCAGACAGTGGTGGTCCCGATGAGGCTTCGACGAAGGAAAACCGCGACAGGCAATCGAGCCTTCTTAAAGATTTTGAAAGGCTGAAGATCTGTAAGAGGCTTCAAAAGCACGCCGACGCACTCGACAAGGCACTCTCTTCCTATCTCCACCAACTCTCCCCACTTCGAGATGACCTTCACCGAAGAAGGCCAGTACGACGCTCTTCATCCGGCAGAGGAGACTACTGGACCGATCTCAGTCGAGCCATGAGTCGAGTGAGTACCGGAGTTTTCACCGACTCTGCGAACCTCGTGGCACAAGAAATACGCAAGCTTCACTTTGCGATAACGTGCCTTCTTTCTATCATCAGCCTTGCGGAGCAGCAAGACAGACTAGAAGAGAAATGGAGCCGAAATGTCAAAATCACTGACGATGATTTGAAAGAGGTTGAAATCTTGAGGAACGAGGTGGAATCTACGCGGAATGTCGGTGTTCGGATCGGAAATGAGTGCCTTGCCATGCATGAAGACGGAAAGGTATCAAGGAGCTTGAGACGGCTCTACAAGGAGGAAAACGATGTGTTGCCAGTTGTTGTCGAACTGGCAGATGCACGGATTGACACGAAGAAAAGACACGGCCGAAAGCATCGTCACCCCCGAAATGATCGGCGGGAGCATGGCGATCGGCGTCCTACTAGTGAGTGTTACAAGGAGGAAGAAAGGATTACTGTCCACAATGTATGAACGCGTGCATACTAGATGGCGGGTGGGACTTCGAATTCGCGCGTCATATTGACTGAGGTATCGAAAGCTGGTTATCATTCACTGATCCTGAGCCTCCTTACACGTGTCTCAAGGGCGAGGGTCTCGTATATGATGATATTTTCATGTGCGCTCTGGTTTCATCGACACAACTCGCAAATTTCTCTCATGGCCTGTTGTGATTCTTTTCCTTCCATTTTCCTTACCACCTAACAGTCAAGTTGCCGCCATACCTGACTGAGATACTTGCAGAATCCTGGCTCGAGGTAAGGTCTTACCTACCTACTTACTAATCTACCTGCTTAGTACCTAGGATTGTTCATTTAGGACTAACATTTGCGAATATAGAACTACCTTGCGATTGAATTCGAATCAACCCGACAACCTTGAAGAAGGGAGACTTAGCTCCGCGTCAATATCAGAAGATCGCATTCTCTCCCATTTATTACTATGTCCCGACTACCTCTTTACAATATGGGAACATAACCGGTATGTTTATGTAGTATACCTATTAGGTGTCTGAGAGTCATGAAATCAAAACCTCATCGGAGTATTATTTCATTCGCCAAGCTTCGAGGTTTCGGAAGAGGGCCCTTGCAGTGATCGAATTCAGTCTGTTGAGAAGCCTTTGCTCGCTTTGGACACAACTAGCGATTGGCAGTCTTGGCGTCAACGTCCAGCCAACATCTGCTCCAGCATTATTAGACAGCGGCAAGTTGGGACTGCTGATTGGCATGCCTCGCGGAATGCATTCACCAGCTGAGGATGAGCCTCATTTAGGCTGGAACTCACTCTGAAAATATGCGTGCGCGTACGCGACAATATACGCAGCTAGAGATAACAGCTGGCAATGAAACTTAACGTCGCTAGTCCGAGTCATGGCGGGCAGCACGCAAAACATCAGCGACTTGTCTGTAAGTTACCATTCTCAGCTTTTCGCTGGTCAGGCCCGCGATGTGTATTTTGGCAAAAGTAAAGTGAGTGTGCTTAGCTGGCAAATCCTCGAAGCAGCAAGGACGCGACGGTCCGGCTGCAGACGCTCGAGGGCCATTCGGGCGAGGTCCGCGCCATGGCCTTCTCGCCAGACGGCAAGACGCTGGTGTCGGCATCATGGGATAAGACGGTCCGGCTGTGAGACGCCGAGTCAGGCGCCGCGCTGCAGACGCTCGAGGTTGGAGCCATCGTCTACAATATCTATTTCTCCAATGATGGCACCTCTCTCCAGACGAATCGTGAACTCTGGCCTATTTCATCACCTTTATCTGATGGTACAGGTGTGATCAGTCTACAGACTACAACATCCATCTTCTATCTTTGTCAATGACCAATGAGTAGCCATACCCAGCGGATCCTTTGGCTTCCTCCCGAGTATCGGCCAAGTTGCATTGCTATTCATAATGGTATTATCGCTTTCGGATATACATCTGGAAGAGTTATAACTATGGAACTTGCTTTGTGATATTTTCCCAAGATTTCTTCAACCTTCTCTCCGCCCATCCTCCTTATAGATGACGACTTTATATAATGTAGAGCAGCACGAGTGGCGACAGCCGATAAGTAATGTTTGATTAGAAATCCAAAAGCTTCGAGACCAAACTGCGCCATAAGGCGATAGCAACTGACGTGATTGAAACCTGATTGGTGCTATTATTAGCTAAGTGTTTGTGAAAAGGTGCCTTTCCCAACTGACTCCTTGATATAATCCTCCATGCCATCCACTAGCCACATCCCTGTGGCGTCAGCCATGCTCAAGGGCCCAGGCCACAGGCCCGGGACCATAACAACTCCTGGTATTATAGTTATCAAAATTCTTACTTGGTCCAACATATCCCTGAATAGCAATTCTCTGGCGCACAGAAAAGGTCTGTCGCTCCGCAGTAGCCATAATGCGAGCAGCAAGGCCCGAACCGAGTCCCGGGGCAGATTTTGTTTCCCGCAAATAACAGCCCAAATTCTCCAATTGTGCTCAGTCCACCGTCCTCTGTATCACAGGCGCCTGAGTAGCAATTATCCACACGTGTACCACAATAGATGGCAGTGCTCTCACTGTCCCACAGTATCCATAGATGGGGCAACAACTTGCCAAAGTTAGATAATGGCACAGACGCGGAGGGGTATGGATAACACTTATGGTCCAAATTCTGGGTTGGTACAGGTCGTCCCTCCGTCATGTTAGACGCTTCGATCCAGATGACCTTCCAGACACCAGTGAACCACAAATTATCCACTCGGTGTGTTCCTCGGGGATTTTCACCAACGGGTCTGGAAGTCTTTCGTTCCTCTCCTTGACAAAATCTCCCCACTGGGTCGCAATCGGCAATACACTCTCAAGGATTGCGTATTCCCAGAAACGTTGCACTACACCTCACAGGTGGTTGACGATTAGTTGGTCCCATGTTAACTCACTGACTTCAAGAGCTGCCTGTCTTGGCCCTCTATTACTATCCACAATTGCTTTAGGTGTTGGGAGGCAAGTGGTCGCCTGCTGGGTTGAAGGACGGTAAGGGAAGGAAGGGAGGAACCCATACTCTATTTGATGGGTAAATAGTTCCGTTCGATCTTCAATCCTTTGAATCTGTAGACTATTTGTATGTGTGAAATTATGATTGAGACCGGAAGCTTAATCAGCACAAGAACGCCGACTACAGCGGTATCAAATATGACCCACTGATATGCAGTCAGAGAATTCTTATTGCAGAATGGAGGCATATATCAAGTGTATTCCTTTCATCGTTCCGAGTTGCTGATATTTTATACATGCCGTGTTAATCACGGCTGATTTTTGGGTATTGTACAGAACGTTCAATCCGCCGAAGCGTTATATCATTTCAGAGTCATGGCTACTGGTATCCAAACGCCACGATACCATTTAACCAAGGTCATCAATCATTCATCCATTCAATTCATTGCCTCCTCTGCAGAAGGGGAGGCACGATCAGTCTTTCCGGGACTCCATCCTGCGTCCTCTTCCTCATGAACCCATTGCACTCCTCCACGCAGTGATACCACTCCATGAGCGCTCGTCCGATGAACTTTTCATACTCCGCCGCACACCCACGAGGAGCTTCCGCCGCGAGACTCTCAGGATCGCTTAACATATTAAGGTCTTTAAGGTAGAGGTGCGCAGGTAGGGGGAGACGAGGCGGTGGGACCCAACTAGGGGGAGGTTGCTTCCAGGGAACGTAGCCAGGGTTATGGAGAGGCATCGGATCTCGGTTTTCGGTTCCGATAGCCTTAGATTCTAGGTGGTTTCCCACCGCTGGCGTGGGTTGAGCAAGACGCAGACACTCGTGTGCCAGGGGGAACAGGTTATGAGGATCTGATGGACCGAAGTCAAACCCAGGGGGCAAACGCGGTGGGTGGCGGTGTTTCAATTGGAATAAGTATATTTCCGGGAGCGCTCGGGCCTGCATCATCGGCGCGTGTGGGTTTCGTGTAACGTTCGGGTCACTCATGGCCCGATCGCGATAGAATTGATCCGGACGGAGCGCGGATGGGTCGCGGGGCCCAGCATTGGGAGCGCGGGGACTTGCGAACGGGGACGCCGGGAAGGCCGTCGATGATGAGCGGGCAAAGGAATCGGAGAGAGGACGCTTGGCTGGGAGGCTGCCGTCCCCAGCAGGAGAGGCTTCGCGTGACTTTGATTTCTTTCCCTTGATGCTACCGACGAGGCTGAATCGTTTCTTCTTCTCCGAGGGCGGAGGAGAGTTGCTGTCGTTTGAGGACAGCGACAGAGTGGAGAGCTCCTCTGGTGAAAGGGAGCTCTCCCTATTAAAGGGCTCTGCCCGCTGGCGGGAATATCGGGGCGGAACAGTTAGAGTTGGCCGGGAACCGTTCATCGTATTATCGAGGGGTAATAGGGCTGAAGCTGGGAGTCCTGGACGTGCAAGTCCGGTGTCCTGTTTGAGTATTATTCCGAACCCATAATGGATGCTGGGAATTTCAGGGAAACACGGTGGAGGGGCGATGCCCTGCGCGCTGCACCTTTGAACGTGATTACGCCAGAACGCATGCAAAGTGCCGAGACGCAAGTTCAGAATTTGCATGATCATCCTAAACGGTGTTAGCTCGGAGGAAGTTGACTGTTATCGTTATATGGAGAATCACTCACGTATCGTGTGGCCCAACTACGCCATCATACCGTGCAAAACGCCAGCACAACAAACGCATAAAATACATCCGCACCTCATGATCAACATGCAAAAAGCACGTCCAGAACACTTCCTCGTCCAAGAACACGTCCATGCAGATCGACAGCTTGATAGCCGCGGCATTGTCATGACCCAGCACCGGCCACAGCGAGTAGATGAGGGCGAAAAGATCCGTCATGCAGAATTTGTTTCTGAATTGCACGATCTTTCGGATCCATGCGCCCCAGGAATTCCAATCCAGCAGCTCGATCGCACGGCGACTCATTTCCGAATATCGCAGAAAGATGAAGATCGCCTCGGCGGAGATATCGATCAACGAACGGACAAGGGCAGGTCGTCCAACTTGAATATCGTGGGTGCTGATAAGTGCTCGAAATACACCGCTGTACGCTGCTGCTAACATGTTTCTCCCTTCAATCGCATCATGAACGAAATCAAGCAACCCAGAACGTGCGTAGCTGAGCGCCTTGTCGGTCAAACAGTCAAATCGACTCCGGGATTCCGATGCGGAAAGCAAGATGGGTTCCTCGATGTCAATTTTGCCTTTCATCGCATTCAACGGGTCGTTCCTCTCGCAGTGTCGTTGAATCTTGGCTTTGACGATGTTGAAGAGCTGCGCTTGGACTATGACCATGGCTGGGATAGCCATCATATCCCTTCGATCCAGGTCGAACGGGACGAATGAAGCCATCAGAAAATGGTAGTACCTGAAGAATATGTGGAATAGATCGGACGAGTGCCCACACCATCGCTGCAACCATGGGCCGAGCAACAATCTCTTCTTCCCTTCTGGCATATCAACAGGAAGGCATGGGAGGCGGTGCCGCATTTTCTCTTCCCCTGGCATCTCCTTCGGAATCGGATTGACCCTAAGCTCCCGCTTTAGTTTCGCGAAGCTTTCGAATGCCCAATCACGAAGACCGTCCGGGAAACGGGGCGCAAGAATATTGGAGCTGGCAGAGAGATTGTCACGCCTTTTGACATCATTGGCTTGGAGGACAGACAACACGGACTCAGGGGTGGGCTTCCACAGGAAAATGAGCAGATCCGTGGACCCAGGGCAGAAGACGAAGGCGTACGCGGAAGTCTGGCCGCAAAACTTAACGGCGCTGGCGGTCACATGCTGTTCCGACATCACTTGAATCGCGAACTCGAGTTGCCGTTCCATGGTATGGATAAACTTCTCGCGCAGGGTAGGTACGGGCCTTGCCGCTTGTGCGTTGTACTCTGGATCGGCAGCAAGGGATTCCTCCGAGGGACATTCCGGAGGGGCAAGCGATGGAACGGCGGAAACGGTGGGGTATACGTTTGAGAGAACAACACGCCACTCCGCTCGTTCCATAATAGCAGTGATCGCTGTGAAGACTTGAAGGCGGCTAGAGGCCTCCAAGCGTTGCCGATGTTCGCCAGTGACGAGGTCTAGTAGCGCAGTCCACCACTTATCTAGGGTGTTAATCCGTCGCTCAAGCTCTTCCGCAGGGAGTGATGCAAGCAACTTCGGATTGGCGGGATGCTTCGAAAGCCAGACGACAATCGTCTTATGGAGAACCGCAGCCCTGATGGGAAGGGGTTTACGGGAGAAACTGACAGGAGAATACAAATCAGTGAACTGTGTTAATGTTTTTAATGATGTAGGAGAATACATACTTAGTGAGCTCATGGTCGAGATATGCAAACAAATAGTCACCATCAGTCCGGTTCATTCCCCTCCGCGTTGAGCGCCGCCTTACGGGGGCTCCGCTGTTAGTCACGCCCGCCTCACGGTCCGTCGACTCCTCAGCTGCAGGCTCCTCAACCAAGACGGTCTCCGTATTGTTCGCAGCCCCAGGAGCGTCTCCGGCTGAGGTCGACCGCCTTCGCAAGACCGACCGCCTCCGAGAGGGATCAGAGCCTTGGCTCGATGCGCGGGAGCGCGAGCTCGAGCGCGATGGAGAACGGAAGATCGATCGAAGAGCGGAGGGCTCTTCGCCCCGTTCTTCAGCAGTTTCGGATGGGGTTAGGAGATTTGAGAATCGTCGAGTGAGGCTGGAAAGGCGTGAACGGCCGTCCTTCGAAGGAGAGGGCGAAGGCGACTTGGTATCTGTCGTGGGCTTCTTTCGTAACTTGTTCGCCAGCCGATTATTCTCGCTCTTGTCGGATGGCGCGTGGCTGCCACGCTCTCGTTCGTCGGTGCCATCGAGTCCATCTACCGGACGGTCCCCGAAGGATTGCGATATGGTCTCGAAAACCTTGTCGATTTCGCGCTGGTCGATCGGCTCTGAGACGACCGACTCCGCGCGAATGACGGGTCTGGTTTCTTTCGTCTCGGCGCCATTTGCTCGTTCAGGAAGTTGGCCAGTCTGACCCGCAATAAAGAGGTCACTGGAAGAGAAGCTCGGCTTCAGGTCGATCACCACTTCCTCATCAAACAAGGCCTCCGTGAGGTCGGTCAAGTTTGGCACGCTGGCCGGTTTGGGAAGCGGATCATCCAACTCATTTAGGTTGAATGGGGGTATGACAGGGTTGGCCTCTGTTGGGGAACGTGCAGCCATCGTATTGTTCTCGTTCTGACTATTGTTGTCCCACACTCTGTCGGCTGGTTGGGGTGAGGGTGAGAGCATTATTTCACACAATGCGAAGGGACCCTCGTAACAGGACCATGGGGTCTCGGGGCCAAGAGGTGAACAAGCAAGAGTCTCTTATTTACTCTGAGCAGCTCATATCCTTCGTCTCTCGTTCAAGTCACCTCGATGTTCCCCTGGGTGCGATACCTTTTCCCCAGTGTCGAGTGAAGGCCACAGTCTAGTGAACGTATTACTACAATCGCGCATGGTCAGCAAACAGAACGGCAAAGGGTTTGTCTCCTAATTGCAGTAATCATATACGGGAGCTTTCTTACCCTCTTTACTCATCCCTCAACTCGATTCGCTTTGTTGGAAAGGTGTCACTTGTGTGACATGCGGTTCGCCGTGGTGGAGTAAACTCCGGAGTCGTGTCAATATATACCTATGAATTCGCCGTCAGTAACCCGAAAAGTTAAAATTTTATAATTCGACGAGCCTCGGAGGTACCCAGGGAAGACCTCTTACCTTATGTCACCATCGAATAAGCTGAGGTTGTAGTGTCGTCGTCGAACTGAAAGATCCCGATAGAACGAACGTAGAAGTTACGGGTCGATCTGGGAGAGAACCAAACACAGCATATGGAGAAAATCGCTTGTAAGGGTCCAGACGAGTCAACAAGATCCCCCAAATATATTCCGGTGTGTTTCTTCCTTAGGCAGCGCTGTCGTCGTGGTCGAAACGAGAGGTCGTGCTGGCGAGAAAGCGGACTCCGAGGGTTGATATGTGGGACATGAGGGGGAGGTCGGGTGAAGACAGAGAACGCAACAACGACAACGATGACAAGCAACGAACTGTGAGCGGTTCACTTCATGCGACACTTCCGCAGGCACCAACACGAGCAATTGAAGCGACAGAATGGGCCTCAGCCCCGGGTTGAAGATGGGAGATTGGAGTTCGGGCGTTGTCAATCCGCGAGATGGGGCGGGTGTCATATCCTTGCTGGATGCGTTAATACCGTACTGTCTGCAGCAGGGATCCCACCAGCATCAAACGATTAATCTGCGGATTGGCGGAATTACTGTACTTTCGTGAAAGTACTAAAGGTTAAAAGCAGGCCGTATCCCAGGAATTGCTGATGGGCTGCCTGTTCGGTCGCTTCATTCCTAAAGCTGTCCTCTCTCCTGATACCTCATGCTCTCAGCTACCTCCACCTGGCTGGTAACCACTCTGCACAAGCGAAGGATCTGGAGCTCCCGGTTCCAAATGATGTGATATGCAGATATGTCCTCTGCATCGAGGTGAGCGTCTGTTTGGAACCCGATGATTCGTTCCCAGGGGACAGGGACGTCCGGCGTGGCGCAGGGTCTAAAGTCAAAGATCTGGCGTTATTGGAAATGCATCATGATCATGCACGACGACCATTCTAGGCAGTTCTGGATCGCTTCTTTCACCGATTTCGCTCGTTTCGAGCATTCGATTGACTGCCGACTCATCATCCTAGAACCACACGAGGCGTCGTCCGGATTGGTATGAGATGGCGGTGGGATGTGGGTACAATCCAGCCTTCTGTTAGCCCCTTTCCACAGCCCTATCAGCTTTATCACCTCCAGACTCCAGTGAGTCCAGACTCCAAAGTTCAGAGAGTGCCACGTTGTCGGTCCATATTCATTCTGGGCTCTAGACGACTTATTCCGGACCGCTAATCCTTAATCTGAAAAGAGTCTTATGCAACTTCGCTTCTTTGGGGACATGGTATGTAGCCTGGACTTGTATAGGAGCATCTGAATGTCGCGGTAGACATGGCGTGCTGATGGTTTTTTCGGGGTTGTCGGCCTTTCACACTGGTTCCAGCCTGAATGTTTCATGCTGTACATAGTAGTTATCGGAAAAACGTAAGGATCTGTGTATGGAAGAGGTTTGAGGTTGACTGAATCAGCAGTCCTGGGTACGCTGACCATGGATAGAAAGATCGGGACCGTTCATGCATGCTACTGTTCGTTCGCCTTGTTTTTTAGAATTAGAAAGAATCAATGGAAGAATTACAAGCTATTGAGGTCCGTGCTGGGCGGAATGGTCAACCATTAACCAATTACCAAGTGTCAACTCAGGAATTTGGGTGAGAGGTACGGGCCATGGAGTACCACGCTTTCTGGGCGGAGGAATCGTCAGGGTCTTGAGAGATAATGGTATATATGTCTCTCGTAGCTTGCTAATAGGTCCCATCATAAGAACAATTAGCTCAGTAGAATATGCCCTATATCATAAGACTCAAAGCTCATATCAACTTAATTGAGAGAGCAAGAGCATTATATTCGATTGGAGCTTTTATTGGGCGGGTGGCCTTGAGGAGGGTGGATTAGACTTTAGGAACCTATCCCCGAGGACTTCGACAGACTTTTATACGAGCTTGTAAGTTCTGGTGTCCTTCACATTACCGTATTGGGAGAAGTGGACATATTCATTGCCAGATGAGTCCGGGTAAACCTCAAAAGACCGAAATGTATGTATCCGGTATCGATCTGAGGACATTGGCCCAGGCCATCAGCGGGGTCATTGTGTTCAGGCTGTTTGGATAGTGGAAGGCATCAAGTGGCAGACTGACAGGTTTTCGAATACGGTTCAAAGGAATCAGAGCATGATGTACATTCGGCATTGCATCTCGTGAGGAACTGGAGATCTCCAAAGTTCCCATCTTGGTTCCGGAGTTTTGAATCGATATTCATCTTTGAATCGCTCAATATATTGATACAATCCCCCTCTATTCACAATCTAGCCCCAATAGTTCCGGGCTTAATGTTGCGCAGAAGCCGCCTCCTCTTCCTCCTCAACAAACCAATCCTCCTCTACGACCGGCTGTCCACCTTCCTCCGCCTGGCCCTCCACCTCGACAGCCTGCGTCTCATACGCCTGCATCTCCTTCGCCAAGTCGGCCTCCTCTGGCGACGCGGGCACCTTGGGCATCGAAAACGTGTGGACGTGGCCTTCGGCGTCGGTCGCCTTGACGGGGGCGGGCTTGAAGTTGCGGAGTTCGCGGAGGTAGATGTCCTGGACCAGGTCGGCTGGACGAAACGGAGCTATCAGTATACCGACCATTTTCGGGTTCGATTATTGATGGCGACTGACCTTGTCGGACGGCGGACACCGTCAATGTTCGTCGGGAGACGGATGAGAGTTGCTGGCGGGAGAGCCGAGCCACGCATTGGCGCTGGGAAGCGGTGTTAGCGAGGCAATTGGCGGGATTGGGTCATCACGTACTGAAACTCGGAGGGATTGGGCAAGCATTTTGGATCGGGGGATGTTCCGAAGCTTCGTGTGCGAGCGCTCCTGATGAATTGTAGGTCGTGAGGTCGTGATGGACAACTGGAGATGAATGGAAAAGCTTCAAGCAATTCAAGCCGGGAGCTGCTTAATAATGTTGGTGCCTTAGTGCCTGAGGCTGAAACCGATACTAGTCGCATCAATGCACTGCACTCGACAAGATGTTGATGCCTTGCCACCTTGCTGCCTTCGAAGAGTCAACCAGAACTGCAACGACATCAGAACTGAAACCAGACACCAAGTCAGCCGTCAGAATTCACTTCTCTCCCTCATAATCCAATAACGCATTCTTTTCAGTAAAAGTTGCTGCCTCCAGGGAAGTGAATAGGGCCTTCCAGTCCTGCTACCCACACCATGACGACGCAGAGTGAATGATTTGAGTCACATTCTCCCATTACCTATCGTCCACCACCTCCATCCCTCACTTGATATCTGCCTCGCTGCACTTCGCCACCCTTTCTCTCCGGTTTATATCTTGACCCTCCCCTTCCTCTGACTTTCACAAATTACCTTCTCCATCATCGACATGGCGACCCCAGTCGACCCCCCCCAGCGCATCCTCTCACCCGGCGAAGTCCTCCCCGAGGCCGCCGCCCCGCAGGAAGAGAAATGGCGCGAAAACCTCAACATCACCATGATGTGTCCGGAATGCAAGGAGTTCCCCCCGAACATCGTCGAGGAGTTCTCCGCCGGTGACCTGATCTGCGGCAGCTGCGGTCTCGTCCTGCAAGATCGCGTCGTCGACACCCGATCCGAATGGCGCACCTTCACGAACGACAACGACTCTCGCGGCGAAGACCCCAACCGTGTGGGAGATGTGCGATACAGCGATGCACTGCTCGAAGGCGCGCAGCTGGAGACCGGGATCGGCTCCGGTGATCGCTCCGGACGAAGTCGCGAGCTGCATCGCGCGCAGAACAAGGCGATGGGTGAGAAAGGGACGACGAACCTGGCGGTGGCGTACCGCCAGATTTCGGCGCTCTGCGAGTCGTGGCACATCTCGCGGACCATCTCGGACTCGTGCAAGCTGATCTACAAGACGGTCGAGGAGAAGAAGGCGATGAAGGGGAAGAAGATGGACGCTGTCATCGCGGCCTGTATCTTCGTCGCCTGTCGCGCGAATAACAACGGACGCAGTTTCAAGGAGATCCACCGGTTGACGCGCGTGCCGAAGAAGGAGATCGGGCGGACCTTCAAGGCTTTGGAGGCGTTCTTGAAGACCGAAGATCCGACGCAGTTCATGAGCACCAAAGGTATGTATTCTGACAACATGAGCTGGCTAGAAGAAGCTTTATTAATCGAGCTTCTGCGCTAGGCGTGCATGTCAAGACCGACGAATCCCAAGCCACCGCCTACACGAAACCCGATCAAGTCATCCTTCGCTACTCCAGCCAACTGTCGCTGCCCGTTACCACGGCGAATCTCGGGATCACCCTCGTCGCGCAACTCAATGCCAACAACGCGCTGGCCGGTCGCTCGCCGCTGTCGATCGCTGCCGCGTCCATCTACATCGCCGCGTGCGTCACCAACGAGCCCCGCAGCCCCAAGGAGATTGGTCTCGTCTGCGGCGTCTCGGACGGTACCATCCGCGCGGCATACAAGCTCATCTACCAGGAGAAGGAGAAGATCTTCGACGAGGCGTGGAGGAAGGAACACCCGACGATGGAGCTGGATAAGCTGCCGGTTGCTTAATATCCTTACCTTGTGAGATTGAATGTTATTGGAGAAAGAGACTTACGGCTATTATTAGGAGCGCGTTTCTTCTAAATTCGTGTTCCCCAAATCTACTTTCTATCCGCTGGACTAATTGCACGGCGACTAGTCACGACGGGACAGGCCACTTCTCGGCGTTATATTTCATGGAGGATCATGGGATTGCGTATTCGCAGAGGCCGGGCATTTGCTATGGTCTCCAGGAGACATTCCAAGGCGTACCGGTATGGTGGATAGCATCAATGAATGTATTTAAGACATGAGAGATGCGCTCATGGTAGCTTCGACTGAAACTTATGAAGAAAATAAAAACGAATGAGTCAAATATCGCACAAGCTCGACTTTCCAATGCACATAATACCTGCAGAAGTGATACAATTGTAAGATTTATGATGCGAACGATCTATGCTGATGGGGGTAGTGCCAACCCCAAGCCGAAACCTGGTAAGTACGTAACCACAAGGATGGATCTCAACCCTGACGAATCTCTATCTCCATCCCATATTCCTCATCGATCACTATCTCAACTCCACCATCTCACCCAGATGCAGATACTTCTCACTTCATCCATTCCTTAAGACAATTCCTTTCCGTACGACCGATACTGCGATCTATAATTCTCTCCGCGCTAGCGCCATGTCCTTCGCTCCCGTGCCTCCCGCCTGATCCGCATCTCCCTGAAACTCCCTCCTGTACATACGTATCACGCCTCTCATCCATTATACAACCCTATCTCCTCTCATCCCTCCCTCCTCCTCCACTTCCTCCGCCCTCCCTCCCTCCACCATGAGCTCCAAACACCCCTACGACCCCTACCCCCCCATCCCCATCCCCACCTACGAAGAAGCCACCTCCTCCCGCCCTCCCTCCTCCACCCATCTTGGCCCCTCCGAAATCAGCGCCGATGCCGAACGACAATCCTTCCTCGCCCCCGCCTCCCGCCGCCGCACCGGATACCACGCCCCTTCCGTCCAATCCGTCCGCTCCAGCACCGACACCGCAGACTACCTCCCCGATCCCGACCCCAACTCCGACACCGACACCGACACCGACGATGGCGACGGCGACCGCCTCCGCCGCGACATGGAGGAGCTTGAGGTGCTCGACCCCGACGCGGACGAGGCGGACGGCGCGCGCCGCCGCCGCCGCGCGCGGACGCGCTTCTCGAAACGGCTGGCGAGCTTCACGTCGCGATTTTCGGGGTGGCGGATGCGGCGACCGACGTGGGCGCAGGGGCTACGGTGGCCTTCAGGGGGGTGGAGCATACCGCAGGATTACCGGCCGCGGGGGATCATCTTAGCGCGGCTGGCGGGGCTGTTCGTGTTAATGGCGCTGGTGTATTCGTTGTTCGTGCTGCAGATGGTGCCGGGGAATGGGGGGGTGATGTTTAGTCCGGAGAGCGTGCGGGCGTATGCGCAGGGGCGAGTGGAAGAGGGGCGGATCCGGGAGTATGCAAGGCATCTAAGTGGGTTTGACCATGTGGCAGGGTCGAAGGGGGATGCATATATGGCGCGGTGGGTGGAGGGGTTGTTTCGGGAGGCGGGGTTGCAGGAGGTGGAGACGGAGAGGTGAGTACGGAGTTGGGTGGAGAGGGACGACGCTGACAGGAGCAGATTCAATGTCTATCTAAACTACCCTAAGAAAGGTGGGAGACGAGTCGCGATCGTCGATCCGCCGGAGCTGGCTTGGGAGGCAAAACTGGAAGAGGATGAGGTATACCCGAACGCCATCACCCCCGTGCAGCAGGTCCCCGCCTTCCACGGCCACTCACGCGCCGGCGACGTTTCCGGCCCCTTAATCTACGTCAACTACGGCTCGCGAAAGGACTACAAGCGTCTCGCCGACAGCGGCATCGATATGAACGGCTCGATCGCACTAGTTAGATACTACGGCACCCAAGGTGATCGAGCACTCAAAGTTAAAGCGGCGGAAGAGTGGGGCTTCAAAGGCGTCCTCATCTACTCCGACCCCGAAGAAGATGGCTTCGTCAAGGGAGACGTCTGGCCCGAGGGTCGCTGGCGACCTGCTGACAGCGTCCAGCGCGGAGCCGTCAGCCTGATGAGTTGGGTTGTCGGTGACGTGCTGACACCTGGCTGGGCGAGCGTGGACGGCGCGAAACGGGTGAGCAAGGATAACAATCCGGGCTTGGTCAACATCCCGAGTCTTCCGTTGGCGTGGAGGGATGCGCAGAGATTGCTGCAGGTGCTGAAAGGACATGGGCAGCAGTTGCCGGAGGAGTGGATTGGTGGGGTGCCGGATGTGGAGGAGTGGTGGTCAGGCGATAAGACGTCGCCGGTCGTGCAGTTGAAAAACGAGCAGGACGAAGTCGATGAGCAGCCGATTTTTAACGTGTTGGGAGAGTTTCCGGGCATCGAGACGACGGCGAAGAAGGTGATTGTTGGGAATCATCGAGATGCATGGTGTTTCGGCGCCGCTGACCCTGGAAGGTACGTTAATTTGCACGACGCTGGAAAAATGGCTGCTGATGTGACACAGTGGGACGGCAGTAATGCTGGAAGTGATCAGGATCTTCGGAGACCTATGGGCCGAAGGCTGGCGACCGCTCCGAACCATCCAGTTCGCTTCCTGGGACGGCGAGGAATACAATCTCATCGGCTCGACCGAACATGTGGAAAACCGCATCGATGATCTCCGGAAAGACGCCATCGCGTACCTGAATGTCGACGTCGGCGTCACCGGCAGCAAGTTCTGGGCCGCTGCCTCGCCTCTCTTTCAAGATATCGTTCTCCGAGCCATCGGCCGCGTCGAAGATCCCGGAACCAACAGTACATCCACCGTCCGCGAACAGTGGGAAACCGACGGCGGCAAACTGCGAGGCCTCGGCGCGGGGAGCGACTATGTCGCGTTCCAAGACCTCGCCGGCTGCTCGAGCATCGACTTTGGCTTCGAAGGCCCAGGCTTCCCATACCACAGCTGCTATGAAACCTTTGAATGGATGGAGCAATATGGCGACCCAGGCTTCCAATACCACAAGTCCCTCGCGCAGATCTGGGCCCTCATGATCCTCGAGCTGACCCAGGAGAACATCATCCCGTTCGACCTCACCACATACGCGTCCGCAGTTGCGGAGTACATTGAGGCGCTGGAAACGTACGCAAACGAGAAAGGAGCGCCGTGGTCGCCGGACAAGGATGGCGTGAAGTTCGACGTGGAGCCGCTGGCGACGGCGGCGGACGGGTTCACGCAGAATGCGAACTCGTTCCATGCGTGGGAGCAGACGTGGCGGGACGAGGTCTTCGGCCGCGGCGGATTCGAAGCGAACATGGTGATGGCGCATCGGATCGCGCACAATGAGAAGATGAGCGACTTCGAGACGAACCTGCTAGACCTACCGACGGGTCCGGAGGATACGGAGCAGCATGGGGTAAGTTTTGCGCGACACTGACAGTACCGGTGATTAACCCCGTCTCAGGTTCCCGGTCGCGAGCAATTCAAGCATATCATCTTTGGACCCCAGCTCTGGTCCGGCTACGACGAAGCGTATTTCCCGGCGATCCGCGATGCGGTGGATGCGGGCGACTGGGCGCTGGCTCAGAAGCAGCTGGAAAAGGCGGCGAGGATCCTGCGGAATGCGAGCGAGCGGCTGCTGGTATAGATTCATAGGCCTCATTTGTACATTACTCCATCCGCCGTTTTGGAGGGACGACTTCACTTGCTGCCCGGTGCATAGCGATCTTTGGTTGGGATAGGGATATCACATTGTTGGGGATGGCGACTTCTGATCAAGTCCCCGTGTATAAGTTTTCCCCTGCTGCTGTTTAGTCACCCTTGGATACCAGTCATATCAGGCCCTTCTCTTTTCGAAAACTCCGGATCGACGTAAGCAAAGCCGAGATTCAAGATGTTCGGTCATCGAGTCGCATTGTTGTATGATCACGTGCCTATCTGATATACCACGCTAAGTCTAATCAGGGCTAGCGTGTTACGGTTCGGCCCGTTTCGCGAAGTGTGCCGATTGGTTGACGGGAGTGGCTGCCATTCTCGCGCCGATCCCCAGCCTCCGATCTTCGCCATTCGATATTTCCCCCCAACCACCGGCATACCACACAATAACTAACCACCAAATATTCATCTCGCCATGGCTTGTGCTACATATTCCTTTCCTCGCGGGTGTTCCACTCTTCCTCTGCACATCACCGACCTCAGTGGAGATTTCTCACTTCAACGATCCTGCAAACAACCGCCCTGAACTACAGACCAGTACACAGACATCACGAACTATCTTCCACGCCGCTACAATAACAGCAACCATGCATTCAACGCAATTCTTCGTCCTCTCGGGCTTCGTCTGCTCAACCTGCCTCGCCTCTCCCTTACGTCTCCCTAACAACCTCCGACGGAACGCTGAGCCCGCGAAGTACTCCGTCGTCAACGTCGACGGCGGATCAGCACCCTCCTCAACACCCGACGTCGTCTACCAAACAATCACGCAAACCGTATCAGATGCCGATGAGCCGACCGCGACAGTCGTCTCGACAATAATGCAAACCGTCGCCGACCCAGCCGTCTCCTCGTCCTCGAAATCGTACTATGATAGCGGGATGTGGCAGACGAACTACGAGGTGAAGAACTGGGGCACATCGAGCCTGCCGACGCCAGCTGCATCGCTACCGGATTCATCATCGCCGGGTCCGTCGTCACCGGTTTCATCAACATCGAGTTCGTCGGCAACCCCATCAGCGACCCCCACACCCGCGTTGGACGACGAGCACTGGAGACAGGCGTCGACATTCACAACGATCGTCGAGATCCCCACCTCTACGTCCTCCTTACCACCGTTACCGGTATTGGAAACCCCAGTACCCCAGTGGAAGAATACCACGCAGATCCCACACAAGCGGGAGGAGGAGTCGAGAAGGACTGTTGAGATCGTCAGTTTCGAGGGTATCGAGGAGTCATGAAGGAGGGATGACGAGGGACAGAGGTAGAAACATTGATCTCTGGGTTGATACGTGTTTCTGTTATGCGCTATGCTGGATGGTTGCATGTATACGGTACTATTGTCTTGAACTGGATAACGGGTTATGGGAAACGGTCACCGGCAGTCATTGAACAATCGAAAGACACGGCATCATGGGGGCGTTTAGAATAGATACTGGCAATATGGTGGACTTGACTTTTCAAGACTTTTGTATCAACTATGTAGATCGATTCTTAGTGAATGTCACATTCACCTTCGCTGCCTTCATCTTATGACGTGCATAGACTACACAATTCAAGGACGCCAACGTGACGAATTGAAGCCATCGATTTTCACCAACATCATCCATAATCCACCTCCTCTACCTCCCCGCCAACCTCGCCTCCACAATCCTCCCCACCATTTTCTCCAACACCGCTGCCTCCCCCCCAACCCCCACACCCTCAAAATACGCCCCCACGCTCTTCTCAACATACTTCCCCACCATATCCACCTCCACATTGACCCCCTCCCCCACCCCCTTCTTTCCCATCACCACCTTCTCCTGCGTATACGCGATCAACATCACCTCCCACCACCCCTCTAACCCATCCTCCACCTTGGTCACCGTCAAGCTCGCCCCATCCAGCGTGATGAACCCTTTCTCCACGATGTAGCGCAGCACCGAGGGGTCGCGCGGCTGGAGGCGGAAGGTCAGCGCGTTGCCGTCAGGCGTCACGGAGAGGATCGTGGCGACCGTGTCGACGTGCCCTTGGACGAAGTGCCCGCCCATCCGCGTGTGCGCGGAGACAGCGCGCTCGAGGTTGACGCCGGAGTTAGCTTTTAGATCGCCGAGGTTGGTGCGGCGGAGGGTCTCGGGGGCGACGCCGACCTTGAAGCTAGACTTGTCGAATTCCGTGACGGTGAGGCATGTGCCTGGAGGGTTGGTTTAGTCAGCGCCTACCTTTGTTTTTCTTGCCGTGATTCAATTGGATGAACGTAGACGGAGGGTACAAACCGTTGATGGAGATGCTGTCGCCGAGATGGCAGTCGCCTAGGATCTCCTCGGCATTGGAGATAGTCAGCGAGGTGCCGCTGCCGCCGCTGGAGGTTTTGTCCAGCTCCTCGAGCTTGGACACGGCTTTGGAGGTCAGCAAAACCGTGGCGACTGGACAAGCCTTTGGAGAGAGGACTTACTCCCGACGACTTCTACGATTCCCGTAAACATCTTCAAAGAGTCAATCGCGGATGGGAAGGTTTCCTGGTTCGTCCCGAAGGTTACCGGATATTCCAAGCTCTTGATAGGATCCACGTCCTGTCTGAGAAATACGTACGATTGATGCAAGCCGTTATACACAAATATTACATTCAATCGTCAAACACTTCTTCTTTCCCTTTCGGTGGCGTGTAAGGGTTAACCTGTGGTGAATATGCGTCGTAACTTCGGGAGTCATCACGCGGAATCCCAAGGAATGAATCCCACAACGGCTACCCGGTATACCGATATTTCCTAAAGCGGTTTAGCGCTTGACCTCCGTAACTGCCCCGTACCGACCCGCTACCATATAACAAAATGGAGGCTCTCCTATCGGCTAGGGAGAGCCGAGAGGTTACGAAGCCATCAGCAGGTATGGACTCTCTAGCTCTCCCAAATTTATATCTCATCTTATCACAGGGCCGCAGTATCGAAGCACCACAATCCAATCCGGACGAAAGTCTTCAAAGCTTGATTTTCCATCCCTCATGTCCTTTGAATAGTCGCTCCAAATACAAGGGCCGCCAGATAACATTACAACTGAATCCTGATGGGGCTAAATTACGAACATTATCGCCTACTGCATTCTATTCCACGCAGCCCATGCGGACTACTCCGGCGGGTTCGTCACAACACCTTCGAACTCCCGGCCCGAGATGTAATCCAGCGTCCGCTGGAAATGCTTCTTCGGGTTCTCCAGCGCGGCTGTCTGCTCGTTCGAGTTGAGGTTGGAGTGGATCAGCTCGATGAGGCCGTTGACGTATTTGGTGGTGACCTAAACGGTAAAAGTAATCCTGTTAGCATCTGGACTATGAAACTGTGGACAGAGGGAAGAGAAGTGGCGATTACGTACCATCTCGTTCTCCTGGTCAAAGTAATACACATATCGATTCAGGATCTCGACGAACAACTCGACAGACACCGCAGCATCCATGCACGCGTCCGCAACACGCAGCGCTCGTTGTAAACATTCCAGGACCCGTCGCCCATCTCGGAAAAGCTGCACAAAATATTAGCCGACCGACACCAAAGGCGTTCACCCTACTAGAAGGGATACTCACATCCTTCGGATCCTCCTCCCCTCTCGCCCTCACCTCCGTCGCCCACCACAAATGACTCGCCAAATACACCGCCCGACACTGATCCGGCTTCTTCAGCAGCTTGCTCCCATGCAACGCCGCCTTCGTGATGAGGTTATCGTAGTTCTCGCGGCCGAAGTTCCGCGTCGGGTGCAGCGCCCCGGCGATCACGCAGATCGCCTGGAACTGCGCCCGGCTGTCGCTCACCGCCTCCTCGTAGATCGTGAACGCCTGCACGAAGAACTCGTAGGCCGGCTCCTCGAAGCCGGCTTGGTCGGCAACTTGGCCAGCCGCGACGAAGAGGCGGAGGGAGAGGTCGTGGCTGGCGGTCACCCGGGTGTAAACGGCGGTGATCAGGGAGTGGATGAATTTGTACAGCGCGGTAGATTGCGTGGACCAGTTGTCGTCGAAATGTTCGCGGGTTTTGAACGCGCGAGCGAGTTTCAACGACACGGTGATGAGTGCGGGGGTGGTGTATTTGATCCGCTCGTTGCCTTCCGCGAACGCCTTTTTCGCGGTTTGCAGGAGCGCGAATTGCGTGTCGTTGGTCTCGCCTTCGATTAAATGGACAAGCCGTGCTAGCATACCCTGTTCCTCTATCGTTTCGTCGGTCTCGATGCCCTTGCGTTGCAGTGGACCACCGGCGTATGCCGCACCCTGCTGCGTGCCTTCTTTGATGAGTACCTGGAGGATCGCGAGGATGCTTTCCAGGTGTTCGACCGTGGTGATCTTCGTTTGGGTTTTGAGGAGAGTCTTGGCAATTTCGGCTGCTATGGAGCGGCGGGTAGGGTACGGTTGAGCCTGGAGGAGGGGAATGAAGTGTGGGAGGGCGAGTGCGGTGAATAGAGAAGCATATGACGTGACAGGCGCGAGGATGAGAGAGAGAACATTGGTTTGGGTGGCTTGTGAGTGGAGGTCGGCGGAATTGGTGAATTGGGAGACTTTTTCGATGGCGTAGGAGAAGACTTGGTCGACGTAGTCGAGGCGGTCGGGATAGACGGTTCTAGGACAATGTCAGCGCTGCCACATATACCCTTGAAGAAGGGACTTACAGGGCTAACCGAGCAAGAGATGCCAGTAACGCAATCGTGTCCTGTATTGACAGTCTCTGTATCCGAACCAAGCTGGACACCTGCTCTTGAAAGATCTCAAACAGTTTGATGCTGTCCGGAATCCCTCGACTCTTCTTTCCTTCCGCTTCGCCCTCATCAACTGCAGTCGGTGTCTCAGAATCCACTGTGATCTCCGAGGATGCTTCTTCAACCGGTGAGGTCGCTTCCGAGGGGTCGCCATTCTGCTGTTTTGACTCCGGCTTCTCTTTCGATAGCTTGAAATCCTCCAGCAACTTCACCGCCGCCTCCGTCTCTTTCCGCAGCCGCTCTTCAGGCGTCTCCGTCTCGGATTCTCGCGCAGCGTATGCGGATAATCGATCCATCAGCCCGATCACAATGGCCTTGACATTGACATGTGGGTTCAACCGCGCGGTTGCGGATAAAAACTGATCCAGGGTGTGCAGATGGAATTCATCGGGAAAGACCTGGGTGACAACTAAATCATGACTATTAGCATACGAACGTCCAACCCACTTCCAGCTGCATAACTCACCTTCAGATAGATACTCCTGCGCCACAACATCCCGACACTGCACTACCTGCTCCAACAACGGCGCCAAAATCTTCTTATAATTCCCCAGATCCACCAACTGACTCAACCTCACCAAATTACTCCCCACCAACAACTGCAGCTCCTGCCGCTCCTTCATCCGCTGCTCCCGTTCCCGCGAATGCCCCTGATGCTGCCACCGCACCCACAGCTTATTCATCTCCACAAAGTTCGTGAGCACGAAGCTGATGCTATCCTGCAGGTTCCCTTCGGGCCCGTCACCCTGGCCGGCAGGGAGCTGGTCGCGCGCCTGCCCGCTGAGGTAGTAGCGGAGGAAGAGGCCGCGGATCGGGTGCTGCACGCCGCGGGACATCTCCATCATATCTTTCATGATCTCCTTGACGGGGGCATCCGGGATGGACATGTAGACGGTGCCGACGGTGATCATGAGGTAGAGGCGAGGAATGATGTTGCCCGCGTATTGGACGAGCTCGTAGAGGTCGGCGAGGTGGTTGGTAGGGTGGCTATCGCGGAGATAGACGGAGAGGTGACGGAGGGCGTCGAAGATAGCCATGTAGAGTTCGTAGTATTGTTTGGGGCCGAGCGTGCTGGTGCGGAGTTCGGAGACGAGGGTGGAGCTGAAGGGACAGAGGTTAGTAAGTGATACCACCAGTGGTTAGAACGTCAATATCAGGAGCAAAGCCAGCCTGGTGAACAACGCCAAACATGAGTGACGTCCAGCAACTTCAACAGGACACCCAAGCTATCCCCCTCCGCCATGCTTGCCGTATATTCCCAAGCACCCCTCTCCAAAAGAAATCCACCACCTACCTGCATTTCAACGCATCCATCAACTTCCCTGGTGTCTCCAAGCACTTCCGCATCAACACCGTCTGCTGCCGAACCACCGCTAGCGCATCCTCCAGCAACCGCGCCTGGTCCTCGACGGTCGGCGGCGAGGCGGCCATGGTTGGGTGGGGGGTCGCGAATGTGTGGACGGTGTGTGGATTGGGCCCGGAAGAGAGGAATGGGTGGGACGGGGACCGATTGGAATAGGATATTGGAGGATGTTGGGGTCTGGGGAGGATGGATTTGGAGCTTTGGGGTGAGCTTGGGGAGGGAGGGAGGAAGTTGGGTGGTGGCTTGGCGGTAATGACGCACGTGACTGGGATGACGATTTCAACTCCTGATTTGATGATTGTGAATGTTCGTACTGTGGAGGTTGTCAAATCCATAGCAAGGTTATGTGACTATAATATCAGGTATTTGAAGAGTAATAAACAGATAGACTTCCGATAAATCCTAGTTTTGTCTAACAAATGCTACCCCCAAAGCACCACAGACAATCACCATATTGGTATATAATATGGGGGTCTGGGTGCATTCAAACACCAAAGTCATACACATAAATTATTGCCAGTACCGAAACAATGTCCTCTTCAACGGAATGAGCAACACTCTAATACACCACCAAACCCATTACGTCTCCTCCACTCCTTCCCCCCTATCGCATGGTCATGACTTCTCATCCCCATCCTTCGCCGCATCCTTCACCGTCCCCACCACCACCATTCCCCCCGTCCCCGCATTCCCCCCTTCCAAAATCGTAACCTTCTCCCGCTCCGTCTCCACCTCCGTCAACCCCGTCTGCGTACTCTGATCCATCACCTCCTCCTTCACCTCCTCCACCTCCTCCGCATCTTTCGTCTCCTTGCCCCTCCCGTTCACAATCTCCTTCTCCACCCATCCCTCCCCATCAATCTCAAACAACGTCACCGTCGGCGTGAAATCAAAAGTCACCGTCTTCGCCGCCACCGCCCCGTCCGCCGCAGGACTCACCCCCGGCCGTCTCCGCTGCGGTCCCCTCGCCCTCCCCTTCCTCGCGTCCACCAACGGCGCCTTCTCCGCCTCCGGCTCCGGTGTCACCGTGGACTCTTCCGGAGGGGACTTCTTCGGCCCCTGCGGTCCTAGCTGCAGCCGACTGTTCAAATCACTCATGAACCCGGCTTTGAGCGCTGCGAGCTTGCTCCCCACGCCGCGCGGCGGAACAACCGGCTTGGCGCGCTCGGCGCTCGGCGTCTTCTCGAGTGACGAGCCGACCGGAGCGCCTTCCGAGCTTGGGGTGCTGGGTTTGCGAGCAGGGCGCGCGGGGATGCTGGGTTTTGCGCGCTCAGGGACGGAGGGTGGTTTCTTGTCGGCCGCGGGAGGGGCGGTGTCGGCGGGTGTGGCGTCCGGGGAAGGGGAAGGGCGCACTTCGGCCACGAGTTGGGTGTAGTCGGGGGAGTCTTCCCAGATGTCTTGACTGGGGAAGCGTTGGGCAGCGGTCGGGCGGGTTTCGGATGCGACAGAGGGATGGAAGGCAGGTTTGGGGGTGGCGCCGAGGCGGGCGAGGTGGTCGGGGAGGAAGGATTGGGAGAGGGCGGAGTGGCGGGCGTGTTCGGACGCGGGGGTCTCGAAGGCCGGGTATTTGTGGTGGGCGTCTGCATCCCCGTGTGCCGGTTGCAGCGATGGCTCCGGCGTCTCGACTGCCGTCGTGTACATCAGCGACGACGGCGCGTCTTCCCACACGTCCTGGCTCGGGAATTGATGCCGCGCGAAGGACGACCGCTTCGGTTTGCCGGCCAGCGTCGCGTTATGGTGCTCCTTCGCCTTGCGCGTGTCCTCGTCGTCCTCCGGGAACAGCGACTCGTATTCGTACACATCTTCTAGCATCGTGCGGCCGGCGACCGGTGACTCCCGGCCCTCATCGTGTGACGAGGCCCGCGAGAGCGCCAGTTGTATGCTATTCGTCCGGCTGTGTGCCCGGCTGTGTGCCCGGCTGTGCGAGCGCGACCCTGCATTCTGCCGCGCCTCGTCCATCTCCAGGGCCAGTCGGTCCGGGTCAGGCGTGACGGCCGGCTGCAGGAACTCGCCGGAGGGGTTCTTCATGACCTCGTCGCCGGCGAGGATCGGGTGGATATCATCGTCGCCGGTGACGCTTTCGGGGCGGATACCGATGGCGTCGGGCGACGGCTCATACGCGGTGCCGCACATGTAGCTGCCACGCCGGGAGTCGCGGACGTGGATGACATCCTCGTCGTGGTCTTCGTGATCGGAGTCGATGGCGTGGTCGTGCTTGAGGCGGGAGACGGGGTCGGTATCGCTGGCGGGAAAGCTCATTTGGTGGAGGGGGGACTCGACGTGCACGTCTTGGCCGCTGCTGGAGCGGGGTTTGCCGCCTGCTGAGGGAGGGCGGGGGGACGCGATGCGGGACGCATACTCCTCGGCGGCGCGGTTTCCGATTTCTTCGTCGGGGGTGCCGACGGGCCCGGAACCTGAATGAGCATCGGTTAGAAAAGTTGGGTAGGAGTAACCGTAAGACTCACCACTTCCGACCGCCCGCTTCGCGCTCCCATAGACCAATTCATTCAACTCCGTACTACTCAAATGCCAATCCTTCCGATCCGCCGAAATGGCCGGTCCGTATTCTCCCTCCGTCTCCCTCGCCAACTCCTCCGGATGCTTCTGATACCACTGCTTCTCAATCTTGGTTATCTTCGGCCCAAAGCCGTGTCCATGCATCCCATAACTGCCCGGCGGTCCAGTAAACGGATCCGGAGCGGCGGTCTTGCGCGACAACTGCGGCAAACTCGTCGCCGAGTGATTTGATGGGCCTAGAGTCGGGGTAGGTGCTTGTACGTCGCCAGCATTCTTGTACAGCGGGATTTGAACACCAATTTCGGGAATGCCTTCTTCCGCGTCGTCTTTGTAGATCGACGCCGGGCGACTGCTCTGGCTATGGGACGACGTGGTCCGCGCCAAAGAAGGTCGTTCAGGAACGGACGGGCGTTCGTCGATGTCACCGACCGCCTTGCCGATGCCCGCCGCCGCCGCTTGTTGGGAGTCTGTGCGCGTGACGTTCTGGATGCGCGACTTCGCGGTGGACGACGCGAACGACGCTTTCGGGGCGTGAAGCGGGAGGTCCTCGGCGATGTTTTTCGTCTGCTCGCCGGGCGGCGTCCCGAAGGACATGTTGTCGTACTCTTCGCCTTCGTGGCCGATGGTCGGCAGGTTCACGCTTGGGGGGCGTTGGGGGAATTCTTGAGAACTCTGTTTTGAGAGGGAGAGTCCGTTTTTGTTGTGGAACGTCGGGTCGTTGAGGGGAGAGCGCGTGTAGGAGCGCTCCTCAGCGACTTCCGTCGTGCGTTTCGGACGAGCCGGAATGCAAGGGGCGTCGTTGTTGGTGGAATTGCCGGAGGATTGGCCATTTCGAGATGGACGAGGGGGGATGGTAGGAACCGTCATTGTATAGATATCGTAGTGGAGTTCGGGATTCGTTTAGAGGGATAATAGTGTTAGGGGAAGATAGATTCGTTGATTAAATGGATGGTAGAAAATGAAAACGGAACTGGAAAGCGAGTCAGCAGCTTGCCTTGCGTGTCCGAAACGTCAACAGCTGGGAAAAGTGTTGGTATCGTTGCGATCTAGATAAGGCCCTGGTTGTAGTTGAGCCGCCAATGAGCGCGGTCGAGATGGGGATCACGCTGCAGGCACATGCACCAGGCCTGGCAGACTCGAGAGCATTGATATGGAATCAAAGGTCGGTGAGAGAGGCATCCTCCTTGCCTTGTCGCGGTTGAGGCATTAAAGTGTCTTAGTTGATTGATTGAAGCTCAACAGAATCTTGCTCGCAATAACTAACTCTCAATGCCTCAGTGCTGGAGGTCTCATCCAATGCGACCAGCAATTTGACGCATGACAGCCTGGAGCCAGGTCCAGGTCACGGTCATTGCTGTTTGCCCCGAGCCTCTTCATCGCGGGGTGCTGCCGATCCGATGGTTCTGGTGGTGACGTAGCACAACATTGGGGTTGACACTCAACTGGCAGGGCAAGGGAAGGATATGCGGTGAAGGTAGAAGATAGCAACACTTACCAAGATTCTCAAAGCAAAAAGGGCTAATTAGGAGTGGTCGTGGAAGTCAATCATCAGAATAATGATGATGGTGATGATGATGATGTGGTGATAGAGGATGTAGAAGAAGTGGTGGTGATTAAGAACGATTCAACGACGAAAGGATTCAAGGAGCAAGAAGTCGAGCAAGTGGGCCTTTGGAGGGACTGAGCTATTTAAGAGACAATTGGATTTTCAATAAGGAAAACTGGATGAATCATTACAGTGAATTGTTGGCAGAGTGGGAAGCATCGTGAGTGGCAGGACTGGGGGGTGTGACGATGCAACGCCATGAGAATCACAGCTGGCGTCATTGGTGGCCCACCGACCGAAGATTAGTGCCTAGAGGCCTAAGGCAGCTCCACCGCCCGCCCCAGACCGTCTGCACATCAAACCAGAAACTGGTGCGTCTAGATTGCACGATACACCCGCTACCACTGAATTGTCCATGTGCCTAATGGCCCGAGAGCTGAGAGCTGAGAGATGTGGAAGGGGCATCATGCATGAAATCGCGCATTTTTAATTAAGACATAGATGAGCGATACTGCGTCAAATCCCTATCTATTAACTATGCCCAAATCCCTCATAGTAACGACACAGGCAGCCGCAATATTTTACCCGTCACCCGTCGCCGCACCAATTTCCATCAAATCGCGCATCCATCCAAAACTCACGATAGCCCAACGGGCCCCCCAAAAAGGCAGACTCGGAAAACTCACGGCTTAAAGAAGCCAAAAGATTCCATCGCATCACGGGGGCGACGCCTGCCAAGGCGTAGGGGCCATCCGCCCCGCTTCCCGGCTCCACCTGCATCACGATCGTGGCTGATGTGGAAATCTCTGCAAAGTGCAAACGCGGAAGGGCAGAAGGGCGCATTTGATTCGGTGCGGGAGAGGGCGGTTTGCACGGGATCAGCAGGTTTGGGTGCCGCCTTGCCGGTCGCGTTGGATCACTCATAGATGGGGAGGGTGGCCAATTGGATGGAGAGGTTGGGAAGCGATGTTAGATGGATCGTGATGCATGAATGAAATTGGAAAGGTCAGCGGGTTGGAAGCTGGCTCGCCTGTTTAGGAGTTACAGCTTCTGGGTAGGTGCTCTGTAATGCCTACAAATTGCCGACTGGCGGAGGTACCACAGTGTGACTGGAGATATCGTAAGTAGGTAAGTTATGGAGCTGGTCGGCGAGATTCCTCGATCCGTCCTTTCTCTTCAGATTTCAACGTCCTGTGTTGCTAGCTCAGCTTCTCCGCAATCCACATCCTCGCGCTGCAGAAATAGTAGCGCCATGCAACGTGAACTTGTGAGGGTAGCGCCATCGAACCACGTGCCCCACAGAACTACCACAAGTGCACGAGGAGAGATGCGTCTCCTAGCAAATCCTCACCCGAGCCGCTGTCGGTTGGTTCAGACTGCTGACTGGCATCAGGCTGTCAGCACTTGGCAAGACCGAAAGTCTGTTGCCGGCGGTCACGCTTGAAGGGACGCCAGCATTGATGGACGAAGTTCGGACTGTCGACCTTGATTTCATGTGAGCTATCTGTGGGTGAAAATGTTTGACAGATCTGTGTACTTAAGTCATTGATGACGAAGCATTGAGAAAAACGGGTTTAGGAAATCAGGTATCGCTGGAGAACGCATTGGTTTCGGTCAACATTGGTTTCGGTCAACTGGGAAAGCTTTGATGGGATTCAGGCATTCAGCCCAACATGATCGGAGAAAAATTCATCAGAGGTCGGTGTGTGCTTCGCAGTGGTGTTGGTTTGGACATCGTTCCAAACCCCCCAAAAAACCAAAAAAATTATTCCGTGTCTTCGTCATCCAAGAGCGAACGAGCTTGATAAGACATCTCGATTCTCGAGTGGATTGTCGACTGTCGTCACTCGTCCCCATTCATGTTGCAAGCGTCAGCCCCGCATTCTCGGTTTCTCACAGACAGCATGGGATCACTAGCGCATCGAGGATGTGTCGATCGGATATGCATGCGTACGATATACGATATACGACGGCTGGGGTATTGACCGGTCTGGTATGCCGTACCCTTAGGTTACAGATACAATCCAAAGTTGCCGGCCACCATGTCCCATCCCGTCGTTGGGTTCTCGTAAACTTTTTCGTTTTCACCGTTTGATGCAAGTCGCAACGTGGCGCTCTCGCTGGAGACTAGTATCCTGCATACTTGGAAAGGGGGGAACGAGGTGGTAAAAGGTAGGAATACAGAATGCTAGCTTACGAGGTTGCGGAGGTCTCGATGAGGAGGTTGATCAGGTCACTGGTGCCGCCGGTGCCGCTTGGTTCTTAGAAATCAATAAATGCGGATGGGTTCACAGTGAGTTTAGATGTGCATGGCAGAGAGTTAGAGCAAGTTCTCAACAAGTCTGCCGTTTCTTTGTTGGAGGATGCAAGGTGAACGTCCACCAATGGCGGACGAGTACATGCCTATGCAGCGATTTTGTGCTCGGGACCATCTCCCTCGTAGGTTCAGACCGTTACGTTCCTGGTTCGGAATATCCCCTATTATCATGCTGTATCCTTCCATCTAGAGTCGCTTAATTTCCTCACCTCTATCCTCCCTTCGATCCAAAATTCGATAACTTTGTTTAGAGACGTTGCACACCATCCACGTGGGGTCCTATCGCCGTGTGGCCCATTCCGCCACGCAACGATTCCCCTTGAAGCTTCGCGCCAACCGCAATCAAGCTATAACCAAGCGCCTAGCAATGACCATCCATGCGTGTGACAGGCATGGCCGCTGCCATTATCCAATCAATGTCATTCCTGCCCACATCCGATTATGGGACCCTGGCCGGTGCCTGTTGACGAAACCACGAACATGTGTGGGGTAGTGGGAGAAAGGAACCATTCAATATTCATGGTTGGGGAAAGGATGTTGCCATACCAGATTAGGAGAGATTATTGGAGGGAGAAGCGCTCCTTGCGTACTGGGGAGGAATTCCACTTTCAGCGCTCAATTTACAACATCAGGGTTCTAACGAATATTTGTTTGAGTCGTTGGGCACCGTCATCCCAATTGGCCATACATGTGAAGAGTAAAAGCTTGAGACACGGGAGGAAAAGGGAGAGAAAACGGATATGGTTTCAGCTCTGTCCTTACTCTCACCGAAGAATATCTGCTCCATCTACAGAATACAGTAAATGAGCTTCGACGAAGACGCTTTCCTTAGGAACCGCCCTTTGTGCAATATCCTGGGGGCTGGGCCATGTGGAGGAAATAAGGTTGGCTTGGCGAGGCTTAGCATTTCTTGGCGTATGGATATTGTGATTCTTGAAGTGGGACACTTGACACTTCCCCTGCCGTTCGACCTTCACGTTCCACTGTTCTACGGTCTCGTTCAACGTCCTTTCCACTACCATTACTTCAATGTATCTCCTAAATTATATCCTCATGGCCGCCATCCCTCCTGGATTGGAATGATGTTATTCTCTACAAGCCAGTGAGCATTGCTCTCAGTATAGGAACCTCGGTTACCATATGGTTTCATTGGTACAAACTAGAAGCATCGTGGTTCCTTCGCTATCTTAGCTTCGTTCCCCGGATTTCTTAGTTCTCTCCGCATCTCTGGCTGCATGTCAGCCGATTGGTCCCCGATTGTGTGCTCGTATTCTTGTGCGTTGTGCCTCACATCCATGGTGCCGGATAGGGGATGGCGGATGACATTCTTTTACCCAGTTCAACCTTCCAATAACCCAGTTCGTGTCAACTGACAGCTACAAAACGTTGAGTTCCGAGCTGGCATAACCGTACCTAGATCGCGCCATTTGCTGGGTTACCGTGAGAGCCGCGGCCTGCTGTTCTGGGATCAGAGCATTACTGGCGAATAATCAGACTTCCCTGGCATTTATATCCCGCGACGCCTGCTTTCGCTTACCGGCAATCCGTACCATTCCCTGCGTCACCGACTCGCCTGGTCCCTCCAAAGATGGTGTACGGACGTGGGGTACGGCAGATATGGCCTCCAGCCACCAATGACACGCAGCATATCTACATTTTCCCGTCTGGGCGAACAAACCGCGATTCAGGACTCTTTCAGACTTTCCATTCTACTTGAAAGAAGTAATCGACTAAACAAGTCATTTTTCCATATTGCCTCGGAGCTTGGCGTTGTTTCGCGTCTGCCATTGGCTCAACACACCCCTACCCCTCCATGAGATTTCAGGCGGCCGGCGCTCTTAGCCCAGAAACATAAAAGATGCCAAGCCGTGCACTTTTCGCGTTCGGTTCCGCTGCATACGACGACCCTGCGCATGCACCACCGTGGGCTGAGAGATACCCACGCCAGCGACCCCTGTGCCCCATGGGGTAGTGTCAACGGAGTCCACTGACGAACGGGAACCAAGTCTTAAAGTCGTTTCTAGAATCGTTCGGGCTAGAGCTGCTTGGCGACGCATTGCATACATGATTCATCTACCAGGAAATCACGGCGGTTGGGTACGAGCAGGCGATGTTCTGGACGTCGTCGTGCGCCGCCCAGCCAGCAGAGGATCAAGCCAAGTCTACGAAATGAAACTAAAGGGCCGAGCGGGGTTGTGTGGCACGGTGGGATAGAGGGTGGATCTCTCCAGGGTCATGGCAACGACCGTAAGTACATTCTCTGTACATTTATAATATTGCTCATGGCCATCTATTTCTCTGTCTCCTTTACTTCAGGTCGAGTCGTCACTGTCGTTCCTTCCTTGCAGTCCCTTCCGCACTCTATCTGTCTTGCAATCATGGGTCAATCCGACGTGGTAGACCATCCGGAGAAGACCGAGACGGTGCAAACGGAGGTTGTCCCTACTCCTACTAGCAATGATGTTAGTTCTACTACATCAGAGACAGCTGGGGGTCCCCCCGGAATGACCAAGGCGAAGTGGCTCGCCTGTATAGCCTTGGCGCTGGGGTACACGACGACCTTCCAGCAATTTGCATGCACAGGATCTATTGTCAGGCACATCGATCTTGAGCTTGGTCATTCCCCTCAGTACAATTGGATGCTGGCAGTATATACGCTAGGTCTAGCTGTATGCTTGCCCGTTACTGGTAATTTTGCCCTATTCTATACTTGAGGATTCATAACTAATTGTCCTAGGCGGTCTCTCCGATATCTTTGGACGTCGATGGTTTTTCATGGGTGGCTGCGTTGTATCCTTAATTGGAACTATCGTCTCAGTGCGAGCCGACGCCGTAAACATGGTGATTGGAGGTATGGCTCTGAAGGGCATTGGGGCTGCCGCGCAACAACTCGCGTAAGTCTCGAATTACGGTGCAGAGCCCACTTTCTCTAATGCCTTGCAGGGTGGCCGGTATTGCTGAGATCGTCCCAAATAAGCATCGAGGCACGGCTCAAGCCATTCTGGACATTATCACCACCCCCTGGACCATGTTCGGCTCGCTCGCCGGCAATGCCATGGTCAAATACCACCATCTCACGTTCAGGATCAATTGGTATGTTGGGATTGCGCTGAATATTGTGACCCTGGTCATGGCATTCTTCTTCTACTTTCCGGTAAGTTCAATATGCGCTGGAGTCCCATGGAAATGACTGACATCCACCATAGCCGCACCATCCGAACTCGCATGGCAAGTCAAAGCGTCAGCAATTCTACGAAATTGACTGGATCGGTGTTGCTCTTTGGGCCGTAAGTCTTGTCTCCAACCGACCTCGCTTTGGATGTTAACGGCGACCCTAGTCCGGGCTCACTATGCTTCTCGTCGGTATCTCCTTTGGAGGCGTGTCGTATCCATGGAAATCTGCTATTGTCCTCTGCCTGATCCTGATTGGTGCCGCTCTTCTCTTCGTTATGGGCATGTGGGAATGGAAATTTGCACCGAACCCCTTCATGGACCGGTCCCTGTTTTCCCGCGGCCGCACGTTCAGTCTGGTCCTGGTGATCATCTTCGTCGCTGGTATGGGTCTGTATGCCGGCTCTGCATTCTGGCCCCAGCAGATCTCGTTCATGTACGATGAAGATCCGATCCGCATTGGTGTCCTCACCATCGCAGGTGGTGCCGGTGGTGCTAGTAAGTGCCAAAACACTCCCATCCGCGCATTCCGTCCCTATTCTAACCTCCCTCCCTCCAGCCGGTGGCTTCGTCAGCGGCATGATCATCGGCAAACACAAGTGGCTCAAAACCCACTGGTGCGTCCTCTTCGGCGTCTTCCTTAAAGTCGTCGGCCCCGCCGGCCTCACCACCCTCACCCCCGACACCCTCTCCCGCGCCCTCGGCCTCACCTTCCTGTCTGGCTGTGGCACCGGCTGGGTCTCCGTCTCCCTGATCGTGTGCATCCAGCTCGCCTGTGACGACCACAACATCGGTCTCGCCTCCATGCTGATCGGCAGCTTCCGCGCGGCCGGCGGCACCGTCGCGCTGGCGATCTACAGTACCGTGCTCAGCAACAAGGTGCGCCAAGTCATCGGGAAGCATATCGGTGGCGCCGTCATCCCGATGGGCGTGAAGCGGGAGGATCTGGCGCGGTTCATCACCGCGATCAGCGCGGGGGATATCAAGACCGCGCTGACTATCCCCGGAGCGAACGTCGAGGTGCTATTGGCGGCCAAGGAGGCCTCCAAGTGGGCCTATGCCGAGGGATTTAAGTACGTCCGATTTTCCGTTGCCGTAATACCCTCTAGTGGGAAACATGACTGACTAACCGTCATAGGGCCCTCTACATCACGGCCTTGAGCTTCGCGGCGTTCGCTTTCGTCGTCACGCTCTTCACGAAGGACGTGTCGAAGAACATGACCTCGCATGTAGCCGTGCGCCTGGAGAATGAGGCGCCTGTCTCTGATGATGAGAAGGAGAAAGCGTTAGCGTAGGACAGAAGCGCATGGGTTAGGACGGAGGGAAACGTCTCGCCTGCACTGGGTCGATGTAGGTCAAAACATTGAATAAAGGAACCAAGGAATCAATATTACTATGGGAACTCTAATACTTTCACGATCATGTCGAACCCTTTTTTACATTTCTAAGCCGTCCATAATTTGCTATTGTGACACTCGGTCAATAACACATGTCAGCAGGTGCTTGAATTAGACCATTCTTCGGTTTTCCGCCAGTCTGCCTTTTTATCCGTTCCGTGATTGGTATTTCATGTCCCAGCACCTCAGTAGGCGGAGTTGTGAAGGAGCCCGAGATCAGCCATCTCGATTCACCTCCTCTTCCGAGGGTATTTCGCCAATGGAGCGATCTCACCAGCACCCAGGATGCTAGACCATGCCCTTCATCTAGATCTACGATAATTATATGGCTCCAATACGAGATGTTCCATCCGCATCTAGACCTTCATCAAGTATATTGCTATTAGCAGCCACAAAGTGAACGCCCTAGCTGTTTCATGTGATCCCGTTGGTCAGCCATATATGAGCGCATTGAGCGAAAGGGGTCCGGCTATAGCAGCCTTGGGTCGAACGATTGTTTCTGGTGGACGGGATGGCGGATTAAAAAAGGTCGGATCCTGATAGGCGAGTTGGAGAACAATAGGTCGCTTAGCGGAAATTGGCACGCGGCATTCACAAGCCCCAAGAAAAGCTTACGTCGTCCTCCCCTCTTTCCACGGTAAAAGAATTTTTCAAAGCTGAACGGCTGAATTGAGGCAGAACAGATGTCATCAAGCGGTAAAGCCCGATGTATCTCCTTAGCCAATAGCTCTCTCAACATTTCTATATATTGTCACCGATCACCGTGCGAGGAAGATTCTCATTGTTATCCAGAAGCGCTCAGGTACGTTTTGCGAACAACGTCTTGGTCTGTGAATTGAACGACGTCACGCTCTTCACGCGCTTGATGAACTCGCCCGTCTGATCGCTCGAAATGCGGCCACGGAACACTTCCAAGAGCCCCTTAAGCGCGATGCCTTCTGCTGGGATGGCGTTGCGGATGTCTTCGACGGTGGGGATTGCTGGGATGTGTGTTAATCATCTACGCGGCTTTCATGAAGTTTATATGGAGCTTGAGATGAGTGTCGAGAGAGGATGCTGGGTACTTACGTCGCTTCTCGGGACTGGCCGCCCGCGCTGCACCAGGGGCAGGGCTCGCTGCGCGGGAACCAATTGGCGTCCCCGTGCGCGATGGACGCTGCATTTTCGAAACTTTCCGGCGTCCACCGTCGGTCGTTTCACTGTCACTTCCAGAGGCGGCGGCACCGGAGAAAGACCCTTGGCGCGACGCGGCGAGGGAGGTTGGCTTGGGCGAGTGTGGCCGCGACGGGATCCTCGTGACAGGTGGTTGCGCGGGCATGTGGCTCTGCTTGAGGCGCTTGCGGACGGACTCGCTGTCGCTGGCGTCGGAGAGGTTGGGGGATCCGGGGCGTTTGAGGGATGCGGCGGCGGTGAGGGGCTCGCCGTGTTTTGAGGCGCGGCCGGAGGGGGTGTTGCTGCCGGTGTTGGCTCCAGAAAGTCGGTCGGTGTCTTTGCCTTTGTCGTCCTCTCCAGCCGCTTTCTTAGCTGCCTCTTCTTCCGCACGCTTGCGCTCCTCCTCTTCGGAATCGTCGCTGTCGCTCTGGTGGGTTATGTCAATACCAAGAACTTAGGAAACGGGATGAAAAGGGAGCTGGTTAAAGGAAGTAATGGTGGACTAACAGATGCAAAATAAGGGTTGCCATCCTCATCTTCGAGATAGGCGTTATTTCGTTCCTTCTTCCATAATGACTTTTTCAACTTCTTCTCCAGCTCCCTCTGTCGCTCCTCTGCCCTTTGTCGATTTTGTTCCTCTCTCTCGACCTCCTGCTCATCCGTCAAGCCGAATACGTTAGCCTGGCGCTGCTCTTTGAAAATCGCTTCTTCCGCCTCTTTCCGGGTCTCTTCATCTTCGCCAAACAGATCGCCTTCATCATCGTCATCAAAGTCGGCCTTCATGTCGAAGTCGAAATCGTGATCATTCCCAGCACCCGCCTCCTCTGTAACACGCTGTGTATCGGGCCTGGATACCACAAAACCGCGCCCACGCTCCGAGTCCTTGCTCCGTTGCTTGGAAGCAGCCATTTGGTCCTCGGCCTCTTGGACGAACCGGGGACCTTTGTACTTCTTCTTCATCTCCGCTTCCGCTTCGTCATATGTCATTGTTTTCATCTTTCCAACCTCACGGAACTTGTAGAATTTCTCGACTGGCATGACTCGGTATTGCCCTTGCTGAGTTGGACCGGGTTCGCGGACCATTACGATAAATTGATCCACGAGACCACCTTCATAGGCACCGCGCCACGTATGCTGGTTATCGAAGTCTTCCAGATGCCACGGAATGGATTCTTCGTACCGCAATTGACTTCGCTTCTGCTGTTCGGGTGTCTCGTTGAGTTCGTATGCCGACACGGCCGTAGCCTTCCGTCGCGTATTCTGCTGCTTTTGTGTCTTTGTTGATGGTGCGATCTGGGCTAGATTCTCGTCCCGGATGCGCTTCCTTTCCGCCTTGACCGCCTCAATCCGCTCGCGTTCCTGATCTGCTTCCGCGATCTCCTTGGTGTCCACATCCATGGTTTCCCCGCCAGGCATAATAGCCTGCAGGTCTCGCCGATGGAGCCGGACTGGTCGGGTCCATTCATCTTGATTCGTAGGGTCGACCGTCTGATTGCCTTGCAAGCGCATGAGATGATGCCGTAGCCCTTTCAGTATCGCCCGTTTCGTCGTGAAGACAGGAATGTCTCGGAATTTGACGTCAGGTTCATCCTTGACTCGGGGTTGGGAAGTAGTCGGGCCGTTTGCTGGTGGTGCCGGAGGGGTGCCAGTTTTCGGTCTCGGTCTTGCTGTAGGAGGTCCTCTCTGGCCAGGCTTTGGGCGGGTAATCAAAGGATTTGCCTTTGGCTTTCGTCGATATACAGGCGCGCCTCCATTGGGGGTAGAGCCGGGAGGGCCTGCTGGCGAGGCGCTCATTGCCTAAGACTGAAGTGTATCGATGGACAGCAAGCAGTTGAAGGGTGTTTGGATATCGTCCTGGAAAAGCAAATATGAGAAAGACCTGTGGGCCAAGGTGAAATTGTTAAATTGTTTGCAGAAAGGAGGATTCACGTTGGATGTGGAATGTTCATTGATTAACTCCAGGAACGGATTGACATCTGAGTGCTGAGGTCACTGACTCAGTCACGTGATAATAATATAATGCCTGAGGTAGTAAGGCAGTAATATCGCCTGAGGCAGAGAGCCTCAGAGCCAGAGGGCAGAGAGGGCGAGGGATAGGGCGAGAGCGGAGATGTCAGGGGGCAGACAGAGGCTGAGAGCCGAGAGAGGGCAGAGAGGGCGGAGAGGCTCAGAGCCGTCAGAGCCTCAGAGGCTGAGAGCCGTGAGAGCCTGAGAGCCTGAGAGGGCAGGAGGGCTAGAGGGTAGAGGGCCAGAGGGCGGCGCACTTATTTTTGTCTGTGGCACAGATATAAATTGCTAGCGCAGACCGCCTACAGTTTACTATCACTTATGATTTTGCGAACCATCTCATCAAAGAGCATCGTTATGTTTTCACCCGACTATTATGGCAGCAGCTTCCTCTCCACAGCATCAGCGCCCTAGAGGCTACCATTTGCTTTCTCGATTAATGGGAAGGTCGGAAGAACTTGCCGTCTTCCGCAAGTTCAACGATTTAAACGCTATCAGTTTGTTGAGTCTTCAAGCTGAATTGGTCCTGTTGAGAGATGAATATCATAATATTTGTGAAAGTGACGAAAAAGACGGAAGACCGTACTCAAGGAACTTCGAGAAACTTTTCCAGTCAAAGGATGATGTTACCAATGATCAATATCTCCAGCTATTGAAAATTAGAGAGAAGATGAAGGAGTATAGTAAGCAAATGTTCCCGTAATTGGCTGAAATTATTATCACCTTCATCTGACTATTATACAGATGCATTTCTACTTCAAGGTGCGCCGTCAGTGACTTTGATTTCGACGGAAAGACTCATCTATAGCAGTTGCCTCGATTCGAAACATCCACAAGCCACGAGCGAGTGACCTTGAAAAACTCCAGGAATGGCTGCGGGATCCTAAGGGGGGCAATAGGTTTCTTGCAGAGAATGAAGCCTTTACTTGGTCTAATGAGTACAAAACAGACTTCGCGACGTTAGCAACCTCAACCCCTGATGACGACATCTTTACAAATTGGCTTGTATCTTCACTAGTAAAATTGTACCACAGAGTCTGGGGTCACAGACACCCCCTCCACAGTTCCAAATTTATTGATGAAGAGAGCGGCTTAATTATGTATCACGATGGAAAGGTCGCTAGGGTCAGCAAAATTATCTCAACCACTTTGGCATCGATATTTCCGGTCATCGCTGTGCTTGGACTATATTTTGAAAAGGACTTGTTGAAGAGGATATATATCATGATTGGAATTACTGGAGCATTTTCCCTTGTCTTGTCGATTTTTAGCCAGGCTAGACGCGTGGAAATATTTGCTGTAACTACAGCGTAAGTATTACTACCTTTAGTTGAAATGGCGCTGACCTGGTTCAGGCTAGCAGCTGTGGAAGTCGTATTCATTGGCAGCACAACATCTCCTGGGGTCTGAGATTTTGGGACCATTCACTCTCACAACTAATACAACTCCTAGAAATTTCCTTGAGAAAATGGAAATTTTCTACTGCTGAAGGCATTCAACTAAACCTTTTGCTATTTATCGACGAAAGAATACATATTAATAGAAGGCTTTGAACAGGTCACAACGACTTAAGATGATCCATCGGTGTATTCCTAACCAGCTTTGGACTCGTCTAAGAGAGAGTGAGCGTGGATCCCAATCCCAATTCTTCTGTTTCCAGCGTAAAAGAGACGACGGCAGATTGGCCGCCAGAATGGCAGATTTGCTAACCGTGCACGCTCATTGGTTGATGCCCATTGTCCGAAGATTTCCCGCCTGCTTCGACCTCACATATAAATTGCGTATTCCACCATTCCCTCTTCTTCCCCTTCCCTCTACCCCTAAACCCCTCAACTACTGCGGCGACCGAGAATCTACGACCGCTCTTCATTCTTCGCTTGCTCCCCACCCCCCCTGCGTGTCTAGTTTCGCTACGTTTCCTAGCCGCCGCACTCCCTCCGGATCGCCGTCCTAAGTGTTATACTCTATCTATACGGCGCTTCGGTCTCTTCTACTGGGTATTTCATTCTTAAGGAGCTCGTCTATCTGGATTACCAGATACGCCTTGATTCGCACTGGTCTGAGGCCATAAGGCCAATTCTTCCTGAGGCCGCCAGGCCATAACCAACAGTCTAGGCATACTGCCCAAAACTCTTACAGAGTAAGCAAATCGCCGATATTTAGAAGCTCACCTCAGGTCTTAGGAGCTCCCCTGTGTCTGAGAGGCGCTGGAAGAGCTCACTTGAACTTTCGCATATCTGTTCTTATCTCTTTCAATCTTCTGTGCATCTGCTTTCTCCTTCTTCCGCTTAGCCGCTTCGATCATCTGGTACTCCTCGTGAATCCTTTCCTGTTCCTTTTCGACTTACTGAAGTCAGAAACAAGAGATCTATTATTAGAATTCCAACTCACCTGTAGACTTCTTTCTCATTTGCAATATAAGAGCTCTGCTAGCGGTGTCGCCCCGACCAGAAGTTCGGGAACCGATCCTGAAATCCCAGGGGAGTATGATATCAAACTCCGTGTCCGTGTTATCGTCGACAAAGAATTCTGTTCGTAAGGTATTATAGTTTCTGTTCACATACCATGTAAGTGAGATGCTTTGACTTGGCCTGAATGTTGCACCGCCAATGCCGTTTAAGACCTTATTCTCAACGTTCTGAAATTCAGAGCTGGGTATCTCGTCTCGCTGGAGAAGGCTTTTCGAAATGAAAAATTCCTCACTTCCAGTGTCTTTGAGAGCTCTTGCCGGGATGTACTTTATTCCGGACCCTGTTTGAAAGGCTATGGTGACATCATATCCATAATGAGACCTTGCCGAAATCGGCCCCAGACCAAGTGTCTTGCTGTCAACAGGCACTTTGACAGTTGAGCTTCTGAAGTCTTCGAGGTGGACTCCCGTTTCTTCCTCAAAATCTTCCGGGTTCCAATGCTGTATATCATCGGAGTTCACTTCTGTTTCTAGCTGCTCTGCAACTTCGGTTCTTTAGACCCATATTTAGTATCATGCACAATATAAGTAGAGGCAACGTACATGACAGAATTAAGCTGCTGACGAACTTGAATGCTTTGCAAACGTCAAAGAGGTTTGTTTAGGGTAAGATAAGCTCTTACTGTTGGCTCAAGTCCCGTAGCAAAAGCACAGAATCCCGGAATGCTTCGAAGGCCATTCTTCGTTTGGTTCTTCTCATAGACACTGCCGCCATGCGAAACCGTCTTATTTCTGGATGTTTGACCCGATATGCTTTCTGATCGCGTGATATCAAATCATAAAATTCTTCATGGCGCTGGGCGCAGAGTAACATCGCTCCCTGCATCGATTTTGGAACCTTCTCGTACTTCGATACTCCGTGGAAGGCTTCTTCTGCAACACGAAGAATCACTTCGTACTCGGAAACCTGTCGATCAAGCTCGGCAATGCCCTTGCGCGCATTTCGGCCTGCACGGATGAATTGATCCAGGAGAGCAATGCTGGAACCCACTAGGGCAAAGACTTCAATGCCTGACATAGCTTTTACAAAGACGTAAAAACGTCGGTCTCACGGTCTCATGCTTGATAGGAAGTATGGCAGGAGAAAAAAATAATGGAGCCTGACGAGTGACTTGAGCATCAAAGGAAGGGAAGCGTATGTAATGCCCTGATGAGGGAAAAATTCAAAACTCCGGTCAGCTCAAATACTCCGCCCTCTGGTTAAACGGCTCTCCGCAAATGACAACGCACTAAAGGCTGAATCAAGTCGCTGAGCCAACAAAAAGCATTTAAAGGGAGGGTTAGGCTCGGCATGTTGCCCATTGATTCGCTCAGAGTAATCCACTGCCACTTCTTCTGCAGCTCATGCACAGACCCCTTCGGCTTCTGTAGATCTAGACTGGGCTATGCTGCTATGTACCTCTTCTATACAGTCACAGGCACTTTAATTGGCGGCAGAGGCTGAGAGGCTGCAGAGGCAGCGAATCAGGCGCACGGACCAATATGATCCTGATATCTCAACCGCTGGCGAACGATTCATTCAACTGCACCACCATCTGTTATTGAAGAACAAAGCCATTATGATATTCATTACGTGTGATAAGAGGGCAATTGGGCCAAAATTATTGGCTCCCTTGAACGACTGCTTATATGAGATTGCTGACAGTGTTCAAAATCGTCTCTAGAAAGCTCTCATGCGTGTGCCGTTTAGCATCACCCTAAACCACCGCATTATCAGAACTGAAAAGTGACTGACACGGCGAGGCTTGAGGCCTTGTACAGATAGCTTACTGTTCCTTTTTATTTCACTTGAGCATTGTCTCTCAGTCTTTCTCCACGTTCCTTCATTCTCCCTCGCTTTCTTGTCATTATATCCCAACAAAAGGGGTACGGCAATCCACTGGCCTCAATGGATAACTCACAAGGTGGTCAACTTCCTCGTGGAGGATATCCTCCTCATCCACATCTTCAGCACTCTACTGCTCCGCTTCAACCTCCGGGCTTGCCTATTTTGCCAGCTCAATATGCAGCTGGTTCATTCAACAATGCTCCAAGTCCATCACAGCAAGCGTCAGCCCCTCCTCAACACGCAGTGCAACACCCACATGCAATTGGGTTAGGCCCGCAATATGATCGGGGTGAACTCAGCATGGAGGCTCCTCCAGTTTCAGATTGGCCATATCTTCAACCGAGAACGCAGCAACAACAACGATTCCCATCCGCTCCCGCACAACCTTACACAGGTGCCCAGTCGCGATTTCAACGCGCCCCTCTACCTAGTAGCATCCATCAAACTGCACCTCGCATAGCGACTGCAGAAATTAAACAAATGCCACCTACTCATCCTAATCACTTCACAAACACGTTCTCGCAACCCAACAGAGGATCTCACTTCCACCGGAATCCTCCACGACACCCCCGAAACGCGCCGCCCCGAAGAATGGCAGGTGCTGGAGGCTCCAGCTGGGTGCCATGGTATGAACATGCCAGTCCCGTCCTTTATCTGGAGCAGCTCCTTGGAAATGTCCTTAAAGAAGTGGACATGCCGCTGGAAGAACGAGATGCAAAGTTGAAATTTGCGGATCGATTGCAGTCGCTGACGCAAAAGGCTATTCTCAAAGAATATCCAAACACTCATACAAATGTTGCCCTTCGCGGCTTCGGAAGCTTTGCGTCCGGGTTCGCCCTCAAGGGTTCAGACATGGACATGGTCCTCATGATTAATGGACCTGATAAAGAGAAGCTCAATTTCAAAGACATCGCAAACGCTCTTAAGCAATCGTTTAAAGCGGATGGCCTAGGTGTCTATATCATCTCTAACACACGAGTTCCCATCATCAAGATTTGCGAAAAACCGCCGGCGTGGTTCTGGGAAGAGCAGGAGAAGCTCGAAACACAAGCTGCTGTGGAGGCTAGTGCGTTCAAGGCGGGGGATGGCAAAAATGTCGTTGGCGATGGTGCTAATAACTCTGAAACTTCGCATTCGATGACGAATGCAGGAGTCTCAGGGGAACACAGTAGCGAATCGGAAGCTGAAGACGAGGAGGAAAAGGAGGCAAGATTGCGTCGCAAACGGGTGACCGAAATGGCAAATAAGACGAATGCGCCCAAAAACTCCAAAGTGTGGTACCGTGAACGCAAACTGGGCAAGAGCGATTTCCCGAAATCCGACGCCGGAATCCTCTGCGACATTAACATGGACAATCCCATGGGCCTGGAGAACACCCACCTCCTCCGCTGCTATGCGGCCTGCGATGTTCGCGTTCACCCAATGGCCACCTTCGTCAAAGCCTGGGCATCTCGGCGCAAGATCAACAGCTCCCGCGACGGAACGCTATCATCGTATGGCTACGTCCTCATGGTTATCCACTTTCTCGTGCACATCATCCAGCCTCCCGTCCTCCCGAACCTCCAACATCCACAAGACTGGCCAGGCCTCCAAGACCTCCTCCACGACGAGCAGAGTCAATTCTTCGCCGACGCCATCAATGGTCACTGGATCCACTACGTCCGCAACGTCGACGCGCTGAACTATTACGGCAGCAAAAACATCTCCCCGAACACCATGCCCGTCGGCCGCCTCCTCACCGAATTCTTCTCCTACTATGGCGACCCGATCTCCGGCGGCCATAGCTGGCAAGGCCACGTCATCTCGCTCCGCACACGACACGGCGGGGTGCTCGACAAGGGGGAGATGGGGTGGAACCGGGCGACGTCCGAGATGGTGAACGGCATCGAGGTCCGGCAGCGGTATCTCCTCGCGATCGAGGACCCGTTCGAGACGAACCATAATGTGGGGCGAACCGTGACGAACGAGGGCGCGGGGGTGATGCGGAGGGAGTTCAAGCGCGCAGTGTCGATACTGAGGGGGATGATCGGGCGTGGGACGCCGAGGGAGGATTTGATGGAGGAGTGGGTGGATAAGGTGGTAGTGGATGAGGGGGGGCAGGGTGAGGGGAACGTTGGCAGGGGACCGGTGGCGACGGACGGTCCGCTTAGCATCACGGCGTCGCTGGCGAGGATTGGGATGTGATCGGCTGGCGAGGGTGCTGGTGATAAATGCATGGAGGGCGACAAAGACGGACGTGATGAGTCTCGAGCGGTTTATTTGCAGGTCGAGCTACTCGACACGTCTAGGGCCGAAGGATATATGCATCGGGAATGAGCATGGAGTGCTAACATAGCTGTACATTACTATTATAACGCTTCCACAAAATCTACGTGGAAACCCCGAAATCCCCATCTCTCGGCATCATTGCTTCACGTTTCTAACCATCAGACTAACCATTAGGTCCATTAATTACCTCCCCGTCCCAATGTATCTCCCCACCCTAAAAAAACTCCCTCAACTCCCTCCCCCTATCTCCACCCCTCCGACCCACCCCATGCCCCCCACCCCTCAAATTCCACCCACCCGTACACATCCCCATCAACACCTCCCGTCCCCCTCCCACCAGCTCCTCCAACCCTACCACCCCCCCATCATCCCCTCCTGCGCCCTCCCCATCCAACACATACTCCACCCGGCTCCCCACTGTCCCCATGTAATCCCGGAACGTATACACCTTCTCCACCACCCCCCGCTCCGTATCCAGCACCACGACGCGGAACCCCGGCCGTTTTCTCGCCTGCTCGATGCGCGACTGCGCCGCCTTCCGCGCTGCGATCGGGTCCCGTACGCAGTGCATATCGGCGTCCTCGATGAAGATGCTCGAGCGATCGTTGCAGGGTGAGGAGGCGTCGGGGATGTCGGCGCGCGGTTTGCAGGCGGCTTGGAGGGTGCCCTGGTAGTCGCAGGGGGCGCAGAGGGAGCGGAGTGAGGGGAAGGTGGTGGGGGAGGCGATGGCGGAGGCAAGGGCATGGAGGGCGGGGGAAGGGGTTAGGATATCCCAGTGGAGGGAGAAGAGGGAGGAGGAGGAGAAGAGGGGGGTGAGGAGGGTGGTCCCGTGGGGGAGGGAGGGGGAGCGGTCTTGGATGAGGGTGAAGTAGGTGAGGGTGAGGGTGCGGAGGATGTGGGAGATTAGGGAGAGGGAGGCGATGTTGAGGTCGATGAGGGAGAGGCGGCGGAGGGGGAGGAGGGACGGGGAAGAGATGAGGCGGAGGAGTCCTTTATCGGTGATGCCGGGGAGGGATTGGAGGCGGAGGGATCGGAGTGGGGGGAGCGCTTGAAGGGTGCGGTCGGTGAAGGAGGGGGCGGGGAGATGGGCTAGGAGGAGGTGTTGCAGGGAGGGGAGAGAGCGGAAGGTTCCGACGATGGAGCGGTAGGTCATGGTTGTGGTGGGATTTCCGATGAGGAAGAGGGTGGTGAGGGACGTCCAATTGATGTGGTGATTCATGAAGATATCGGTTGAAGGGGAGAGTCGGTCGACTGTATCGGTGGGGGTGGGCTGGGGATCCTCGTCATCCAAATCGGAGTGATCTTCGATGTTCATAATCCAAACTTTCTCTTTCAAACGTCTCCTCGTCGATAGCGAAGAAGTGATATGGTCAACCCCCCCAGTATGGGTCAAATGGAGACCCCGTAATTTCTCCAGGTATGGACATGCCATCACAATTAATGCAAGCTCGTTCATCAATCTCTCCTGCTCTTTCGTCCCTGAACGTAGCATCAAGTTTTGAATATGCTCTCCCCGAATTTCCAACACTCTTTTCGCCAGATCTGGGCGTTCCTGTAATGTGCGACGCAAAAGTTTGATACCCGAAAGTGTGTTCGACTTCGACTTTCTGTACCCATGATCCTCCGGATCAACGAATATACGCAAGGTTCGATATCTATACCATATCAGAACTATGCTTTGGGACCTGTAAGGAAATGGTGCTTACAGTTGATATTGTGCAATCCGTGCCCATCTGCGACTCGTCCGGGACAGGCTCAGGAGATCTTTCTGGTAGCATCCTGCACAGCTCTCTGACCCAGGCGCAGTATGAATCTTTTCCAGTTGCTCTGTAATGCAAGTATACACTCTATCCGGCATATTTCGGAACACACGCTCCGGTAATGTTGGATAGCTGCCCGCCGGTCTCACTGACCATCTCTTGGGGCGCTCGAGTTCCCATGGTGTCTGCACGAGCTTCGGAACGGTATCGAACCTTGCGCTCCATGATATCGTCGTCGCGGAGGAGGCTCCCGAGGAAGGCCGAGACGAGTCACTTGAGGACGTCGATATTATGCTGCTCGTGGAAGCAATTGATGGTGCATACGAGCAAATGCGTTTCAACACGTTCTTCTGGGTGCGCTGCCAAACCCGAGGCGACTGTTTGCTAATAGAGGCATTTAGCTAGAGTTGAAGGATTTCTTTGCGTAAGACCACCGGCAACGCGTACCTAGCGATTGTATCATCCAGAGATATAGAATCATGACTTCGAGATTGATATTCCAGCATTGTTACTTGGGTTGATGTTGCGGTATGCAACTTGAAGATATAGCGGTCAGATAGCAGTCAGATATCGAAGCAATTATGACAAAGCTGAATACAACTGAAACATGTCTTAGAAGAAGGGAAATAGAAGAATACAGAAACTCAACAGCCTGGAAATCACGTTGACCCATAGTCCTAGATCGAATCGACGACACTTGACAGGACGACGCAAACAGGCGCTGATCCGATAGAGCAAAGGCACCAAGCGTTAGAACCATGGCACCGATCTCCCGCCAGTAGGGATGAATTCCAAAAGCCACCCTGCTAATATTATTCGCCAGTCCTCATCGAGAGCCCCTGATAGGGCAGTTATCTGGCAATAAAGTTTGTGTCGATCGCCTTGCTTGTCCTATCCTAGTCCTAGTACATCGGAATTACGGAGATTCGGCGGGGTTACTCCGGAATGGAAACGAAACACCAAAATTTAGGGAGATCACCAACCCCGGCGGGCACGCTTGTGTACTACGTACGTAATAACTAGTAAGGGCTTCTGGCATCGACAGATCCCAGTGGTTTGATCGACAGGGACTCTGGTTTGGGCTGGCGTGGAGATGATCGTTGATGCTTCTCCATGCGCTGGGATCGTTGGGATGCCACTGCGGTTGCAAACGGAGACTAAAATTCTCCAGACTGGTCATCTTTGCGGGAATTTTGGCTGGATCATCCTGGATGAGGTGTTGATGAGAGTCGAGCTCGAGTGAGGATGGTGTTCTCCCACAACGGCCGATCTGGGAACGGTGTTCTGTACCTGCCGGATAAGGTATATGTGCAGGCCATGATCCTTATCCAGGCCTGAAGCATTGGTGCTTAACTCTGATATTATCAGTCAATTCTCAGCTCCCCAACTAGGTTCATACTCCATCGACTCTCTGGACCAATATTACTTCCTTGCTTGGTTATTATTGTGATGATCGTATTCCGTACCTCGGTGGAAATTCAATAATACAGGTAGGTACCTCCGTACCTAAGTTAGTGCGGTCAGAGGTTAGAAACGCTGCAGGGTTATCGATGGCAACTAATTCGAGAGGATATCAAGGCTTAGACAATGGTAGAAATGGTCCTATTGAGATCAAATATATACAGGTATGCTTTCATCCTATCCATGATTCGTATTCATTCTCGTAGAATTGTGAAAGTTCGACGATGGGAGGAAAAGGAGAAGTGAAGCAGAATCGAATGGCCGCTTGCTTGAGGCATCGCGGCAACAAGGCAACAAGTCATCCACTAATAGGCAGCAACGCCTGGCCATCACTCCTTCCCCAGGATCTAAAATATTATTCAACATATGTAAACAAACTCAATATCGGAAGTCTTCTACCTTTCTACTTACTTCAAACTGATATCAATTCATTCGGTGAGGATATTCAAACCAACTCCCGTTAGCCAATACTCGCCTTCGCATTCCTGTCATCATGTCTACCGACCCAAAGATTGATCTGTCTCAGCAGCCAGCCCTCAGGACGAAGCTGGAGGATCTGAGGCATGAGGACCCTACGACCACCGAACCAAAGCCCGATGCTAAGACTACCACCCCCAATGTCACTGCTCCGGAGGCCGAAAAACCGAAGGTTAAAGATCCGGCCCATGATGCCGATCTGATTACTCCTGTGGTGCCGGCCCAGGGGGCTGCTCCCGTACAGACACCTGCCGCTCCCACGGAGCCCAAATGGCCTGACCTTTCCGAAGACCACCCCATCTCCAAGTTCCGCCAAGCGCTTCCAGATATCCTGACGAAATCCGGCTACACCGAGGTCTATGGTATCCACCTCTCCGCCGATGATAGCAGCGCAACCACGGTCTTCCACACGAACCTAATCCTTCAGAAGTTCCTGCGAGCCAACGGGAACGACTTGGACAAGGCGAAGGAGCAACTCCTCGACACTTTGAAATGGCGAAAGTCATTCCAGCCGCATCTACTTGTCAACGTGACGTTCGACGAGGAGAAGTTCGGTGGACTCGGGTATATCGTCCGACTGACTAGTCAGGACACCGGGGACGAGGTGGTCACGTTCAACGTGTACGGGGCGGTCAAGGACTTCAAGAAGACCTTCGGAGACACGGAAGAGTATGTTCACCGTCTCATCCTTCCACCATCATGATACTAACCCGCCCTCCAGATTCATCCGCTGGCGCGTCGCCCTCATGGAGCGCTCCATCGCCGCCCTCCACCTCACGTCCGCCACCGAGCCCATCCCCGACTACGGCCTCGGCGAAGACCCCTACTGCGGCATCCAGGTGCACGACTATCAGAACGTCTCCTTCCTCCGCCAAGACCCGCACGTCAAGACGGCCTCGCGCAAGATCATCGACCTCTTCTCGCGCGTCTACCCGGAGACAATGTCCAAGAAGATATTCGCCAACGTCCCCTTCTACATGGCCTGGATGTTCAACGCCATGCGCTTCCTGCCTGCCCAGACCTACGCGAAGCTCGAGGCCGTGACGGATGGGAAGACGTTGAAGAAGAGCCTGGGCGGCGACGCGGTGGATGCGCAGATTCCGGCAGCGTATGGGGGTTCGGCGGCGTCGTTGGAGGAGGTCGCGGAGAAGCCGAAGTTGGAGAAGGAAGGGAGCGACCTCATCATGAAGATTTCATCCGCGGTAATGTCCGAGCCAGTCGACGGTCCTCCTGTGCATGGCGGCATTGCTGGCCTTGCTGGCACCCCTGCAGCTGACGCTTCGTCCGACACTCCGTCTCCTGTCATCGCTTCTTCTCCCACTGCTTCTCCCGCCATTGCTTCCTCTGCCAGTGCTCCCCCCGGCCCAGGGGCCACGACAGATGGCGCCACCCCGACCGTGATCGACGCTGCAGCGAGCGCCCAGGAGACGGAGCCCGCAACCACTCTCGCTGAGCAAGCCGCTCCTCCTCAGAAGGCGTAACTGGCTTCCTGCTACCACCGCGGTTCAATAGGAGCGCCCGGTCCCCTCGCGTCTGGGACAACCGCAGTTTCGGCGGTCGGATGCGGAACCGGATCGAGGAGCTCAGGTGGAAGTTATTTCCTTGGCGTTGGGCGGGTTAACTATGATGATGTAGCGTACTAAAAATACCCCTTACTGCATTATTTGGTCGTTGACGCGGGTTTCTCTGCTCACTACTTACGACATAGATGCCGGTACCTGGTACTCGGTCGCAATACAAGCCGTATTCTCACTCTTCCCGCGTTCTTAATGACAGTTCTGCTTTGTCGTCATCGACATGGTTACTATTCTTATTTTTACCTACCAGTTTCGGCAAATAGTAAATTGAATACTGACTGTGCCTCCTGTCCCGGAACTGTTTATCCTGTTGCTCTAGTTACCGGTCTAGTAGCGTAGCCCACTGCCCTCGAATTGCGGGGTACCAACAGATCCCGCATTCCGCTACCCCGCCTTCTTCCCTTTCACTGCTGACTGCTCCCTGTTCCATACGGCCTGAATCCTGGTATGTCTCTTTCCTGCCTCCTCGATCTACTACATAGTACGTACATAAGTGGTGGCCTTGCAGTAGATATTACATATTAGCCCCTTCAGGTCTTATAACTTATATTAAGCCATATTACCACATCAGGGGCCACGCGGTCACCGCCGTATGCCATGGACAATGTATAGCGTCCCATCACGTCGGAACGGACCTCGTCTTGTCCGACTGGGGGATCCTAAGACTCCCAGATGTGGCGTCTTACCCAGCGGGGTGAATACCGAGCTATCTTCGGCTTCGTGACCTGACCACCATTCTAGAACGCGGCCTTTCGGCCGGAGCTGTTCCGTAGGATTCAAAGGCGTCTGGTATATGACAGCCTCGAGTTCCTGCTTGCTTTTTCCAGTCCGTTCTAGTTCCCCCCTCTCGTTCTTTCGTCCCTTAAGATTCGAAATTCAGCGTGATTGATCGAGTATCTACTACCTTTCGGGTATATATATAGTCAAATCGGAACCACATAACTGGACGTCACCATGGCTACTGAGGCTGCCCCTGCCGCACCGGCTGCGGAACCGCAGTATGACATCCCCAAAGAATGCAAGGCCGCCGTCATCCATGATATCGGTCCGAACTTCACGGTGAAGGTGGAGATGGTGCCAGTACCAGAGCCAGGTATGTCATAGAACTCCTACCTACCTCCACCCTCCTGGCAACCTGTTCAGGATTGCACATGGAGCAATCCATAGGAGTGGTATGAAACACCGAAGCTAACTCCCGGCGTAGGTCCCGGCCAACTCCTCCTCAAACTCAACGCAACCGGTATCTGCTACTCCGACGTGCATTTCATGCTGAACGATCTGGGCGCCCCGCCCATGTCCTTCTTCGGCGTCAAGTCGCCAGGACACGAGGGTGCTGGCATCGTCGTCAAGGTGGGGGAGAACGTCAGCGGCTGGAAACTCGGAGAGCGCGCCGGCATCAAGCCGATGTGGGATACCTGCCAATCCTGTGAGCTCTGCTGGAACGACAAAGAGACAGTAAGTCCCTCCTAGTCCATAAACCCTACCCCTACCTGCTTCCCCCCCTACCCTCCCTACTAATTCTTCCCCAGTACTGCGAGAAAGTCGTCCACACCGGCCTCATGGTCACCGGCTCCTACCAACAATACGTCCTCTCCCCCGCCCGCTACACCACCCGCATCCCCGACGGCATCCCCGACCACCTCGCCGCCCCCGTCATGTGCTCCGCCTCCACCATGTATCGCTCCCTCGCCGAATCCGGCCTCCGCCCCGGCGACTGGGCCGCCTTCCCCGGCGGCGGCGGCGGCGTCGGCATCCAGGGCGTTCAGCTCGCCAAGGCCATGGGTTTCCGCCCCATCGTTGTGGACACCGGCGATGCGAAGCAGACGATGGCGCTGGAGATGGGCGCGGAGGCGTTCGTGGATTTCAAAGCGACTGAGGACGTCGCAAAGGAGGTGGCAAGGATCGCGGATGGGAAGGGTGCGCATGGCGTGTTCGTGACGGCACCAAATGCGTACGCGAATGCGATTTCGCTAGTGGGCTCGCGGATCGGGGCGAAGGTTATGTGTATCGGGTTGCCGCCACAGGAGGCGAACTGTATGTTGCAGATTCCGCCGGGGCAGTTGATCTCGAGGAACTTGACGGTGAAGGGGACGTTGGTGGCGGGGATGGGCGATACGGCGAAGGCGCTGGAATTCGCGGCGAGGGGCGCGTTGAAGCAGATTTGTGAGGTGGTGCCGGTGGATCAGTTCCCGGAGGCGATTGCGAAGTTGATGAGAGGCGAGGTTGCGGGGAGGATGGTGATCGACTTCAATGCTTGAGATGATATGCCGTGCCATAAGGCTGTGTTAGTAAATGCATATTTGGCTCTCTCTAGTTTCCATTGCTATTGTGCTCGGCACAATAGTCGGAACAATATTAGCATCCGTATCCATTGTCCAGCAATATTCGAAATCAGCGACCTGGTATGTCTCCATGGTCGATAGCATCACCAACGACAACGGCCAATTCAATTAGATTAGAACCACTATGATACCACTATCGGAGAGGTCGACCTGTCAAGTTTGAATTGGAGGAAGCAAATCCAAAAATCTCGACCGCTTCACCCACATCGCCTTCTCACCAACTGACTGCTGACAAACGTCACCGCACCTGACTCAGGTACAATATTACTATAGAATCGTCTTCGTCATGATTCTATTGAATTAACCACCACCACCAAATAAGAATCTCCAAACCTCTCAACTCTCGAGTCTCCATCCTCGAGGCACAGAGCAGATCCCTGTTCGACTTCCGTTCCTGAGGTTCCACTGCCGAGTATCAAATCGTTGGTTCACAACCAAACCGAAAGAAAGAAAAGCCGTCGACGGACCTTCCAAGTCGTGAGCATCACGCATCCACGTCACACTGTCTCCAACATCCAGCGGGATTAAGCACTGATCGTCGCGGCAGTCCCACCAATCCATCCAGTCCTTTACACAATGTGGCTTTCCTCTTCTCGTTCGTAGGCTGTCAAGTGTGGTAACTGTGGCAGATATTTCCGCTTCCGTCTTCCCCTCCCACCCCTCCCACTACCCACCCGCTTTGCATCTTGTCCACCTACCTCTCTCACGCTAGTTGTCCGCAATGGGCAGGTGCCGTTGTCGAAAGCGATCTGCGCATTTGGAAACACGGAAGGTAAATTCGAGAGACGACCCACTTCCCGTCTTTGAGTATATTCGCGAGAGATATAGCGGAGAATTATTGAAGAACTTGGAATCTGGCTATCCATTGGTTTTAGATGTCCGAGGGCATCGTGGTAACCACTCAGGCGAATTGCTATGACGGTTGTGGACGATCGTGCTGAATATATAAAGTAAATTAGGTAGCGGTGCCCTTGGTACTCGGATAGCTGGTCCTAACATCGTGAACTCAGCAGACGGGAAAGAGGACGCAGAGAAATTGATAATCGAAACAATTTCTTTCATCTCACTTCAGTCGAACATATATCCATTTGTCAAAGTCATGATGATGTTCTTCGTCTCCCTCATTACCCTCATCTTGGCCGTATCAGCCATCTCTATCCTGTGCGTCTCACTCTGAACTGGCGCCTATAAAGCACCAACTAACCACTCCAGTGAACCCCGCCAATCGTGCTCAAAAGCCCTGGCCGACGAATACATCTTCACCCTCACCCTCTCCGCCTTCCTCCTCGTCCGCGCCTCCCAAACCCCCTCCTGCTTCGACTGGACCTCCAACAACTGCACCGTGGCCCCCGACAACCCGTTCGGCTACCCGTTCAAGCACGCCTGCCAGCGCCATGACTTCGGATACCGCAACTACAAGAAGCTCGACGTCTTCACGGAGCCGAATCGGCTGAGGCTCGATGACAAGTTCAAGGAGGATTTGTATGATATTTGTGGGGACGACGCGGGTTGTACGGGGTTGGCGGACGTCTACTACGGGGCGGTTAGGGTGTGTGGGGATGGGAATTGCTTTGATATAGAAGATGAAGCGGTATAATGAGGCTGCTGCGATTTCATTATCAACCAGAGGATTCATTTTGAAAGATGACGAGCACTACTGTATTAACCAGTCTGCTGAATCTTTTGACTCCGATGTTTGGCAGATCCCCAAATACTAGGAAGCACGGTCAGTAATCGAAAAGGGGGAGGGGCACGAGAGGCCTATCCACGCACTTAAAGTTGCCTATATTATTCAACAGTGTTCCCTAATCTGTGGATCAATGTTGATATTGCCTGCTGAATTGCAAGGGATACTGTCTTGATCCTTGAGTGCCTTGCTGCTTGCCATCAAGCCAATCACTCACATTATGCCTCGCCGCCTTTGGATATACAGATTATAGGGGCCTCTTGCTAGTCAAATCAGTCGGTAGTTCAAGGGAATCTATATAGTTCGTATGCTATAGGTCCTCTAGACCACCGCAACTGCCCGGTACAATAATAAGGGATTTTGTCAACAGCACAAATGGGTTTGCCGCCCTTTCGGATCCTACTGGTAAAAGGGGAATTGAGGGATTCCGGAATACTTTACCCTCAAGTGTCATCAATATTTTTGATTGATCGTATTGTATGCCGTCTGGTGATGGCTCTGGGCGGCGGAAGCTCGACATACTGGCACGGGAATAATACAAATGCCACGTTCAATTTTCATAGTTCTTTAGACTACATAACTAATGAGTGTTGATATTCATAATTCTATAGGGCAGGCGTCGACAACTGACCGTAGCAAGGTGGATATGCTCTTCACAGTGATAGATAGATTGCCAGTCGAATGGCCAATTGTTGTGGTACAGGTATGGTAAGCGGGTAGTACTACAGTCGCTAATTGCCCGTTCCAGCAGCAACCTGCTCAGATGTTGTCTCATTTCCTGCCACCATGGACTGTTTCGCCCTCTCTCTGCGGAGTTTTGCTGAACTTGGCTAGTTCCTTGCGGAACAAGCGAGCAAACTCTGTTCTATTGGACATCTGGGCCTCCTCCATCTGGAATTTCACCATGATGTTCTCGCCGGGAAGTTACCTATCTTTTGAATCGATGACAAAGGCCAGTGTTCCTCCAGAATGGCCTGTCAGTTCCTCCCGCCATACAGCGTTGGCGAGCATGATGTAACTCTGTATTCCGAGATGATGGGCATGCTCCACCTCCGAAAACTAGCTCTATTTGCGCCAATTTGTGGACAGCCATAGCGCCGTATACGGACCAACTGTTCTGGCGATACTGATTACCTTCTTAATCCACAATTCTTTGCCAGAGCGTTGTCGGTCGCAGCGGTTGTGTGCATCAACTCGTGGAGGAACGCTTGGCCCGTGGTTTGGATCTATTCTATATTGGTTGCCAATTCCTATTTGCCTTAAGATGAACTTTCTCCGTCTCATAGGCTGTATAAGAGTTACCACAGTGAAAAGGGGCGGGCACAAGGTAATGTAAGGATTCTATTTGCATTGCCATTAAGGACTTGGTGTAATGGCCGGCAGGGCTTAGGCAGATTCGATGTTGAGTTTGATTCATTGTCCCTGAAGCTGAATATTTTGTGTTCTTAGCTCGAGCGTATCAGTCTCGGCTTCCGATCCACGCTTGGAATTTCCGGAAAAGCGGTTCCTAGAGTCCTGCACATCAGCGGTGATGCTATTCATTGTGACAGTGGCCCATGCCAATGGAAGTGTTGATAGTATCCTCACCTGCTAGAGTCGAGGACATCTAGTTCCGCGTAGGATATGCTAGCTTGAGGTCAGGAGGTCTATAGTCTGACTTACAGAGAGTTGATGGAGAGGTCCTAACCTTAGGGCTTTCTAGACCACTTCTGCAAAACCAGCAGGCCCATTTAACTGCTTGACCTCTCTGGAATCTGTCGCAAATTATAGGAAATTGACTGAACTCATAGCACTGAAACAATCTAGAAAGGTCCCAGGTTCAGCCCATCTCTGGGTTTAGATTCGATTTCTGGTAGTCGAAGAGACTGGAGTGACGGATATTGATCTAGGTAGTGTAAAAGGATATACTAAAGGAACTATGTTCAGGAAGATACTGGGCAACCAGAGATGGACAATATATATTAAGGGATACTGAGAACCAGTTTTCATATATAGAGATTGCTGAATGTAAGCTATATACCTAGGGGTAGTTAGATCAATATATGAAAGGAATTGAGTTGATGGTGACTCAGTACTTTTGCCTAAATTGGAAACCAGGTGAATTTAGGAAAACAATGCCATTAAGGTAGTATTCGCTATATGACTCATTTATGTCAGCCATGATAGGAAGAACACATCACTTTGTCGATGTTTGTTGCCACTGACGTTCCTCAACAAGGATTTCCAGCTAAAGGAAGGAGATTGCTTCAAGAAGCTTGCGCTATCTAGGATCTGCCCGGTCCACTAGCACCAACTACATGTAGAATAATGAAAAAGTGAAGGCGGTTCACAAATGCTGCTATCTGAGGGACAAATATTTACTTAACATCTTAACCTGTCACTTCAGTGCCAGTGCTATAGTATCCACTCAACAGATCTCTCCGTTCATGCTGCACACATCTCCCTGCTAACTGAACTTGCTTCTCTCTTTATCCTACACGACGTTGAGATCACCTTGTTGACAGTTGGCCTTCTTGTGGCGTTCCCTCTCGCTAGTTATAGACTGGTAGATATCCCTTTCGGTGTTGGGTACAGTTTGTCACTAGATTATGGGTTCGTTCCAGCATTATTCATGTTCGAGATCAACCATCTAACTGCGTTTGATATAGCACCACCAGCATTTACTTCCCCAATGGCACCACCGTTGATGTCGCCAAGATTGAGGGTAGTTGGGCATATAAGCTGACAATGTGAGCGGCGGAAGGCGACCCTGAACATTTCCGAGATCCAGTCATGATTCCGGATTTTACGAAGTCCGTTCAGAATCCTCTTGCTCCGCAGCTGCTTCGTGGCTTTCCACCCTCATGGGCAAGGAAAGGTAGTGAAGACATGAAGACCGAATCCATCTCTCGGATGTTGAAGACATTACACACTGCCACGGAAACCTTTCTCTACCAGACTGTCACGATCGGATACAGAAGCCTACCGTTCAGAGTCACCGATGAAATCCGGAATATCATGCAAAACGCAACTACATCTATCCCACTTGAGAATGAAAATAAACGATTCTCAGGCGCCGAACCATGGGACATACGAAATTGGCGAATTCTACAACTATGAAGAGTTTCCCCAGAACCGGGAACCTGATGACCTCTACCCTCCTGAACAGCTCATCCTTTCAGTCGACTATTCGCGAACAGCGTTGAATGCGTCCCTTAATACCGAGCAGTACTGTGTCATTGAATCTCACCATGTCCTACACGAAACACATCTCGGTGTCGACGGCCTTCGTGATGGATTAGAAGCTACTCGAACCGACCTGACTTTGCACTGCGACAATTTGCTAGGATTCCTTTCATATCGAACGCCTAAATTATTTACAGTCGTAAATTTGAGCAGATTTCCATGCTGATACGGTCGGGTGAATCAGCCGATGATGAGATGCTCATACTGCTCTCAGAAACATCCTAGGCGAGGAATATGAGAAGATGATTCTAGCCATGAGTAGAAAGATTTCGCGCACAATCGATCCTACCTTCGCTGCTGCAAGGCATATATGACACGTATCTGCTGGTTCCGTAGGCATAATCGAGCGAATTAGGCTTGCCAAATTTTTAGGAAACAATTGACGGTTGACGCCTTGATTACCATGATATATGGTAGCTAACTGTTGCAGTGCCGGATGAGTAGAGAACCAAGATAGATACGCAGATATAGCGTGGGTATCAAACAGCCCAAATTTCAACAAAAAGTAGTAGAGACTCCCCCTGGCCGTCTAACAATCATCAGAAGACATTGCCATGGGTATGACAAATTGAACCTTTTCCGCATCAACCGGATTTTATCCTTCCAGGCATATCGCCGATTCCCAAACTGAACTCATTTCAGTGATCCTGTGTCGACATCGCTTTGCTCTCCGAAAGAAGCCCGTAAATGATGGCGCCTGCGCTGAAATCCGATGCTTAAATTCCTTTTGATAGCTCGCCGATAGAACCGCCATCCCTCTCTCAGCTCGCCACATCTTCCGAAAAATACCTCTTACTTCTCACGCTCCTCCCCACCGTCTTCATCTCGGGCGGTAAGTTCGTGTGATGCACCACATGCGGCCGGTACACCGCGTCCACCGGCGGCATCCAATCGTCCAGGCCCAGCGGGAAATACTCGTACAGCAGATCGGCCGACTCGTCCGGCGATGACAGGTGATTCAACGAAAATGACGGGGCGCGGGCGAGTTTCGGTGGCTTCTGCCCCGATGTGGTGTGGATGTTGGCTTGCATCTGCGCTTGGCTGTGATGTTGGGAATGTAATTGCTGTTTGAGAACTCCTGAGGATAGGTTTAGTGGGGACTTGATGGAAGTGCTCCGTCCGTCGGTCGCTCCGTCGGCTTCGTCGTCGAGGCTGAGTTTGATCGGAGTATTTAGGTGTGACATGCCGCGGGGTAGGTTGTAGCGTAGAAGGTCGGGGGATGAGCGTGCGTAGACTGCTTCGGCGTTGTGGTGACAGAAGGCAGGGACGTCAGGAGGGAGGGCAGTCATGGCGCCACCGCTGGAGGCCAGCATGGTCTTCCATTCGAAAAATTCCGGTGTGATTTGGAGATTGGGGGTACCGTTTGGGTCGTACTGGAAAGGGAGACTAGGATTTTGATTTTGTGGAAGGGAGAGGTGATTGGGAGGACGAGTGTGGGTCGGTTGATGTTGTTGGGTACTGGTTATACTGCCAGTAGATTCAACAGTATCGGCGTGAGAAGGTTGTTGGTGATGACTGCTCGACGCAGCGCCTGCCTGGCTGTGAGCTTTCCGAGCAGCGCTGGCGGCAGCAGAGGTACCGATGGGGAAGTCTTTGCGCGATTGAAAGTTTCGCGGTGAGCGGCCGCGGACGATGATGGCGCCAGACCGGACTTCGCAGAGACTGATGCGAGCGCCGGTGGATAATGTTGCGATGACCTTCAGGTGCACAACAAAGTGTTGCTGAAGTTCTTTCCGTCGACCGTTGTTGGCTGTCGCGATGCGGAATTGGAGACGTTTCCAGGCGATAGGGAAGGAGACAAAGTCCGCGTCGATTTCTTGGCCTGCCATGAGGTCTAATGGTATTGATTGAGGCTCTTTCTCGGTCTTATCTTCAACAACTGAAGGATTGGCGGATGCCGGCGTCTTCCATGGGACGGATATGATCTTGACTGGGTTCCCTTCCACCGACTCGGTTGCGGAAACGGACAACTCCTGCCCTATAATCTGCACTCGCTCACCCTGCTCCGTGACCGCGTACCGTAGACCCCTCGGAAGCGTAATGCTGCCGGTGATTTGAAATAAATTCCGCCGATAGCAGGTCAGCTCGGTAGGCTGTGGACCTGCTTCCCCAGGCTGCGCCCACGGAGACTCGGCTAGGAAGAACATTCCATGCAACTGCGCGGACATGTTCATTGTCATGCCTCGACACGTATAGTCGAGGACACCGCAGTTGTACGTTGGTAACGAGAAACTTAATAATTTGTGTCCTTGCTCTATGGACGGACTTTCCGGACCGTTCGCTTGATCTGCTTGAACAGGTGGTTCATACCCACTCATCGCATCCGAGAAAGGATCATCGAACCCGTTTGGAAAGCGTTTGAGCGCGGCATGGCTGCCCATACTTTGACTGAAGACGCCTTCGTCGCTCCTGTGCGACGGTTAGTCCATGAACGTCCATGAGGCCTTGAACATTGAATGAGCAGATGGACTTGCCCTGCGAAAGTATCGGCGTCATAGTTCGAATGGTGATCATATTGTTCTAACGGTAATAAAGGAACATGAAGAGGATCGACCGGATTTACATTCGGCATGCTCATCGGAGCTGCCAGGTAGGACATCGTGACGGTATCAAAACCGTCCATGCTGGCAGATTTGGTACCTCTACCGGCAAGAGCAGTAGATGAGATAGAAATCGGATCGATCGCATGCGACTTGGCTCGAAGAGTAAATCGAGTAACTCGTGAATACGAAAGAGCTTCTATCTTTAGGGATCAATAGTGAGCTTGGGGAATGATCAGGACGTGTTCGAGTGCGAGAAAGGCGGGGTGGTTCTTGAAGGGGACGAAGTACTGTTGCGGGATGTGCATGCAGTGGCGCGAGGAGTTGTTCGATCAGACTTCCAGAAGAGGCCCCATGAATTTGGTCTCATGCTCCGAAGCCGTGCTAGCTGGAGCTTGTCTTGATGCGCAATGCCGTAAGGTGGAAAATTTCCCCCAGTGACCCTGGTTCCTATTTTCTCCTTCCAGGGAAGAGACTATCGGATGGCGGATGGATGTGGTGATGATGAGAAATCGGTCCACGCTCGCATGCAATCCGCAGTCAAGGACTTCCTAATATTGCCGGAAGATGAAGGTAATTCAGCACAAGCAGCTGGTCTCGCGTTTGGCTGGTCCCTCTGTCTTGGCCTGGCGTGGAGGCGATATATAATACGGGTCGAAAGGGGGCATCCGAGTATCAATCGAAGCTGCGAAATATTCAAATCACGCTGAAAGGTGCAGCGGGGGCGTCGGTTCCGCTGAGGCTAAAGGTTGAAGTTGAGGAGCACAGGGCAGGGCATGCGACTAATAATGGAAATATCGGGGCAGGCTAACGACCAACGCCTGCAAATGGCCCACTGGGGTAGTCCTTAACCCCGACGTGTTGCACAAACGAGGCGAACAGGAACAAGCAGCACAATTCCAGAAAACCAGCGGGACGAGGCCAACCCTTTGGTGCGTCACGCAGGTAGGTCGTGTAACTCAGAACGAGGACCAGTTCGGGTCACATATGGATAGGCGAAGATTGGGCAAATCAATCCCTGGCTAAGCCTGATTCTGTGCTGAGCTTCGGCAAAGCCGCTGATGATAGCATGACGGTTGCGGCCAGGGGAGGATGGGAGGGATGGAGGGTGAGATCAGGGAGGACGTGGCGACGTGGTCCGCGTTCATACCGGGAGTTGAAACTTGTGGCTAGACGAGGATTGTGGTGGATTATGAATGCGCTGGCCGATTCAGAGTGACCAGACTTCGAACATACAATGAAAATATCGTGAAATAGGGTACGACTTGGTGTTGTCCGGTGTTGCGTTCATATCCAGTATAGGCATAGAATAATCGGTACAGTAGTACGGAATACGGATAAATTGATACGCTGGATGTAGATAATTCTGCCCTCCCCACAGCAGGATAATCGTTCTTAGCGGATCGATTGGAATCATAACAGAAGACGCGAAATGGCGGCAACCCGTCACTACTAACGCTTTGTAGTTAAATCCGTTAGTAAGCCCTGCTATGCCCACCAACTTCAATCTGCCCCAAGTGCCGTCATCCGGTCTGGTCTTGAAATGGGACCCCGACCATGGGAGGGCTCCGCGGGGTAAAGGGTCAGGCACCAGGGATCTACCTATCATCTAACCGTCTTAGAGATCTCTCCATAAATAAGAGGGATATTAAAAACTCCAGACAGTCGACAGAGGCAGAGCATGGAGCAAGAAGATAGGCACCTTGCGAAGATACCTTGCGTACGTATCTGTTGGGTGTTGACAGAGCAATTCCTCCATGATGCCTCCCCAATCTCCTGAACCCTGATGCAAGACACGTATGCGCGAATCTGAAAACGGAAGGTTTCTGGATCATGTATGGAAGCTCAAAAGACGCCGCTTCAAAGCGCATATAGCGGTCCTCGCGGCTGTAGTCGGAGTTGCCCGCATCAACTGCAGCCTGTCCATTCGTCCAGCCAAGTGAGATCCATCACCAACCCTCGAGATCCTTGGAGAATATCTGCATGCGACAGCAAATGACCGCATATACATATCTGTATCTTTGCACGTGAACAGCAGCAGTCGTTCCCCCCAACCCTCGCTAAAGGCCGCGAAGTTGAGTCGAAAAGATGAGGTATCGCATGGAACTTGCGGTAAACAGGCAGCTCGGTAGATAAGGATCTGTGTAGCGAACCGACGATGCCCAGAAATAGGGAATTGACAGTGGTGACGACAAAGTCCCGCATCGAAGATCGCATTCTTGGCTGCATCTCGTCCCCACGGCGCGAACTGCAACGGGCAGCTCGAAAGCCACCCCTAGTGACCGCCAAAGTATCGAACATTCTGTTGTAACAAGCGTGTCCAATGAGCAATCCTCTCCGGATTTCGAGGCTCAGGCAGCATGGGTCCGTGGTCCAATAAATATGAGTGATACCAAAAATACTCGGTTCAATCAAATCGCCGCTACGGTCGGCTTTCTCATTCTCGTCGAGATGCGAGGCCATCATGTGGTCAATGTGCAGAGAGCTCCGAAGCCCCAAAGCTTCAATTCCCGACACGCTCGGCTGGGTGGTTGGCTGTACGCTTCACCGCTTTAGAACCATGCATTTGAGGATAGTCGGAAACTGAAGTATTGGCCGGGTATCGGGTGAAGGCAAAAAGAGGAGAGTGCTTTTATTCCAATAGCGGACGTGGTTGCTTAGATACGAGGACTGAAACAGCACTTCAGATTCATTGAGCGTTTGCGTAGTTCCATTGGTAGACTACAATGTCCGCACGACCCACCAGAAGGTTCATGAGTTTGATAAAACATTAAAAAAAAATAACTGCGACCAATACTCCGTGTGGCACGAGGTATACCAGGTGGAGGAATTCCCCCATTCTCCCCAACGCCGTTGACGTAATAATGATACCTCTGTCTGACCAAAAGCTTACGAAGCAATGGTAAGGGATATGAGACAAGACGAGGACGATAGTCTATCCCCATGGCTTGTTGACTGCCGTCCAAGTCCCGAAATTCGTCCTTGGCATCTGACAGGCAGGTTTGTCCGCAAAGCACGGATATTGGATGACCGAAAGGGGGGAAAGCAGAAGAGATGCTCCATAGTTCGACGCCCAACCGAAGAATCGCTCACCCGGAATGGCTCGTTAAGGCTTGTAAATGAAGGAGTATGGCACAGCCATCATAGAGGTGGGACCATCGTCCAAGTCGCCGCATCGCAGGATACTTCCTCGAAAGTATGCATCGGTTCAAAGCCCATAGCCGACAAGCCGTCATCGTTGCCATCGCTATCGACCTATGGCACAAGTCAGTTATTGGGCAATACCAAATCGAGCAGAACCATCCCAACGGAGTGCCAGATCCCGATCAGCAGCAAACTGAACAAACAGAAAAATAGAACTTACAATATCAAGCAAACACGCATTACACCCTTGGCTCCTAAGCTGCTTGATGCCCAGCATAATCAACCCCTGCATCAATGTCGAATACTCCGCTGCGCCAGGAAATATCACCGGACTCGAAATGCCGCCCGCAGAGTCGCCAAAGTCTCGCAACGCTGGCACGTACTCTGCTAGTCGCGAATGCGCATAATACAGCACCACCGTCCCCACGATTGCGTCATCCTCCGGCCTCTTCGCGCGGATGATGCTACACGCCGTCGGATCCGTTAGCGCCAACTTATACACCTCTGCCAGCCCTTGGCGGTTGTTCGTCTTGATATGGTCGAGGATCGGCCCGGAGTACTCCCAGCCGTAGACGAGGTCGAAGTCTGCCGGCGCGGACTTGAGGCTTTTGGCGACGGAATCAGGGGCAGCCCATTCGCGGAGATTGCGCGCCACCATGCTGCACACTGGGCGGGACAGCGCGGTGTTCCAGCCGAGGTTGGCGAACCAGGTGCGGAGGCGCTTGCGCTCGGCGGAGTGGCCGCTGGGAATGCCGAGGAAGATGTTGGGGATGCGGGTGCCGAGTTGGAAGCGCTTGATACCGTCGCGCTGGAGGAGGGTGCGGATGGCACGGTTGTGCAGGCTGTGGCCGATGGACAGCTTTCGGCGTCCGGGGTCGACGAAGAGGGAGCCGATGGCGCCGGTGCCGGTGCTAGTGAAGAAGTAGGTGGAGCAGAAGCCGTAGAGTGCTTGGGTACTGCTGTTCCGGACGACGAAGTGGGCTTCGATGACATCGGGGTTTTGTAAGAGGAAAGAATTCGACGTCGCTGATGAGAGTTCGGATCTCTGATTCGGTGGGCCTCCATGGCCTTCCACCACGGTTTTTATAAGGTTGTCTAACGCGTGAGAGTCCCGCTCTTCGTTGAATGCTTCTACGAGCCAATGATGCTTGCTCTGGTTCAGTTTCTGACTCTTGGAGATCGTTCCTGGTAGTGCGCCAGTTGGATTCAGTTCGCCATACAGCACTTTGACCAGTGAGTTCAACGCCGTTTCCGTAAAATCATAGGTACAGATGTATGTTCCGATCGTTGGATCCATAGCGAAGTCATACGGAGAGCTGACGGCGACGACAACAAGCGGCTTCTCGCGCTTCTCGCCGCCCGTGGAGTATTGCATGTTGCAAATCATCGCAACATGCTTCGTAAAGCCATGCTGATAGAGGTTGCGATTCGCATCAGCTGTCAGGATAATTATTGCACTCGCTCGATTGATCAAGTTCTCATGGATCGGCCGTACACCATTCGCGGTATAAGAAGTGTGTAATATCCGACCACTCCGCTGCCGAGCTAGTGAGCGGCCAAGCTCTCGAAACACTCGCTCGCCGCTCATGACAGAGCTACTCCTCTCCCAGGACGCTGGCTCTGGCGAACCAGCCACGAGCGTTTCTGATAGAGCTCGAGATGCTGCTGAAGCAGCGAGAGGCTTGACAAGCGGCGTTAGTAGCAACAGCTCTTCTTCGGCCTCGACAACATTAGAGAGGGGCAGTAGCCGATTCTTGTCTCGGACGACTGTGATGCTAGAGTTGTAAGCCCTCGTCGATAACGCTGTGTGAGATGGCTGAAGAGTCGACAGATAGCCGATGCCCGGTGGGTTCAACGCCTTTTCCCACGACGTGCATTTAGCCTTCATGTTAAGAACACGACGCAACGATTGCTTGATCCGTGCCTTGGAGATCATGGAATTTTCAATCCCAAGCTTCAAGCCAGCGATGGCCTCCTGCTGAACGGAAAACGATCGGCATAGCAAGACCATATCACATCCCGCATTAACCGCCATGACCGTGCCGCCCTCGACGCCGATATTATGGCTGAGTGCTTCCATCTCCAAGCACTCGGAGACCACGACGCCATTGAACTTTAGGTCCGTCCGTAGAAGTCCGTCAACGACCTGATCGGACAAACAAGCATGCATGACGTTCAAGCCGGCTGAAGACATGGCACATCCACCAACCATCATGGAATCTAGACCTTGAGCGATGGCATTGCGGAAGGGTATCAAAGCACTCAAGCTGAGTTGCTCCAGCGACTCTGTGATCAAGGGGACATCGAGGGAAGATCCAAGGAACTCAAGGTTGCCATATGAAGGGAAGTGTTTGCCTAAGGTGGCCAGGCCGACATCCTTATATCCCTTCATTGAGGCAACTCCATAGGATGAAACCTCTTGAGGGTCATCCCCTGCGCTCCTAACCCCCATTAGCTGGTTGCGGGAATTGGTAAGGACATCTAGGCACGGTCCGAAGATCCAGTTGATGCCACATGACGAAATCTCTTGGGCGGTTGCTTTCGCAACTTCATACGCCAACTCGCTAGACCCGGTGGCCGCAACGCCCATCGCGCTGGGGTACTGGCGGATATAAATCTCGTCGAAAAGGCTGTTGACGCCTCCATTCTCTTGATCGACCCCGATAGCAAGCGGAACCGGATGGCCTGCATCATAGGCGCACTTCTGGAGCTCATACACTAGCTTCGTCGTGTCCTCGGCAGCTGCTGGCAAGTTAATATAGCAAACATGAGTGTCCGGGTGTCCGGGTGCCAGGGCATATATATGCTTCGGGAAACCGGGATGTAACTCACACTTCAGATTCTTTGCCGTCAATAAAATGGAACCTAAATGATGTTGCTGAATAAGAGTACGGATCTGGGGCGTGACAGAGGTTCCATCAAATCCCATCATAAACAATTGGCCCTATACCTATTAGTCTCGCGTTCTGTAACCTCGCGGCGAAACGCTGCAACCTGACATGCCATCACGCGCGTGCGGCAATCTAGGTCGCGATGAAGGAACGTACCAAAGTCCTATAATCGAATTCATCGTAAGTCATCGCGTCAATCCAATGCCCAGGATGCTGGAACGCCGACGGTGCAGTGGAAACTGGGAAGAACTCCTGCACGGAGCCAATCCCAAACACCTTGGGCAATGTGCAAGTCATCCAACGGGAGCAGGAACGGAGTCTTACCGATCCAAATCGTCCCACACGGGATCCATCCGCTCTTCTTTCCCCACCATGGCGCCAGATCAATACGGTAGGCTTGCATAGGGGGAGTGCGAGCTCAACGTTGCAGCGAAGAGTGACAGTCTGAACGACAGCGATTTCGGTCGTTCGAGAGGACTAGGGTGGCGCTACGTCGTATCGCAAACTTGCAACAGCACGAAGGCGGGCGAGAGGGTGAAATGCAGCCCTACCGATATTGGCATGTTGTAGCGCAATCTAGGGCGTATCGACTATCAACCGCGCGTTCAAGAAAGATGATTTCTGAAAAAGATATCGTAGGTCTATTCAGCGTCTCCAAGCGCCACCGTTTGTTCGGGCTTCAGAATCATGGGGTTGCATTCGCAGCATTATTCCTATCTGACGCCACGATTTGTTATCGAATCGGCTAGTCCGCTGGTTGGGGTCCAGTTGGGGGCGGGGAAAGCGACAAATGTGGCGTAATTGAAATTGCGACGAGTCGCAGCAGACCGGGAAGATGTCCTTCGTCCCGATGATAGTACAACCCCGGATTCTTTTCCATCTAAATTCCATGTCACCATAAGAGATGACGATAGATGAGTGGGGTGTAGATAGATAAGGTACCGGTACTCAAGAATGCGACACCTACAGTTGATATCCACATACAATTGCTCCATCGGTCAGCAGGCAGTTGGACGTAACATTCGACGTCACCGAGGCGATTTTCTATTGCAACATCGCCATTCTTAGGTAATGGCTATTGGTACGGTATATACTATGCATTTCCTTCGCTGCGAATTCTTGCTGTTCCTCTTTCGTTCATTCGTGTAGGGTAGAACCTACACGAATCGTTCCTCCAATAGTACTTGTTTGTTCATCGATATGCCGGCCCAAGTTCTCCCTTCTGAGTCTTATGCGAAGAATGGCGTCGTAAAACTGACCAACTGCCGCGTTGTTCGTAGCGATCGGCTTGTTGAAGAAGATATATGGATGAGCTCACAGACGGGCAAGATCTTGAATGGGCAACGAGAGTTCTTCGACAGTCGAACAGAGCCGGATGAGACGGTTGACTTAGGAGGCCGGATCGTCTGTCCTGGCTTCATTGAGACCCAGCTCAACGGTGCATTTGGTTTTGACTTCTCTGTCGTGCCAGAAAATCTGTCAGACTACAGCAAAGGCCTGGCTCACGTCAACAACCTGCTGGCCAAGACAGGTGTAACATCCTATTTGCCCACAGTGACAAGTCAACCTGCCAGGGTCTACCAAACGGTAAACCGGAATCTAAGACTCCAAACTATCGAGGCCATATCCTGACTTTATGCAGGTCTTACCTTTCCTCGGACCCAGTGGTGCCCTCCGTTCTCCATCTATTGGTGCCGAATCACTTGGAGCTCATTGCGAAGGGCCCTTCATAAGCCCCAAGCGGAACGGCATCCACTTCCTTTCAAACATCCTAGATCCAGCTTCCGGGATCTCCTCCCTTGAGTCCTGCTATGGAACCGATAATCTCCAGGCCTCCACCACTCCTATCAAGGTCATCACCCTCGCACCTGAACTCCCCAATGCCGTTCCTGTCATCGAAGAACTATCTGCGCGTGGAATCATCCCGTCTATTGGGCACACGGATGCCACCTACGAAGAAGCCCTTGCTGGCATAAATGCGGGAGCAAAAACCGTTACTCACCTATTCAACGCCATGCGACCACTACACCACCGCAATCCAGGTGTCTTCGGTCTACTTGGCACCGCTCCATCTGCACTCGCACACTCGATCGACCTAGGTTCAGATACTCCCAGCGCTCATCACGACCCACCTGCCCATGAAACGTACACGAAGCCATACTTCGGCATCATCACTGACGGCATCCACGTCCACCCCAGCGTCGCAACCCTCGCCTACTCCTTTCACCCCGACGGCATGATCATCGTAACCGACGCCATGCCTTTCCAGACCTACCCCGACGGCCTCTACCCCGCCCCCTACGGCTCCCACATCCGCAAATCCGGGAACGTGCTCACGCTCGAAGAGTCATCCCGCCCCGCGGTTCCGAGTGGCAGCACCTCACCGGAATCGGGAAGCCCGCCCGCCACGCCGGCGGAGGGGGTTATAGCACCCCGAACCAGCTTCGCGGAGACGCAGGGGCGGCTAGCGGGGTCATCGAGCTCGTTGATTGAGTGTGTGGAGAATTTCTGGAATTGGGTCGGGCCGGAGGTGTCGTTGGCGAGGGTGTTGGCTACGGTGACGTCGACGCCGGCGAAGATGTTGGGTTGCTATGGGGCGAAGGGATGTCTTGAGCCGGGCGCGGATGCGGATGTGGTGGTGTTGAAGGGTGGGTTGGAGAGGAGTGGAAGGAAGACGTTGAGGGTGGCTGAAGTATGGAAGTTTGGCGCGCGGGTGCATAAGGGCGACGTCTAGAAGACAAATTCCGACCCAAAGTTTCTCTATGATAGAACCTCATATGGGGTAATGACGTGACTATTTAGAGAACCTAACTTCCCTGTGCAAAGTAGAATTGGGGAAGCATGCTAATTGCTATCATCATGTATATTGATGTAATCATTGGAGAGCGGGTATGAATTGAACAATGGGATTATCAAGCAGGTTCGATAGGTACGGAATGAATGCCCTCTGGACTACCATCCCATCGCCTCCAGCTGGTCCATGGAACCGCAATATCATTTAAGATTGGCCATGATCAAGCATCTCGAGGACGATTGGCTTCGACCACCACATTTCCAAGGCTCATCTTACACTCGTCCTCCATGCCCCAAAATAGAGTGCCTCCGCCTCATGGATACACGTATCGCGGGACGGGCGACAGGGGAAATCCCCAACGTACTCCTAGGTTACCGAGTCCCGACTATCGAACCCCACCTGTGGCATGGATGGTGAAAATGAAGGGATAGGTTTCATTCCTTCGGGTGTGTTCCGGGAAGAAGGTGAGAGGTACCAGATGAACGGATCTTGGAGAAGTACACCGACGATGAATAGGTATCATAGTTGAGAACTACGCAAAAGCAACAAACTATCTTAGGACTTCTCTGATTCCAACATTGGATTTGTGAAATGGTTGCTGCTTGTTTGAAGAGAGCGGATTTCGCTCAGCGGCCAGACATCTGCCATAGGGTGCCGATGGTACCTCTACCTACAAGCAAGTACAGTACTGACATACAAGAGAGCCCAGACCAATCCATGCAGGATATAAACCGCATCCGACTCATAATATCATAGGATCAATCCTCGCAATTGGCCAGCAGATTATGAAGTCCAGCCTACCGGTCTCAGGTCTCCCACGCCACCATGCTTGCGTGACTTAGACCGCTCGGTCAGCCGATGAACCGCTGCACAGCAACAATGCCAAGATCAGCGCATGCAGATGCATGAAATTCGATTTATCTGGAAGCGACGAAGTGTATACGAAAATAAGCGGGTATAAAAGCCAACTACAGAGGCTCACTACTACGAAAAAGATGGCTGAACGACCAATGGACGGTGGGCGTTTATGGAGCGTTCGGATTTACAGGGGGCAGCAATATAAATCTCATTTATGCGATACTCGGCCTCCATGTCACCCCTCAACCTCATCTCATTTTCTCCTCACTAAGGGCACAGAACCCATGGTACAGGAACGCCCGTTTCTTCCTCGCTAGCTAATGGCATCGGTCCGGAACCTGGCGGCGTTTTAAACATATTCGCGCTCGGGTTGAGGGCTCCTTCCAACGTCAGGATTCGGTAGGCATCATGGCGGTCGCATCATGACATGGAGGCGCCAAGTCTGCAGGAACGTGAAATCGTCACGCCTGTCAGACAAATCCAAGAGGAAGCTCATTTTAATAGTAGGCAAGGTCATGGTACGACGGCGGCTGTCCCCATGAGGGCTTCAGGGCGTGGCCAGCAGATAAAGTACAAAGGGCTTCACGAAGGCTCATATCTCTTGAAGTTCCTAGTCTTCACAAGTTCAAGGCATTCTGGTCCTTATCCATTCCTTCTTTGCGTACGATTTTGCAAGTCAAATTCAATTCAGTCCTTCGTTTCTATTCACCATGATTGCTAAGCCAATCGTTCTTTCCGCGCTTGCGTGTAGCGCGGCGGCTGCTCCTACGTTCGGCATGTTAAGCCGCCTCGGTGGTGGAGGTGGTGGAGGTGGTGGAGGTGGTGGGGGTTTTCCCACTGGCGGACATGCTCACGGCGGCCACGAGGGCTCACCCGCAGGGGGGAGCGGTGGCTTTTCGTTGCCATCAGGTCTGCCCTCTGGAGGCAGTGGTGGATTGGCTGGTCTATTAGGTGGTGCGGGTGGTGCCTCTGGTGGTGGCCTGCCTTCGTTGCCTTCAGGCACTCCCTCATCCGAAGACTCCGGTAGCGGCTCTGGCAGCCCTGCATCCGGACTAGGTGGCCTGAGTGGCGGTTCAGGTGGTCTGTCAGGATTGTCTGGCTTGCTTGGAGGTGGTGCGGGTGGTGGTGGTTTGTCAGGATTGTCTGGCCTTCTTGGAGGCGGCGCTGGTATGTACACCACTTCCTTGGTCCATCGAATTGGTCTAACAATTCCCAGGTGGCTCCGGCCTTAGCGGTCTCCTTGGTGGCCTTGGAGGTGCCGGAGGCGCCGGAGGCGCCGGAGGCCTCGCTGGTCTCAGCGGAGCAGGAAGCACTACAGATGCACCCACGACAACCGAAACCAACGAAGCTCCAGCCTCAGCGGGATCTTCTTCTCCTGCCCCCGCCGGGGAATCATCCGGAGAGTCTAGCGCGCCCGGTGGGCTCAGCGGTGGCGCCGGAGGCTTGAGTGGACTTAGTGGTAGGCTTTGATCAAAGTCATATTCTTAGACTCGACTGACTGGGAGTAGGATTACTCGGTGGCGCCTCTGGTGGGTCTGGCGGCCTAGGTGGACTTAGTGGTATGCCGATTGAGATTATATAGTTAGACATGACTGACTGTTACAGGATTACTCGGCGGTGGCGCTGGCGGCTCTGGCGGCTCTGGCGGCTCTGATGGCCTGGGTGCGCTTAGTGGTATGCTGAATGAACTCATTAACCTGGACTCGACTGACTGAGAGTAGGCCTGCTCGGCGGTGGCTCTGGTGGCTCTGGTGGCTCTGATGGCTCTGGTGGCTCTGGTGGACTTGGCGGTATGCTTGACTGAATCCGGATACTTGGATTTGACTGACAATAACAGGCATGCTTGGTAGCCTCGGTGGTTCCAGTGCATCCGATATCAAGGAAAACGGCGAATGTAAATCAGTCGCCCTGATCTTCGCTCGTGGAACTGGTGAGCCAGGCAACATGGGCTTCGTCGTTGGTCCCGGCCTTGGTAGCCAGCTCAAGACGGCTTTGAACAATGATGTCATGCTCCAGGGCGCGGACTATACCAGTGAGTCACATAAAAGCCGCGATGGTGGAATTATTCTAAGACATATACAGCCGACTTCAGCGGCGGTGGTGCTAAGGATATCATCGCCACTACTCAGCAACTCAAGTCACGATGCCCCGATACTAAGGTCGTCCTCGGCGGATACAGCCAAGGTGCCATGCAAGTTCATGACGCTCTGGGCCAGGTCGGTGGTGATGTCGCTGTAAGTGTCCATGGCAGAGTTCATCCATACTTCGTACTAACGAACATTAGGCCGCGGTTACCTTTGGTGACCCCTATAGCTCAGTGGGCTTCGGTGGTGGTTCCAGCCTCCTCAGCGGCTTCATGGGTGGCGCCGGATCCGGCGCCGGATCCGGCGGCGGCTCTGGCGGCAGCTTCAACGCCGAGAATGGAAAGGTGTTCTGCTCCACCGGCGACTTCATCTGTGGACTCATGCCCGGCGGCAGCGGTGGTTCCACCTCGTCTGGCTCTGGCTCTGGTGGCCATCTTTCCTACTCTAGCGATGGCAGTATCCCGGAAGCAGTGAAATTCATCGTGTCCAAGGTTGGCGGTGGAGCCGCGTAAGCGCTTGACAGATGTTTGCTTCGGTGTCAAAGATAGTGAGGAGGCTGGGTAGAATCACTTGTATTTCTAGGCGCTGTGAGCATTCTAAAGTCAATATTAAACTTGCAGTCGACATATATCAATTCTCTTAACTAGGCGTCATCCGGTATTAACAGGGCATAGCAATAACTTTCGAGATAAACAGGAAGTGGTGAAAGTTGTAGCGAGTGGATCTATTCACCTTCGTACTGGCCTTTGACCTCCCAACAGCAGTACCAGTAATATCGGCAGAGTAGTGTACTGTATACCTCATGTATGCCTTATACATATTCCATGGGTAGGTAAGTATCCAACCATGCACTTCGTATAACCGTCCCCGAAATCGGCGCGATCCACCAGTTTGGGCCTCAATTTCAACTTCGGCGCTTGACACGACATGGCCAGCCGTATGGGACGGCAGTGAATTTCGCCTTAAATGTCCAGCTCTGCCCTGGGTTCACTTGTTCAATGTCAAAGTCACGAAGCAGAGTCGCTGTGACTTTCGACACCTCCAAATGTGCTAGGTGTCGCCCGGGACATTGGTTGTATCCCGCTCCGAACTTTCACACGCTGTCAGACTCCAGTCCTCAGTTTCCAAGACAGGTAGCACTCACTGTCATAAAATATTTGTCCATGGCCCTCCAGCGTTCTTGATCCAGCCAGCGATCCGGATTAAACTTGTCCGCGTCTTGTCCAAAAATTTCCTTGTTCTTGTGGATCACATGAGAATTTACACTGAGGATTGTCTATTTGAAATTCATCAGCTCAGCATACAGGTTCCCATGGATGATGGGCGTAATCACTAACCCCTTCAGCAAAATGTCGGCCAGCTATTGTAACGCCCTCTTTAGGCGCAACTCGAGGCAGGCCAAAAGCCACTGGAGGGAAGTGACGGTATGTCTCTTTGATCTGTCTCCTCGTCAGGTGAAAGTCAAAAGCTTGGATCGAAAGTACGCACACATGCTTGAAAATATGGCAACTTCTGAGTCTCCGCGTAGCTTGGAACATCTGACAGCTCGCCCATACGAGCGGACGCATCGATCTCGGCACGAACTTTAGCCATTGCTTCCGGGTTTCGCAATAGGTGGTAAAAGAAGCTTTGTAACGTCGTGCTTATGGTATCTGCTCCAGCGCCGACATTGACCACCGCACCAGCAAGAAGTTCCTTCTCTTCCATCCGATCGGGATGGGTCCGACGCGTCTGGAGCCACTGTTCTATCATGTCTTTGCGGGCATCGGGGTTCCGTTTCCGAGCATCCACGGCCGCAAGGGCGGTATCGAAGATGTGATTGCTAGGAGCGAGATTGAAATAGTTGATGAGTGGGTTTGCCAACAGGATATCGTGGAGCCAGTAGTAATGACCAATTACTGCGATATACAGTGCCAGGAATTGGGTGTTCGCAACTGCGCCTCCGATATCTTTGCCCTGCTCGATGAAACCGAATGCGCGGGAGAAAGTGACTTCTCCTACCACATCGAAGCCAAAACTATTGAGTTAGTATCGATTCATAACGATAAGGGTGGTATATGCTTACAAGTTAAACCAGTGGTCGAAATTGATCTCCTTTCCAGCCTTTGTATACGCATCGAATTGGGCTTCCAATTTCCCCACCAACGCATCGATATACGGCTCGGCTTGAATCACATTGCTGAATGCATACCCTGAAGCGACATTACGCTGTTTTTGTATATGTCGCTTTGGATCCAATTCTCCCATTTGGTTGACATATCTTCTATCAGGAAGATTGAAGATCTGGTACCACGTCGCTTTTCGCAACGGGGCAACCAACAGCGCTTTGATTGCCTCCGGATCGCTGACGCTGACTTCACGGTGGCTAATTCGCACGAATTTGCCATATTTCTCATGTGCCTTGAGTGTTGCTGCCTCTGTATGGCCATCCCACACATGATACAGCTGCCAGAGTTTCGAGAACGAAGCCAGAAAAGGTCCTGGGATGTCGGAGACGGAGGAGAAATACCGTCTTCGTACACAAACACCGAATACGAAGCAGGTTGCGCACAGCGCGATCCATTGAGGGATCATTGCAAGCTGACGGGGTGCCGTATCCAGGCAGGATTCTGGATGTTAGATTTTGGACTGCGGAATGCGAAACACCAGCCTGACACGGTTCCACGACAGAAGTGAGGACGAGTGAGCCCTGTCAGAAATCAATCCCAACTGAATGGATTACGGAGGGGACTGGGACTCAATTCAGGTTAGCGCACCCAAGTCCGTGGGGGTTGAGGGTCCGCGTTCCTCGGGCCCCGAGAACCGGTCCCGTGTCCGTCGCCTCGGGTTGCGGCCCGGACCCCTTTACCATATTTCCCCAGCTCGACTATGGATATGCAGCCTACCCTTGATGTTCAGCTATTGTGCGTCAGAGAGTTTGAAACTGGTATCGGTCCGCTATCATCTTATTGTGCAACGTTGAAGCAGAGTTATAGCCCAATGCGAGAATCTTCCTTATCCCTTTGGCGCGAGCAGTAGAGCCAATGAGTCCATTGGCCGTTGAGCCGAGGCGGAGAGCTAGAAATATCAAAAAACCGAACTCACCTTTCAGCGATGACGGGAGCCTCAAGGAAAATTGCACCTCTCATGACACGGTCTGGATGCGCAAGATCTGTGGTTACCAAGTTCCATTAATCTAAACTAAAGAGAGAGAGAGAAGAAATCTCCCGGCACCTTTGTGCGCGAGATAGCGACTCTCCTCTCCAATGCCCTAATGCTGTGTTACCATGTTTGTTTGCTTCTCTGATATAATCCACCCACGTCTTCAGCCACAACTAACGGAACAGGCCGCAGGCCTGGGACCATAACATCTCATGCACCTACCGCTGCTGATTCAAAATACGGAAATACCACACCACAGCTAGCGATGACTTACGGTGCAAAGGTTGTATTTCAAGATTTTCGTTTTTATTGTACAGATGCATATCTGTCGCCCCTTTCCTTGTCAGTTGTGTCGATTTGAGTTTCAATGAAACCATTCCTCATGTGGCGGGCCATGTTCCAAAGACCTGGACTTTCACAAACCCAGCAGTCAATCCGGAACGTACATTCATTCCGATATTCTCGAGAGCTATGATGTTTCATTTTGCGGTCAGATTGCGCGACTCTGCCCGTGTGTTGCCTTCAATACCTGCATCCACTGCGGATATCTCAAGAGCAATGCTTGCTAACAAGTCATCAGTCATTGAGCGGTCTCCAGTCAAAATTTTCCGCTCCGTCATGTCCAGATATAGCTAGCGTACTATCATGACTAGGTGTACAGTATACTTGTCCGATTCTCTCTCCTTGACTACCACAGTTGTGGTCAGCACCCCTGAGACGTCCATAGCGTTCACACCACAACTTCTTATACGACTGAGATCGCTGTCGTAAGCACGGAGTCTCGAACTGTCACACTCCAACCTCCTGCCAGCCGTGGTCAGTCAACGCTACCTACATCTCTCATCGTGGGCTGCGGCGAGGATCTCTTCCGCTTGCTTGGAGATCGCCACGTGGACTGAGGCCGAGCCGGTGCCGACTTCTACTGAGACGGTCTACACTGTCACCATGCTGTCAGGAGGCTACGAATGCGAAAAGTGCGCTTTGCTATCGCCCGTTAGAGGGGCTCTGATTAGAGACAATCAGAGGAACACAGTATCGAATGGCAATACCCGAGGCCTTGATTGACAAGTAATATTTATTTTTTGTTCGGAGTAGAAAATTATATCATAAAGTTGAGTCATCATATTCTCCTTTCAGATTCAATATTATGTGGTATGCCTTGGTGGAAGGTATGACGTGCAAGGAATGGTGTCGATCTAGGCGAACAATATTACCATACTGTACTATGGTATACAATGCTTGAGATTCGAGGTTTACCTATTGTAAACATGACAAGAGGCTGTTACTACGAAATGACCTAATGTCGAGGGCCAAAGGCAAATTTTCATAATAATCGGGTTTCCGATGTGGCCACCATACTTAGAAGGTGAAGTCAATACCGTTCTATTTGTTGAGGTATTGATGGCTACTGCATCATCCTGAACGCCGATGCGCATAACTAAGGCAAGTATTGGGTGCAACCTTAAAGTATCCACGAGGAGCTTGCGAGGTCCAATATCCTTTCTTCAAGCTACCTATCCGCAATTAATTCAAACCCCAATTGTTGATATTTATTACACGCAATGGAACCCCAGGCCGGATGCGAGAATGAGGCCGAATACACTGCCGCCCTCAGCAATCAGCGGGTAAGCTCAATAGAGCGACAGAAGTATTTGCGAGCCGTCGTGGACATGGGAAGGTGAGGCTAAAGACTCCAAACGCTGGAATCTATCGACTAAGATCATGCTAGTAATGGCATCCGATTTTCGATATCCGACCTCGCTCCACCAACAGCGAGGGTGCTGCCAACGGTCTATTCGAGCAGAGAAGACATTGGGCTGTACGATGCTCAATTTGACCCGGACACAGGTGAAAGGATTCCAATCCCAGAATTCGTCATTTGCGCTGTTGTCGTCACGATTCTCCGCTTCCAGGTGGTGTGTGCCGATCACGGTGTCCCCAATACTCGAATCCGGATTCTCGCTACGGAAGCCACCCGGACAGCTGTCAACTCCGAGGAGTTCCGGAAATCGATTTACAATGCCACGGGACTGAGCACCGAGATGCTTCCGAAAGAAGAGGAGGGCCTCGTGGGCGCTTGGGGCATTGCGAGCGGGTTCTCGGAAGTCGAGGGCATCCTACTCGACCTTGGCGGAGGTAGTATCCAGATCTCCTGGATGATATTCCGAGGGGGCGAAATCGAGATGAGCCCGAGAGGACCGTTAAGTTTTCCATATGGCGCAGCGGCCTTGACCCGGACGCTGAAGGTTCTCGAGGACGGGAAGACCAAAGCCGAAGCCGCGAGAGCGGTGGCGGAGTTTCGACGGGAGGTGAAAGCCAGCTTTTTGCAAGCATATGGAGAGCTCCAGATCCCGTTCTCGATGTACGACAACGCGCGGATGGAGGGCGGGTTCCCATTGTATCTCTCCGGAGGCGGGTTCAGAGGATGGGGCTACTTAATTCTCTCCCGGAATCAGCAGGGTGGGCACCATTACCCAATCTCAATCATCAACGGATACACGGCCGGGAAGGACGAGTTCAGGGATACGGAGGCCTTGAAGCATACTGCGAAATCAGCGCAGAAGATCTTCCGAGTCTCTGATCGTCGGAGAGCGCAGGTACCAGCCGTGGCCTTCCTCATCGATGTCCTAGCCGAATCAATTCCGAATGGAATAAGAAACGTCCACTTCTGCCAGGGCGGGGTTCGCGAAGGCGTTTTGTTCCAAACTCTAAACAATGAGGTCCGAAAACAGGATCCACTTGAGGTCGCCACAACGGTCTTCGCTCGACCTTCCACAGAAGCGCTGTTTTACCTCCTGAAAACATTCATCCCCGCCTCCACCCAAGATTCCCAGCTCATTTTTCCAACGTCAATCAATGACCACCAAATTCGAGCGTTTATCAATGCGTTGTATGTTCACGCTCCAATGGGAAAAGAGTCCGCCTCAACCTCAGCATTGTACAGCACCAGCACTGGTATTTTGTCTGCAGCACACGGTATCTCGCACAAAGACCGCGCACTCCTAGCGCTCATGCTGGAGGAGAGGTATGAAGGCGATCTCCCTCCGCGTGAGGTCGAGTTTAAAGAGAGCCTCCGCCGACTCCTGACGCGCGAGGAGATTTGGTGGACACGGTATCTGGGAGCCGTTGGAGAGCTCATAGCGGCAATATACCCTGCAGGAGTAATTGATATGGCGAAACCACGGATAATCGCCTCCTCGAGGTGGTCGAATTCGATGGGGAAAAATAGAAATGAACTGGGGATCAATCTCACGATTACCGTGCCAAAGGATCAAGATCGCCGTATGAGGCTGAAGGATACAGTGCAGCAGTACACGAATGATATCATGAGAGTAGGGCGGAAAAAACATTGGATTGGAGAGGAACCTAAATGGGGGATCAAGGTGGACGTGGGAGTCATCGACTGATCACGAAATTGTCGATCGAGACGGATCATGATGAAATAGCTTACTATATTGATATCGGACATCGCCATCAGTGTTCGTGTAGGTGACCGTGAGTAGACGCGCAGATCGATCTGCTCGAGTGCTAATAAAGCGACAAGGTGTTGGTAGGAAAATGTCGAAATTGTATACCACCGGAAAGGCCAGATACTCTCCTGGACTATTTCTCCTGTTTGTCAAAAGCCTTCTATGCCATTTAGTTCATTCGACCCTGACTTTGTTCAACGACGGCTTCGGATTCAACATTCCAGCAAGACCCAAGCAAAGAAGCCAGAGTGGAATTGTACCAGAAAAGTAAACTAAAAATGTCCATTTCAATGCCCTAAAGTATCTAGTGACACTAAAGAGGCTGGAAACAAACGAGAGCGGTAAAAGGACGACAGCGAAAAAGGATAGTTTGGCAACGTAGTGACTCTGATCGAGCTTCTCGTAGTACTCGTCGATCGAAATACTGGCAGTTGCGACTTGTACTATATGTTGGATTCTGTTCCAGAGTCCTCCCATGTTACTCCTAAGATTGTCATAATCATCGCTGAGATTCATTATCGGATTGTTGACGTGTTGGACATGGGATTTGGAGCATCGCTCCCAGGCGGTGTTGGTTTTCAACCGTCTGCAATCTCATTGTATTGTATAGGGGCACCCAACGCCTCATGGGTGGATATTTGGCAATGAATGGTGGACTCCATAGTATGCCTCCGCAACTTCGGATGCACTATCTTCTAATTGATATGTAGAGACCCCTAACATTGCGCACGGATGATGCTAACAGTCCCAGAAGCCGGGCCTGAGGAAGGGGCTTTGGCAGATTCGGTTTCGAGTTTCGACAGACCTCTTTGTCCAGAAGACCACTTTGCTCCATGAGTGAGGAACCATAGGGCGACGCAGGAGTAACCGAGTGACAAGATCGACGTAGATAAGGAAAAAACGCGGGTTATGATCGAAACGATAAAGGGAAGACTAGACTGGGTATTGACGGTAACTTCAAGGGTTGAAAGAAGCGGGCTGAGCAAATATTCGGCCTAAAGTCCTCGATTGACTTGGAACGAGAGAGTGGTACAATGTTAGTCGTCGTCGACCTGGGAGGATGTAGTGGATTTATCCCTATCTGATTGAAACTTAGCATAATGAACGAATTCTGCATCGAGTAGATTGCTTGTTTAATAGTAAATGAAGACCGCTCCTTTAAACTTCTTTCAAAGCTCGAGGACGGTTGTCGGACAAGTACTCGATATGGAAAAGTACTCGATATGGAAACTGGAGGGAAATGTACTAAAGATCATCATCACGTGATGGTGTACAGCATCGCAACATTTTGTCGACAAAAGTTCGAGACAGCCATGCCATCATCAATCAAGACATCAAACCAACCTGAACCTTAGCAAGTTAACACAATTCCGAAATCCCAAACCATACGACCGACTCCGTGTCTTCATCCTTAATCCAACCGATCATTTCCCTAATTCCCACCACCTTCCCCTAAACCGCCGCCATGGTCAAGGTCGAAGAAGTCATCGACGAGGAATTCCTCCGCGCCCAAGAAGGCGACGAAGGCTGGGAAGACGAGATTAGCGATGACGGTATGCTCCTCCCCGTCACCCACCCCCCATAATCCCACACACCCATCGCTCCCTTCCATCGCCCATCTAATCCTCTCCCCCCCCGCAGAATCCGACGCCTCCTCCATCGACGTCCCCGAAGACGAAACCCTCTACGACCGTTTCGTCGCCCTGCGCGACATCATTCCGCCCGTCTATCGCAACCGCGTCGCCTCCGTGGCATCGGGAACCTCGTCGTTCTTCCGGTCGGGGACATCGTTCACGGCCAAGTCGCTGTACGTCTTGGCGACCACGACGCTGTTCTTGGGCGTGCCGTGGATGATTGCGTTCAGCGAGGAGCAGCAGTTGGCGGAGATGGAGAAGGAGGAGAGGATGAGGGCATTGGGGGCTGAGGTGAGTTTTACGGTATCTGAGATGGGTGTGGGGAATACTGACCAGTGTATAGGTCTTGACGCAGGGTGCGCCGGAGGAGGTGAAGCCGGCCTTGTAAATTTATCGCAGATCATGTTCGATTGGGGACTGGGAACTGCGTTCTTATTCAGGGGATCCGGATACCAGGTTTTCTTCTTGTCGGAGGATGTATCACCCATGGCATGTATATGGCGTTGGCAAAATGTAACACTACTACTCTTCTCATCCACAACATCCGTGCCCACATTTGAGGTTGCCGGCCACGCAAGCAAAACACCATCTTATATTTCTATTGTAAAACAGCCAAAAACGGAAAGCGGAGAACATTTCGCCTTTCTTCTTCTATATTTACACACACCTGCCCGCACACAATGTGCACAATGTCGCGGAGAACCCGAGCAAAATCCAAGCAAAAATGATATCCATCAGAACTTCCCCTGATGCCCGGATGACCGTAGTTCATTAGGACCATTGCGGACCGAAAATGCCATGACGCGCGAGACGAAGGGAATATGAAGGGTACGAAGGGACCGGATGGAAGGACTTTTGACTCGTGGAGTTAGGAAGGGCTCCATTAGGCATAGTGGAGGCGGTTGGTGGTAATACAAGGTAGAAAGGAAGAAAAAGCGTTAGGATGCCCTAGTTACGGGTCCTCGCGCTCTAAAAAGGAATCGACGGCCCCTCAGTCATCGACTGTTGCTGTTCCATTAATTCCGGGTCCGCGGACTCGATCGACACGGCCAACCCAACCTTCACTTGTTGCTGTTGACGGTTAGCTTGATCATCTGTCCAGTTTCGAAGGGAACCATACCTTCCACTGGTCCAGCTCTCCGGAAAACGTCACGCGCACCGGCGGAGCGATGGACTTTTCCAACAAGCACCCCATCTTGCCCTGGCTATCGATCTGCGCCCGATAGCTGCTCGCGCGGAAATCGTACTTGACGCCGAACGTCGCCACGCCCTCCTTGCCCGGCGCGCCCATCATCGCCGCCTGCGGATTCCCCATGCCCGCGAAACTCAGGTTCAGATCCGCGCCCGCCTCCACCTTCTCGCTCAGCCGCTTCCAAAAGCTCGCCTGCACGGCGCCTTGTCCCAGGACGCGCGCGGAGGCGATCCACTCCCTCGTCTTGTAGCGCCCGACGTAGCTCATCATGACGTCCGGCGGGTGCTGCATGTCGAGGCGCTGCCACATGCCCTCCATGCCGAGGGCGAGTTTGGGGGTGACGCTCTGCAGGTAGGAGCCGATGACCATGCCGGTCAGGCCACCGTTGAAGATGGAGGGGTTCATGGACTTGACGACGGCGGTGAAGTCGGCGCCGTTGTAGTCGGCTTCGGCTTGGAGCATGGGTTGCTGCATGGAGTCTTGGGGAAGGTTGACGGAGAATTTGGTGACGAGGGCGTTGGTGATGCGGCGGTTGAAGCGGCCGTTGACGGCGAGGTCCGAGTCGATGGTGGCTTGGAGGAAGTGCTGCGGGCATCGTATAAGCGACTGTTCGGATTCATCGTGGAGATTGACTCTATCATTGCACCGTCTCCGATGCGGTCGTGGCAATGCTCGGGAGTCCTAAGGAGAGGTTTTCACATACCTTCGATGAGCCGTACATCGCGTTATAACTATACGGCGGCATCCCCTGGGCGCCCATCGCAAAGGCATGCGATAACTGGAACATCGGCGACACGCCGATCACCTTGTTAAACTCCGCCCGGACGCCGGTGAAGGCCAAGTTGTTGAGGAAGACATCCTGATCGACCTCCTTGGAGATCTTCTCGACGGTCCCCGGATTCGACAGCCCCAAGCTCTCCCGCTTCTCGTGGAAGGTCCGGTACGTATTGCGCACGCGGTCGAATAGCGGGTTCGATATGACCGGCGATAAGAAGCCGGATGTTGTGCTGGTCGTTGACGATGTGGCCTCCATGACGGCGGACGGTTAACTGCTTCCCTGTCCCGGGTGGGACGAGATGGACTCCTTAAATCGGGTAAACGGGGGAAGTGATGGCAAAATCTAAGGAAGATGGAAAGGAATGGACGATATAAGGAGAGCAAGAAAGACCTGGGGTTGGGAGCGCAGTGTCTGGTGCCAATGCAAAGGATAATAGTCGTCGATGGGCAACTTGATGGATCAGAAAAATACCTGAAGCTTCGAATGTCGGAGTGGCTTGGACTTCGGCGGGCGAAAGGAACCATTTGTGCAGAGCGTGGATCATTGAGAATTTCAGGCGCAAGGTGAGTCGCAATCATTACTGAAGAGCAACACTGGGGGACTCTGCAGTTACGATATTGATTATTTCCTGGGGATATGTTGGGTTCATCTTTGTTGTTACCCCGATAATCTTTTCACTCTTGTGTTGTCTTAGTCCTTCTTACGACACTCAGTCATTTTCTCTTTATGCTCCCATATTGAAATTCCGAGGACCTGAAGTAATTACCAAGCACTGAAACATACTCCTCTCTAGCAGTAAGTATGCCATGAATCTGCCTTGTATATAAGATACTGATCTCTACAGTGGACGACATTGACCTTTACGGTATGGATTTTGGAATGTACAGGTGGCATATCACTAACACCGTCTCTAGAGGTCCTCGGCCTAGCTCGGGGTGCCTCCAAGGCTGAAGTCAAGAAGGCCTACCACAAGGTATCTCCAGAAGCTGTCACTAGGTCGTATTTATCTAACAGCAGCAGGCCGCACTATCCAGCCACCCCGACAAAGTCGCCGAAGATGACCGCCTGGAAGCCGAAGTCCGCTTCAAAGCCGTCAGCCAAGCCTACGAAATCCTCTATGACGACGACAAGCGCCACGTCTACGACACCCACGGTATGTCCGCCTTCGACGGCTCCCGTCCCGGCCCCGGCGGCGACATGGGCATGGAAGACCTCTTCGAGCAGATGTTCGGGATGAACTTCGGCGGCGCCGGCATGGGCGGGATGCCGGGCGGCCGTCCGCAGTTCGCGAGGGAGCAGCCGCGGAAAGGGCCGGATGAGGAGCAGGAATATCAGGTCACGCTCGAGGAGCTGTATAAGGGGAAGTCGAGCCGGTTCGCGGTCACGAAGAATGTCATCTGCGGGCACTGCAAAGGGTCCGGGGGGAAGGAGAAGGCGAAACCGCACGACTGCGCGTCATGCGGCGGACAAGGTTGGTTATGATCTCCGCAGCGCAGGAATCTCATATTGACATCGACAGGAATGACCGAGACGTTCCAACCCGTCGGACCCGGCCTGGTCACCCGCGCCATGAAAACGTGCGGCACCTGCAACGGCGACGGCAAGGTGTTCAAGGAGAAGGAGAAGTGCCGCAAATGCAAGGGCAAAAAGGTGGTGGAGGCGCGAAAGACCCTCGAACTCTACATCCCGCCGGGATCGCGCCAAGGCGAGAGCATCCCGCTCAAGGGCGAGGCGGACCAGGTGCCGGGCCAGGAACCGGGCGACATCATCTTCCACCTCGTCGAGGTCCCGCACGACACCTTCCGCCGCGCCGGCGCCGATCTGGCCGCCGATATTCACATCTCGCTCTCCGAGGCGTTGACGGGATTCGGGCGCGTGGTGCTGACGCACCTCGATGGGCGGGGGATCCAGATCCAGGTGGATCAGCCGGCAGGCCGGGTGCTGAAACCGGATCAGGTACTCAAGGTGAAAGGAGAGGGGATGCCGATTAAGAGGAGTGAGGGCAGGGGAGACCTCTTCCTCGTGTTGAAGATTGACTTCCCCGAGGACGGGTGGTTGAAAGATGCGGCGGCTATCAGAGCCGTGCGTGATGTGCTGCCCAAACCGAAACCAGCCATGGCGTCAGACAACGTGGATGAGGTCCAATGGGAGGATGGGGACATGGACGACTACGGCGCGGGATCTGGCGACCAAGAATGGGAGGACGACGACGAAGAGGGAGGACCCCAATGCGCAACGCAATGAGCGTGACGCCGCCACCATCTTCATTCTTTCTCCCCCTGCATTATTTTTCACATCCCACGTCATAGACCGGCTCCTCGGCGTTTGGAACTCCCCACGCCTTCGCGATATCCCGACGATTCGCATGATATAGGATATCCAACCCCTACTCCGGGTGTATAGATAGTATTGATAGCGTCCGTAGCACGCTATGCGACGATCATGATCATGACCACTTTGACCGCTCGTTCATCGCGTCAGCCTCCTGCCCCATCCGCGCCATCCACCGGTCTACCAGCTCCTTGTTCTCGTCGCGCAGTTTCTGGGACTTCGCCTCCGCGACGTTGAGCTGGAGGTTGAGCGAGAGCATCTCGTCTTGCACGTCCTAGACACTATATCAGCATCTCTCCCACTATTTCCCTAAAATAAGATAAAGAAGAGGGATATACCTCCACCAGCTTTGCCTTCGCCTTCAACTCCATATTCCGATCCTCCAGCTTCCGCTCCACCACCGCCTTCTCCCGCCCCAGCCCCTCGATCTTCCTCCGATCCCGCATCCCGGCTGCTTTCAACGCCGCCAGCTCCTTCGTCAGAGGCTCTAGCTTCGCCTGCAATTCCGCCCGGCTCTTCTGTGTGGTCGCGAGGTCCGCTCGGAGCTGCGTAAGGGCGGCCTCGACGTTGTCAGCGGTGTCTTTGCCGCGGGGTTCTTTACCTGTAGGTTTCGGGGGGCGGGGAGAGGGCGAAGATGATATGGGTTCTGCTGGGGCGGTGTCTCGTCTCGATGCGTCGGACTGCAACGCCGCTGCGCGATCGGCGAGCTGGGTGTCTAGCATGGAGTTGAGTCAACGACGAGTTACCATGGTGGGGTAGAGACGCATACAGTTCTCGATGATAGCAAGTTGGGATTTCTCAGTCGTGTCTCGGGCGGCGAGAGCGTCCATGTATTCTACCAGCCATGACGCCATTTCGCACAGTGGCCTAGGTCGCGCTCCGGTTACCGGTGATGAATCGAATGAGGCATGGGGAGACAGCAGAGCCTCAACTCTACGGTCGGGAAATGGGTTGTTTAGAAGGGGATAATGGGGATTGGAGATGGCTTCTATCCATGGACAAGCTGTGTACCTAAGGTTGGTAGGATATCAATACAAGAAACATGGTTGGGAGTGTGTTGTCAGGATGCCCTCCACTGAACTTCAACTGGTGATGTGCCCCACTTCGACAGGCTTCCAGTTTCCACAAATAGCTCCAACAGTAAACATGAATATATTAGGACTATGCCCCCCGAGTGTATATACCACCGCGACCATGGCTATACAATGAAACTACATGTCGGTATAGTAATGGTACATTGCAGGGACTTAAATTCAGCGTTGAAGCAAATTAGATTGCCCTCTGATGCTAAAAATGCTACGTCGCTCAGGTATTTGCTAATATGTATAAGATACTCCTATTCTCAAAGAGATCCGATATTGATCTGATACTCCGTAGTCGAACACGCTACTCGGCTTGGGCGATCCGGTTGCCAAAATCTGCCTTTACTCAAGTCCTATCCTACGCCCGGAAAATCACCGTCTTCCGTCCATAGACCGCATCACGGCACGCTCCCTGGCATCCGATCCTCCATAGCCTGACCGACCTCGCCTATCGCCCAAACGAGCCAGATAACCTCGAATCCGCGTCTTTATACTTATCCCCCTTCCCAATCTTCTTGAGCGACGTCGCCCCTTCACCAACCTTCTCCGCGCCCACCACGATCTTGTTCAGAATCTGCTGGACAGCCTCCCGGCCACTCGCGCTCATGCCCTTGCTCTGCTGACGGAGATCCGTCACGGCGTTGTCGATGTTTTGAACGGCGCGCGATATTTGCTGCACAGTGTTTTGATTGATTTCGCGGCGGTAGATTTCTTCGTTGTGGAGGCGGACATCGCGGGTGTCGGGGGAGTTGGGAGCGGCGTAGGCCGAGAGGGCGAGGAGGGGGAAGATGAAAAGGCTGGAGGTGAAATGCATGGTGGGTGATGGAAGACTTGGAGAGGTAGAAAGACTTCTTTCGGGAAAGTTTATCGAATGGAGATGTTTTTGTTGCTTTGGCACTGGACAGACTGTTGAGGTTGAAACGAGTGATGCTGGGAAAAACAAACAACTGGACGAAGAACAACGCTTTTATATCTCGATTCTCGACGTGTTGGCCATGAAGCAATGAAACATACTAGCAATGATCGCAAATTTAACAGGATGTGGCCGAAGTCACCGAAGCCTGTATCTCTCGTATTCTGATATTGGCCATTGCCGCTCAGGGGAACGCCAGTCTGCGATTCCGGCATTCCGCCACTCCGGGGGCCAAAGGAGGCACCAATTGCATAACAGCCACCTGCCACCAGGATCGACAGGTGCACAGAGCCTCATGCCTGTCGCCATTGGGATTGTAAGGTTACGCGAGCAGCGAGTTTGGCGAGCATAGAAGTGATATGGTCACGAATAGTGGACGAGCAGATGGCGTGTAATCGATTGGTATTTACGTATGCGTGCCTCATTTCCCAAGACTAATCCTTAAAGAAGAAGAACAATAGGAAAGTGAAGAGTTTGACTTGTGTCTTCTCATAGGGGTGGTCACGCGACCTTTCTCGGAATGTAGATTGGTGGCTTGTGGGGAAGGTTTTGTCCCGTGGCGCTAGTGTGTTAGATACACCTTACAAATTAGATTCGGTGTATTATTAGCCCACCATGCCCTATGGCGGATTGGCGGTGGCTTGGGAGTGGAATGCGCCTCGTCGGGTCTGTGCTCTGGGGTTTCTTGCGCTAGTGCGCTACAGCACTGGTGCGCTAGAGCGCTGGCTGCTGAGTGCTGAGTGCGCTCAGCGCTAACTGCTCAGCGCTCATGCGCTGGCAACGGTGCTGCGCAAATCCCGTGGGCCATGGCAATTGGCATCTCTGGATTCTTGCCTCGGGAAGATCTCGGTCTAATACCCACGGACGGACCGCAGCAGTTTGAATCACTCACTTAACCGGAGTCATCTCCAAAGACATGTCCACTGTGACGAGTACTTACCTATATCCGACGACAACGGTGAGTCAAAAGCACTTCTGCTATCCTATGAATTATACCATCAAGGCATCAAACACCAATTCCTTAAGTATTTCGTGACTCATGTAGCGTGATCATCTTCGTTGAACCTCGCTTGCAGATCCACTGCCTCAAGTTCCTGGATTGACCAGTCACCAAGACACTCAGCGCTATGGACGTATTTACATCCGCCACATCCATCGCTATATCAAGCAGTTGTTCTTCATTTCTGTCATTGTTCTATCGGTCTCGCTGAAGTCATTGCAGTACTCTTTCCTGGCGGAATCTACAAGTATTTCCAGTCCATATCGGTCTTGGTATTCGGTTTCGAGACTTCAATTGCTGTTTGGCACCATCTATTTTCAGGGCAATCCCTAGACTTGGCTCCCTCGTGTTATATTTTATTATCAGAGTTTTCCTATTATTTCAGTCGATTCTATATCAGCCAAAAGGATTTGCATAGTCTCCCACCATGGCGAATCCCGGCAACCCGGTTGACGCGATTTCTGCGACGGTCGAGAAGAATAGTTCTCGGGTTATCCCAATCACGGAGGGAGGCGAAGATGTTTCAGTGAGATTTATGGGTGTAATACTTCGTTTAGCATGAGCTGAATCTGTCTCAAGGCTAGTGATATATCTCAATCAGCACCACCAACAATGTGCCAAGCGCTGCGATTCTCAACTTCCGAGTTGCGGTGGCTACCAACTGAAGCAAGCGTCTCGCAAGCAGAAATACAGTCAATGCCGAGCCAGTTTTCATACTCGAGCTATAACGTTCTGATCGACTCTAACCATGCATCATCGACCGAACGAATTGCACTTCTGGCTGAGGCGATCTTGTCTAATGAAGCGGCTGATGATGTGCTACTTTTGCAAGAAGTATCCGACGACTTCCTCTCAAAACTCCTAGCACTCGATGCAATTCGCGAGCGTTATCCATATGTTTCACATGGACCTCCTGACCAAGATGATATCCCTTCCTTTACCAGCATGCATAGCGCTGTCGCCCTCAGCCGTTGGAATTTCAACTGGTATTCGCTTCCATTCAAGCGACAACACAAAGGAGCTGTCATCATCTCTATTCCAGAGATCTATAGGGAGGATGAAGACGAAGCATATCCCCTGGTTATTGCTGGTATCCACTTGGTCTGCGGACTGACTGATGAATCTGTCGCTGCGAAGAAGTCACAGCTGGCCACTCTGATATCTCATCTTCAAAAGCACCATCCATCGAATCCGTGGATAGTTTCTGGCGGCTTTAATCTCACGACCTCTGCATTTACCATTGATCAAGCACTGAAAACCAAGTCCATCTCCTTGCAGGCTGTCTCAACCCTCGCTTCACTCGACCACATGCTCTTCGACGCCTCTCTTCAGGATGCGTATTTTCTCGCTCCAATCAATTCCACCAGCGTGAGTAAAGTCCGCCTCACCCATGCGGCGATGGAGGAGCTGTACGAAGGCGAACAAGGCGCAACTTTCGACCCTCTTCATAACCGTATCGCAGCCGACATAGTTGGTACGGGCATGAACCGTCGTCCCCAACGGTATGATCGGATATTGTTCAAAGACGCCGACGTTTTGCGTCTCGGCTCGTTCAGTATGTTTGGATTGCCGGAAACCTTACGGGAAGGAACGGTAGGCAACGATACCCCCAAAGGGAAGGAGCAGTCACCGCAAATCGGCTATGGGAGCGGTCACTGGGGTGTCAGAACAACATTCAATGTTGCATGCAAATCTGATTCTACAGACAGCGCATCGCTATCGCTAAAGCACCCATCTTTCGTTATGCCTCCGGTACCGGCCACCATTGTTACCCACCCTCTGGATGACTTCAACGCAGTTGTCGAGTGTCTGAGGCAGAATCCTTTGCATCTCACTACAGAAGACCAGGCCAAACGCACCGAAATCTATGTTCTGCTGAAAATGATCCTGAACCAGACTCTATCAGGAACCCCCAATGCTCAACAAGGCGCATCATTTGTCAAGTTTAAGATAGAGCTAGTCGGATCTGGGGCGCTAGGTACTGCAGACGCCTTGTCCGATATCGATATCATCTGCCTCGGTGCTGTCAGCCCACCCATTTTCTTCTCCCTCGCTATTAGTCGATTAAAGAAAGCGAAAGACAATCCCTACAATGTCACGATCCTCAGAAAGGTCGATGCTTCAAGCGGTACAATGCTTGAACTTCTCGTTCGGGGAATTCGGGTCGATTTGCATTACTGCACCGCAACCAAATTCCTAGAAAGGTACGTATCTCCTGAACAAGCTGGTCCAGAGTTTTGGTTACTAATACTTGCTTCAGGTGGCCTGAATCGATTTATCTGGCTCACAACAATCTAGCTTATCGCTTGTCGGGCCAGTCCATCGACAAGCTTCAACCGTTGCGAGACATCCTCTACCTCAAGCGGACGATCCCGGATATGGCCAAGTTCCGCCTAGCAGTGCTCTTCCTCAAGGCATGGGCGAGGGGTCGAGGCATCTACAGCACCAGATTCGGATACTTGGGAGGTGTCCACATCACACTCATGCTGTCCTCCATCTACAAATCTCTGCTCCACCAAAGGGGTCATGACCTGTCGATTCCGGGATTGATTGGGACGTTCTTCACCTACTACAGCCAATTCGATTGGAATAAATACATGGTGTGTGATCCGCATATGCCATACGATGGCCGGTACTTCAGATCAGCTCAGGAACCTATGGTCATCCTGACGATGCACGCGCCAAAGAAGAATGTCGCAAAGTCAGCAACAGTGCCGACCGTGAGGGCGATCGTCTTTGAACTCTCACGCGCCGCCCACGCAGTAAGAGCGTACACCGACCCCTTGAAGTGGTTCAACTATTGCACTACTAGTTCTGAGCTCCGAGGGCCCGACTCGTTGGTTCTGCCACGTCGAGGCAAAGTCCTCTCTTGGCCCGACTTTCTCGACGACCCCGACCATGTCGATCCAAGTCGCGCTACGGGAGCTTCCGAGTTTCTTCGCAATTCTAGGACTCTTCTGCAGATAAATGTCCACTATTGGGGTGGGTCAGTGGTGAAAGGGGGCCAATTTCTCGGCTGGCTGGAGTCAAAGTTGTTGACGATATCTGTCGGTATGCTGGAATCGGTCTGGAAGGCGTCTCGGGGTTTAGAGTTGACATTTTACAGAGCTAAGCAAGGCCATCGCACCGTACTTTTGTCGAATTTGGCCTGGTCGGTTCGCACAACCTCCCCTTCTAGACTCAACTTCCTACTTTGGCTGTTATTTATTATCCATACGGCGATGCGCTCGGACAGATGGCCTGTTCCCATCTACTACGACTGTATCAGTTGCGGTTACGGAGATTTTGAGCCAATTTTGCGAAAAGTTCTGCGACCAGATCCGTCAGAATGAGAAGTATTACGATCCCGCTTCATGCGGGATCGATGCCGCACTAGTGTCTGGAAAGGAAGTCCAAGATCTCGTGCTCGATACAAGGAACTGGGGCATGCACGCCGCAGAGGATCTTCCCCCTGATGACGAGTTCGGGGAAGAGGATGATTTGGTGGTCGATGGCGACCCTTCGGCAAACGAGCCGAACAATCAATCTGGGCACTTAGCCGGCGGCCCGAGACAAGACTCAGTCGTTACCGAACGTGCTGGCCCGGTTCCTCAAACATCCCACGCTCCGTTGCGAACGTCAGCCGACGTCCTCAACCGCATTCTCTGGGACGAGATCATGGACACTGACGACTATGTCATCGGCTATGAAGATCGATTCCTCGGGGTCCAAGAGATACCCGCACGGCGGTGGAAGAAGAACACGACGGATGAAGAGTTCATTCCGATGCATCGTGTCGTCTATTTCCGCAGGAAGAGTGACGACGTCAAGGTCTGGGATAAGCCAAGTAGGACGGATTTGGTGTTTGGTACGGGCTTGACTTCTGACTCTCAGAGGGAGTCGCTTCCTCGTCTAGCTCTGCGAGTTGACGAGGATGCTTGCTTTTTGCCACAGGGGATTACTTAGAGCGAGTGAATTTTAGTGGCTGCTGTTCTCTTGAGACTAGGAGAGTCTTTATATTCTAAACATTCGCTCGTATTGTGTGCTGTCTTTGATCATATTGTCCGTATCATGCCTATTGTGCCATACAATGAGAATGCCTTCCATGGTGGTCGTGCAGGTGGAAATAGTAAACACTACAATTTTGTCCATTTTGAACCATCCTGAACATCTCAAAATTCAAGTGAAGTGAATGCGGCGTTTGATGTCCCGTCACGGTCGGCTCCGAATTCCTATTCGCGTTGGCAATTTCCCGCGATATCGGCCCACCTTGCCGACTCCACGTTTATGGGGAAGCCGTTCACGGTTCCGCATCATTTCGTAATTCGCCTCCCGAGCCGAGGGCCTGATGGATCAACATTAAATAAAACCAATATCATGAACCGCCATATTTGAATTGTCCGCTTGGATTTCCAAGACCGCCCAGCAAACAATGTCGTTCTCTATTCCTTCTATAGCCCTGCGCCGGGCATTCCCTCGGGTTGCTCACACACACGCCACGCGATGCAGGCGGCTGGCCACTACAGCGGATCCAAAGCTGCCGTTGGCTGGTATGCGGGTGTTAGATATGACCAGAGTTCTGGCAGGTGTATGTAGTCTTCCATATTGACGACCTCCTCCCCTACGCACCGACTAATTCCTCCTTAGCCATACTGCACACAGATTCTAGGAGATCTTGGGTATGACCCAGTATGAGTCAAGCGTACGAGGTGGTCAGAGGCGATAGTGCTAATTCGTAATGACTTGAAGGGCCGAAGTCATCAAAATTGAGCACCCTATCCGTGGGGATGACACAAGAGCTTGGGGTCCGCCGTACGCGAAATATAAGGATCTCACGAACCAACATGCGCCAGGGGAGAGCGCCTATTTTCTTTCCGTATGCTCCCCTCCGGGATTCAATGCTCTCAACTTACCCTATGAAAGGTCAACCGAAACAAGAAGTCTCTGGGACTCTCATTCGCCAGCCCGAAAGGCGTCGAGATCCTCCATCAACTGGCGGCGAAATGCGATATCCTGGTCGAGAACTACCTCCCCGGGGGGCTGAAGAAATACGGCATGGACTACGAGACGCTCTCGAAGATCAATCCGAAACTTATCTACGCGAGCATTACCGGCTACGGGCAAACGGGGCCGTATAGCAACCGAGCGGGCTATGATGTGATGGTCGAAGCGTAGGTGCTCTCTACCTTTTCCATCGACTCGCTCTAACATTCTGCAGCGAATTCGGACTTATGCATATTACCGGCGCACGAGACGGCCCACCGGTCAAAGTGGGCGTCGCAGTCACGGACTTGACTACGGGGTTGTACGCATCAAACTCGATAATGGCAGCGTTGCTCAGCAGAGCAAATACCGGGAAGGGACAGCATATTGACCTGGCATTGAGCGATTGCCAAGTTGCCACCCTCGCCAACATTGCAAGCTCAACCCTTATTAGTGGAGAGAAGGACTCCGGGCGGTGGGGCACAGCGCATCGTATGTCTCCTTTTATCCATGCCGCTGTCCCCTTGTCCCTCGCTGACCTATATTAGCGTCGATCGTGCCATACAAAGGCTTCGCCACCGCGGACGGCGACATTCTCATTGGCGGCGGCAATGACCGCCTATACGGCATCCTCTGCCAGAAGCTCGACCGACCAGAATGGGCGACCGATCCCCGCTTTGTGACCAACGGCCACCGCGTCCAAAACCGCAAAACTCTCGAATCCATGATCGAGATCGAAATGCGGCGCAAGACGACCGCCGAGTGGCTGCAGGTCTTTGAAGGGAGCGGTATGCCGTATGCTGCCATCAATGACGTGCAGGCGACGCTGAACCATGAGCATGTGCGCGCGCGGAACATGGTGGTGAAGGTGCAGCACGAGGCGTGTGGGGAGATGGAGTTGGTGAATACGCCGGTAAAGTTCTCGGATAGTCAGCCGGGGGTTCGGACGCCACCGCCGACGTTGGGGGAGCATACGGATGAGTTGTTGAAGGAGTTCACCAATTTGTCGGAGGAGGATGTGAGGGCGTTGAAGGAGGAGGGGATTATTGCATAGGCATCCTGGACTTATACCCTACCACATGGAATTTTTACCACAACTCCGGGGGCTTGCATTACGCAATATACCATTAGTCCGAACTACCATGGTCTACTGGGACCGACGCGATCATGAACATATTTGTGTCTATAGTCTTCCCTAACAGTATGCAAGGAGATTGGAAACCGTTACAAGAAACATTTGCTTGAAGCGGTAGCGTCGTTTTCAGCTTCCCTTTCCATCAAGATAACTGTTATGGATCTCACATTTTGGTTGAACTGATAGTGGTGGTAACGAGTAAACCTTTCCTAGGTACGAGTAAAGAAGTTTCCAAGAGGCTTGATAGGTATGTGGATATATTTAAGCAGGATAGGTCATGTAACCAAAGGAAATCAACAGGGATCCCTCACAGCACCCTATCACTCTTTCTGACGTGTTTTACTGCATCGCACAAGTGCTTTGGGCCTTTCCCGGTCGCGTACTATGACAGCGTGCAGCTTCCGTTCCGTTCTTGCGTCGGCGGCGGGACGTCCAACGCCGGATTTTTGTCGAAGAAGTTGACTGGCTTCAGGCAAACCCTCAGCGTATCGCAAGGCATGACTGGGAAATCTTCAACTCGGGGTATCTGTTATCACACGTTAATGACACTCTCTTTCGGTTGCGTAGCTACGGGGATTATATGTTGCTTACGTGGTTGATTGCGAATTGGATCCAGATCACAATGTCTTCATTGACGACTTTGTCTTTTCGATTTGCCCATGTCCTAAGTCCATCCCCTCCTCTTGACTGGTTAGTGTACCGTCCAGCAGCATAGAGCTCGTTCTTCTTGTATTTGGTCACATAGATGTTGTGGTCGGCAAACGGGGTGCGTTTGTAGTTGTATGAGCCGGGGTCGGCAATGATCTTTTGGAAATCCGGCACCACGACCTTGTAGCCAACAGGTTCCTTGTTGACCGGGTTGAGCACCTGGGAGTTCTGAATTTTGAATACTCGGCCCTTGGAGCTGTCCAAGTCGAACCCCCCGGACTTGTAAATGGCAGTTTCCTCGGTGTAGTACCCGGTTCCGTGCAGGTTGAAGTCGGATCGTGGTATCCCAAGGGCCTCCTCATATACTACACGGTTCTGAATACCGTCGATCATAGGGTCCAATCGAAGGGAGAAAAAGTGCTGATGGTGAGAGGCCAATACTCCGGGATGCATAAAAGTGCCCCAGGGGACTGATATATCTTTGTCAATCGGCTGCGTTGAAAGAATTCCCGTCGCCCGGACCTCGTAGCTAATCTCTCCTGCTTGGTTGAAGACGAAAGCGAACACGTAGTCATAATTGTTAAGGGTTATGATTGATTGAAGAACCAGTTCGCGATTTCGGGTAATTCCAGCGTTTCCCGTCCGAGGATTCGTATGTTTCCAACCGATACCATTGTCCTGTATGAAGAGCGTGAATATTCGAAACAGTGGTACCAATCTGCCAGAGGACTGACCTGTTCATGGATGCAGATGCAGTTCTCTTTCAGCATGACATCCCCATCCCCAGTGGAAAGATATGCCGAAAGGTAGTAGATAGCGCCCAGACAATCGCACCCGAGCTTCAAATTGTTGGCCGAATATCCTGCCCCGTGATCTCCAAGGTCAAAGGCACATTTCCTATGAAATGGATTTCGCGGGTCGGCGTAAGAGACGTTTAGCTCAGACAAGGAAATGCGATAAAACAGCGGTCGGCCATCATACCGGACCTATTCTTATATCAGCCGAATGCGGAAGCAGGTTAGGCCACTCTTTGCCAGAGACTGCGGCGAATAACATACATCGTACAACATCATTCCCTCTCTTCCGTTGAAGTTGATTCTGAAGTACCACTTCTGCCACTTTAGTGTTTGGGAGCCCGACTCTTCACCGATCTCAAAGCTAGCTCCATCGGGTTGAATGACGATGAGTGGTTTCAGGTCCTTTCGGAGAGTTTGGTACTGGGGCATGTACTCATTCGGTGGAGGCGGCTTGTATTGTTCTCCGGGTTTCAGAGTACGATCGGCTCCGGTGGGAAGTCGATCAATTCTTATGATTCGTTGGCCGACAGCTTCCACAACAGGAGATATAGGCAGAGGGAACGCATAGTAGTTGGAATCGAGTTCGGACGGATTCCCTGGGTCTCTAAGATAGAGATAGCACTGAAACATCCTTCTGTAATTATTAGTCGCATCCGTACCTAAAATTCCAGACTGTCAATTAAATTCTAGGACTCCTTACGACATCCATTGATAGAGAACCAATACGTACCATATATCCATACAGCACAGACTACCAGTGACATGTCGTCGATCCCAAGATTCCGGATCTCTTCATTGACGTTCGAATCTTCAAGCACCAACTTCTTGACGGCCTCGATTTCCAGCTCATCGGGCCGTCCATGGACATTCGGTCCCAGCTGGCGATTGTAAACCACCGTATCTTTCGTGACATTGAGTAGCGCTTCATAGGGTTGTTCCTAGTTTCTGTCGGCGACTACCTAATTGAAGGCAGGAGGGGCGACATACGTTCCCTTTGACATAGTAGGATACAATACTCTCCCGATCGATGACAGGTGGAGTTGGCCTCCTTGAATGCTCCGCATCGAGGAACTCCAGTACGAGTTTCTTGTTGGGTTCGTTTAAGGTGATAGACTTGAAGTCCAATCCGAACTCAGGAGGGTGTAAGGCTCGAACCAATACGCTGGACCGTCTGATTTCGTTGGCAGAGAGCTGAGAGAGGGGATGGACACGAGGTGGGGAGGGATTCGACATTTTAGACCATGGTAGACTAATATAAGAATATAGGGAGGAGTAGGTGATGGTAAATGCTTCACAACACGTAGTGTAAGACTTGTACAAGAGAAGACCCGATATATGTAGAATGGCAAGACAACGATTTAAATACCCGGAGGAAGGAGCATCCGCGATGATAGGATCAGAGCACATACCACCATTCAATGGATATTTATTCATTCCACGTAGTATCTTCTAGAAATACCGTTTTAGCACCTATCAACCGTAGTTGTGGTTGCCTTGAGACAACAGTGAAGAAATGATGAGAGTTCAAGGCTGATTCTTTGACATGCTGGAATCATAGATCCTTTAACTTAAGCGCAAAGGGTGGCTAGTATTACGATTCCGCGAATGAGTGCGATGATAATCCCAGGGTTGCTCGGATCGACACCGGGGACCTCCGCTTAGTGTTGCACTCGTACTCCCTGATATTGAGCTATCGGGCGCGGATGATGTCCTACTGTGTTGTCTCGGGGTCTCGGAGTGCCAAGGAAACCGAATGATTTGATAGAGCCAATTCAGACACCCTAGCTGTTGACTTCGTTGCTCCTTCGATTCAAGATAGCGGGAATCTAGAACCGACCTTGATATAGAAATAATGTAGTACGCTATCGACCGCATTGAGATCATTTTAGTAGAAAATCCCATTTGGCAGATGTGAAGGAAAATCTCGGTAGCATCGATTCCGTACGAGCAAGGAAAAGTGATAAACAAGCTGATATTGGCCAACATGCCTGTAGGCAGTACTGCTAGGTCTGGAAGATACTCCGAGACACAGAGGTTGTAGAGCCTAAACAGGTTTGTTGGGTACTCACAAGGTCTAGGAAAGATAATCATCCGTTGATGGGCTCTTGAAGCTTCATTCATAACTTCTCCATACTCGACTTGGTTATAGTTAACAGCATTACCAGATCTTCTACAGGAGTAGTAGAAGCAGAGTGAAGAGCCGTTGGAGCTCCAGGAGACAATGCGAGGACTGTGGGCGGAGTCTCAAACCATCTCGATGGGGAAGGCAAAACCATTTGCCAGTCGGATAATTCAAGATCGGATAGTATTCAACAGCAAGTTTCATGCTGATCTTGAATACGCAGCTTCAAGTCAATCAGGGAATTTGCACGTGACCGTCTAAAAGTTTCAGCCACAGTGTGGCACGGCACGGCACTGTGTGTCCAGCTGGCTCCAGAAACCAATGATGCAATATATCGTCGTGATATTCCGCCTTGCATTTCAATTCAAGAGCCTGGCTACTCCACACCCACGCTTTATACATTTTCCGTCTTTCCCGATCGATAAGCCCTCCACCATCCCTCCACTATGGGAAACGACGGCGGAAGCATCCCCACGCGGCGCGAACTCGTGAAAGAAGCCGCCAAAACCCCAACAACCACGCAACTCAAAGAGCGCGCCGTCGAGGCGCAATCCTACGGCTGGTCGACAGATCCATTATCCCGTAAGCCCTTACAGCCTCCGATCGTCAGCGATGCATCGGGGAAACTGTACAACAAGGACTCAGTCCTCGAGCACCTTCTGTCCGCGAACGCTGAGCCGGGGTCGCTGGCGGCACGGAGGAGGGAGGAGGCGGAGACGATCTTGGAGGGGCGGGTGAATGCGCTGAGAGATGTGGTGGGTGTGAAGTTGGAGGAGAGGGGTGATGGGGAGGAAAAGAGATTTGTGTGCCCGATTAGCGACAAGGTGCTGGGACCCGGGACGAAGTGTGTGTATATTGTTCCGTGCGGGCATGCGTTTTCGGCGGTGGCAGTCAAGGAGGTTGCGGGGGAGAAGTGTCTTGTGGTAGGTGATCTCTCATTTATTTCCTGCCGAGCTCCGACTGGGTAAAGGAGTCATGGAAGTCGGAGTATAGCTGACCAAAAGCACAGTGCAACGAGCCATATGCACCGAACGATATCATCCCGATTCTGCCAACCGATCCCCTCGACCTGGCGCGATTGTCGCTAAGAGTGAAGATACTCAAGGAGAGAGGACTATCGCATTCGCTGAAGAAGCTTCCGGGCTCCAAGAAGCGCAAGCAGGCGGCAGCAGTGGCGGCCACCGCAGCAGATTCAGATTCAGCTCTGAAATCCTCCACCTCCACCACTGTACCCGACACCGACATCACCCCGTCCACCGCTACCACCACCGCCCTATCTTCCGCACACCCGACCACCCCACCCACCACATCCCGCGTCCCTCCCCCAACGACTGCCAAATCTACCGAAAGCATCCACAACGCATCCACCCGCGCGCTAGCCAGCAAGGTGCTCTCGGAGCAAGATCTCGCGAACAAGCGACGAAAACTACAAAAGAACGAGAACTTGGAGAGCTTGTTCTCGAATAGAGGGGAGGGTGCGAATAAGGCGAATACGAAGGATTTCATGACGAGGGGGTTCTCGATTCCGGCGGGGGCGAAAAGGACGTAGGGTTGGGGGTAGGTTGGGGGGTGAGTGTGGGATGTGGGGGATGAAGAGATCACGAAGCTATATTTTCTGGTGCATTTGATGGCGTTAGGGTTGGCTTTGGGATAGAGTGACGATACTAGGCTTTTCATGACCATGGACGGCAGGTGGTGCAACGAGGGAGCAACTTTGTACACAAATGACTGGAAGGCCTGACTGAGAGATTCATCAGATGATCAATAGCACTAAATCATGCTAGCTGCTATAGGGTATGCATATCGTTTAAACACCCTCTCGCTGTGTCCCTTCTCTGCCATCGCCGTCAATCGGTTCCCAATGCTGCTGGAGGAGATTAAACATGAACATAAAGAACTCGTCGCCGTGCCGCTCTAACCAAAAACCAAAAACCGAACAAATGTTCAATCCCAACGTGAATATCGTATGTATTATGATCCCAAACTCCAGGTCATAACCTCCACCCCCTACCCAATCTCCCCCAACCACACCTCCATCTTCCCCATCTCCGACCCCTCCATCCTCGCCACCCTCCGACTCTCCATCACCGCCAACTCCAAATCATCCCGATCGCTCATCGTGATCAAATCCCCCCCCTCCTCCTTCGTCATCACCTTAAACGCGTTCCGCAACCCGAACTTCATCCGGATCCCGTCCACGAAATCCGCAAACTCCACTGCTGGCCCGATCAGCACGTACCGCGTGTCCGCCGCGTGCACCTTCACCCGGATCTTCCGCAACGTCACGCTGTTGCTGTTGCTGTTACTATTGCCATTCGACGACCGGTACCCATACTCCCCTCCTCGCCCCCCCGCCCCCGGCCCTCGCGACCGGGATCGTGACGCCCGCCTCCTCCGCCCCCCCGACCCATTCGTCCTTGCCCTTGAGACCATCTCGAAGTCCGGCTCCGACTCACTCCCGCCGAACTCGTCCTCTTCCTCGATATACCCAACAATAGCGCGCGGGGCACCGGCCGGGTTTCTCGCCTGAGATCGCCGCGCGCCGCGCCCGCCGTACAGATCGTACACATCCTCGGTGGAGGCGGTATCGTCGTCGAGGGGATCGAAGGAGCGGCGACGGGGCCCGCGCAGGCGGTCCTGGGAGGGGGTGGCGTAGCGGTCGTGGTCGCGGCGGGGGCGCTCGGACATGGAGCGCTGGGTGCCGAGGCGGGGAGGCGGGGCGGGGTTAGTGGGTTGGGGTTGGTCGAAGCCGGCGACGGAGAGGTCGAGTGGGCGGGGGTAGGGGCGGACCCCGTTTTTGACGCTCTGGGCGCGGGAGAGGGGGTCGGGGCCGGAGCGGCGTTTGTCAGGGGGGGGAGGGGGGCGGGAGTCGACTTCGGGGGGAGGAGTGGGGGGGAAGACTGTGCGGTTGATGGGGGGCTCGGATTGGAGGCGCGTGTTAGAGCGGGAGATGAGGTTGGGTTTGACGAGGTTGGTGGCGGCGTAGGACAGTTGGGATTCGGGGCGGTCGTCTTTGGCGGGGAGGGAGGTGGCGGAGGCGGCTTTGATTTCGGCGCCGGCGAAGCCGGTGTAGAGATTGTTGCGGTCGGACGCCGCGACGAGACGGGCGCGGCCGAGGTAGTCTTTGGTTTTGAGGTTTTTGACTTTGGCGGCGTTGGGACGATAGATGATGCCGACGGGGATAGAGAAGACGGTGTATCCCTGGATCATGTCAGTCAACATGTTTGGAGAAAGCTTGGAAAGGGGGGAAATTTCGGGGGGGATAAGTTACTTACTTCAGCTTCTTCCCGGATAGCGTCCTCAATGACTTCGTGATCCGGCATGGTCTTTTCGCGAGCAGCGAAGGCGAGATCCTGCATACCCGCCGTCTTTTGCTGTAGGTAAATGTAACATAACCCCCTATTAAAAAGGGCTTCGCAGGAGTGAAGCTTGAATTTGAGGCCGAGCTGCTCGTAGTCGATGTTATTGTGACCGCGAAGGTACAATAGGGTGTCGTTGAAGTTGGCCAGTGCTTCCTCGAAATCGCCCATGAGGAAATTCGAGACCCCTTGCTGGAAATAGGCCACGGCCAGGTATTTGTCGAGGGCTAACGCTCTTTGATAGCTGTCCACCTGTGATAAATTAGCCAGATCCTCTATAGGGAAGACCCAATTCTTGACATACCGCTTTCTCGTGCTCCCCTAGGGTCGCAAATATCACTCCCATGTTGAACAGGATCTTGGAGGTATCGGCGATATTTCCGAACCCCTTGAGCGCGTCATCGAACTCATTGTTGTCATAGTGGCCTAGTGCCTGTACCCACGTCTCGATTTCCTTGAGTGGATGTCAATCTCATTTTCTCTCTGCAATATCCCTGATATGTGACTGCTTACCTGTTTCAGCGACATGGCGACCGATGTTCGAGCGAATCCGCTAGCTCAACCCCCCAACGGAGGAATACTCCCGGTGTCTTTGATGCTCAACCCCTAACTCTGGTTATATCGGTACGTCGTAGGTACAAACTCGGAAATTGGCGTCTGATGTGGAGTTCCACGGTTCGCTCCCGAGATAGACCGTGCTGTGGGATGACTTCTACGAGGAGTCGATGTCGTGTATAGCTTGAATATCGTTCGAGGAATTGTCAATGGCACGGCCCCCTCTAGCTCGAGGCGCTCTTTAGGTAGAATATCTTGTATGTGGTTCGATTGACGAGCTACGGAGTTCCGGAGCGCACAAGCAGTGAGACGAGTCCAACCACCTCAAGGGAGTGTTGACGTCCAGGTGGCACAATTACTTTCTAAATGAGGGACTCGAGCGCAACGGGTATCCTTCTTCTTGTATTTCAACTCTTTCGCAGGATCCGATCCTTCCAAAGCCGAGCGGCAAAGCGGGCGGTTAACAATGTTGGTGGCCGCGAACTCGCACAGCAGAGAGGTGAAGTCTTTCGAGTGAGTGCAGTAGCGGCGGTGCAAGGGACGGAGTCGCGCAGACGGCAAGGCGGCTTTTTGAGGTTCCAGAAGATCTAGGGAGGTGTGCAATGGCGAGGACAAGTGACGAATAAAGAAAAGATACGGATGTAACCACTGAACCTGCAGAAGAAACCAAATGGTGAGTGGATGGGGACGGAATATGCGACTCTAATACATCTATGGACAACCGAGACACCAGGCCTCGACTGACGCTCACGAGATGCAAGCACTACTGAAAACTACTGCACGAATTGGGCGCGTGGGAAAAAGCTGCAGAATACATCAGACAGGACATGGCATCTCCTGGACGCCTGGACGGTCCTGCTCATAAGCTCATTCGCGGGCGGCGCACATAAAGTGATTGAAGATTGCGAGGGGCTCCGCGGGTCGAAGCGCTCGGAGCGGCGGGAGGGGCCCAGCGGGTCCATAATGGACGGGAATATTTCCAGGATGGACGAATGGGACGCATGGCGAGGATCTGGAGCGTCGAATGTCGGGGGTTTGGAGATGGGGATTGGTGAGGGATTACGGATGCTGGGAGATGCTTGGGGGGGATGTGCCACGGCGGTTAGAGAGGGGAGGGAACTGGTGGATGGACACGAGGGTTAAGAATAGACGACGGGTTTCGCTTCGCCAATGCTGTTAATGCTCTTGGTCTTCACGCTATTGATGTGCTAACAATTCATATCACAGCTTAAGATCGGAAGTCTGTCTTTCTATCGGTTGGTGCAATTCCATTACCATTGTTAATGGACAATGGTGCTGTGCTTCGTATTGTTGTCTTACTGTATTCCGTAGAATCCCCGCCTCCCCCTCGCCGTCATCGCTCACCCTCCAGCCTCCACATTCTCCAACCTCAGCGGTTACAGATCCGTTCCAGAGTGTCGCTCAAGTCCCACCTCTCCTGACCACTGCACGACCCACTCCTGATGGAATGGGAATTGCATAACCATCGCGGTTCCAGACCTGGGGAACTGCAACACTGCGGAGCTGCATGGGCCTGTTGGCGATCGCCTTTATGTGCTCGGATCCAGTTTCCGGGTTGTTAGAGAGGAAGACGATCTAGAACTGAGGAGGGGATAGGGGTCGGAAGCGCAGAAGAAGCGCGATGCATGAGCGATGGCGATGGAGATGGAGATGAGACAAGCGCAAGGTACCTACACGGTGTCTATTTAATTTCTCTCTCATCACGGAGACGATCCGGGGTGAATTTGTGACGCCAGGGTAAAAGACGAGGAATAATGAACCCGAGGCAATTCCGTTTTCCTACTCCCTATGGCTTGGTCACCACACATGAAGCAATTGATATTCATGGAGAGGAGTCCTGTTCATAAAAGCCTTGTCTCGCCCTGTTTCCGTTGATTTCACCTAGGTCAATCATGCAGTGAGGCATACATCTGCAGAATGATCATTCCCTGGCCAAATCTGTCTTGAAGCGTATCGTAATTCCGACCCGATATCACGCCGAGTGTCTTGAATAGTACTTGTGGATATGAGTAGGTGTATCCCCAAGGACCTATAGCATCTACATCTCCTCATCACTCTTGTGAATCTCCCCCCTTCACCTGCTTTCATACCCTCAAACATAGTAATCCAACAATCCACCCCTCTCACAACACCCCCCTCCCCACCGCCTCCGTCCGTTCCTCCCACACCGTCTTCCCACTACACGAACACACCGTCTTCTCATTCTCCCAAACCCCCGCACTCCGCGCCACCACCCCCACCAACGTATCCGCATCCTCCGCCGCGAACCCCTCCCGCTCCTGCGACACCACCACGCTCCGCCCTATCACCTCCCACACCTGCATCCTCCGATCCAGAAACGTCGACCCGATCCCCGCCTCATCCACCTCTACCGTCCCTAGCACCCCGCGGCCCTCCCCGGATGCCTGCTTCCCCGCCTCCCAGACTCCGCCAGTGCTCGCGGTGCCGCGGGAGATATCTCCCCCTTCCCGCACTGTCGCCCAGTATTTTCCGGGAGCCAACCCGCGGAGGCTCAGGTCGATGAGGGTGAGGTCCGAGGTCACCTGAACCATGCGCGCGAGGCCGCGGACTTGGTTAGGCACGTCGGCGTGTGTTTCAAGGATGCAGACAGCGGCAGCTAGGCGAGGTCAGTTCTGCGTGTAGAGTCTGGGAGGTATTGCAATTTCCAGGACGTACAGTTCTCCCGCCCACTTCCTCGGAGGATCGCATCGCGTCCGGTGGATTGGATGGCGGAGACGATGGCGGAGGGGGCGGCGGTGCCAGTGACGGAGACGAGTTGAGAAGGGAGGTCAGCAGCGACGGAGTGGATACCGGGGAGCTTGTGGAGGGAGGAGGAGACGTGTTTGATACACTCGTCGCAACGGAGGGGGACGGCGAAGGTGGTCTGGTGGGGGTTAGTATTCTGTATAAAGGGTTGGACTTGGGGGATGGAGGAGATAGCACACCTCGAATGGGGGTATCATGATTCGTGAAATATTCAGATGTTATAAAGGCACCGACTGCAGACTTCCAACTCTAATTATCCCTTTCATCGTAAAAATAAAAGGTCAACTCTAGCTCTCAAGTGCTGTGACGTTAGTCTAGAGCATTTGAAATCCGAATCCATTGGAGCTCCCCGAGGTCGCAAGGAGGTTTTATGCCTGAGGCGATAAGGCGACATCACAATTATCGCGACAGGGCTGGCTTGAGCTTCACATTTCTGATGATATGAGATTTTGCGGTCACCTCACGCTTCAACCATACTCTCACTTTTGTGCCCATCAACGTCCTTTAAATCTCAATCCTTCCCGTCCCTATCTTCTGCGTACCCTTGGATGGGCAACGCCTCCGCTCACGACCGCATCGTTCCGCTACACCAACTCCATCCCTAAATCACCACCTACCCTCTCGCCCATCATGTCCCAAGTAATCGGCCAGGTAAACTCCCTGAACACCGCAGAAATGACCACATAAATAACCACCATTCAGACCCGCCTCGCCTACTCCCGCCCCTGGCACCACCTCCCCCTCACCCGACACACCCCCCCCCTCGGCCGCGTCGCCTCGCGCATCGCCATCCTCCTCATGGGCAAGCACAAGCCGATCTACGACCCATCAACAGACTGCGGAGACTATGTGGTGGTGACGAACTGTCGCGGCATCAACGTGACGGGGCGGAAGAAGGAGCAGAAGCTGTATTATAGTCATACGACGCGGCCGGGCACGCTGAAGAGCATGGCGATGGGGGAGTTGATGGAGAAGTGGGGAGGCGGGGAGATTTTGCGGAGGGCGGTCAGGGGGATGTTGCCGAAGAATCGGTTGAGGGATGTGAGAATGGGGAGGTTGAAGGGTGAGTGATTTTTGTTTTTTTGGGGGAAGGAAGAGGGAAATGGGGATGGATGAGGATGAGAGGAGGAAGGCGGAGGCGTTGCGGGTTATGATCAATGGAGTGGAATGATGGCTAACATGACTACAGTATTCGAGGGCGATGCCCATCCGTACAAGAAGAACATCCTGCACTACCCCGTGGAGCAGAATCCGTCAATATTAGATACGCCCAGCGTGAAGGAGACTTTGGCCGAGGCGAAGGCATGAAAGACAGCAATCAGCATTTACGGCGTTTTGGAGAGAAGGATGTTTCAGAAGCACTGCTACGGCGATGGTCGGCATTTGCTCAAATGATCTTCATGTATTCGTATCGTGTATTTGTACAAATGAAGGTCCAAATCTAGTATCCTTAACACCCGCTCCCTAGTAGACCGTGAGATGGAAAAAAATCGAACCCTTCTCCATCTGCATTTCACAGCTTCGCCTTCGCCTTCAACCCCTTCCGGCTCACCGTACAGTCGATCAACCCATTCGGATCCGTCTGGGGCGCATACACCTCCGCATCCCCCCCCGTATTCTTCAACCCCTTATGCCAACTCAAATCCACCTCGAAATAATGCCGATTGGGCAACGTATAGCTAACATTCTCAATCCCCCCCACCGCCCCCAAAATCGCCTCGCACATCTTATACATCGTATTCTGCACGCTCGCGCTATTATCCGTCGCGAACGTACTCAACGTCACCTCCCGCGCCACCTTCCACGCCCGATCAAACTCTCCCACCTCCGCACGCACCGCGTCCACGCTCCCAAAATGCTTCCACCCCCACCGCGCCCGCACCGACGTCGACAAAATCCGATCCCATGTCTCCGGCAGCCGCGTATACTCGTCCCGATGGAACCCATGGAATGCTGACCCCGTGCTCTTCAGCACCACCAGCTTGTCGATCGCGCTGGAGAGCGTGATGCCCTTCGCGCCGCCGCCTTGCAGCTCCGAGGCGCCCTGCCCGTCGCGTACGACCGCTGCCACCTCGCGCGTCTCCTCGCCGTCGCGGATGAAGCTGTGCGGGTGGGGTTCACCGTCGACGAGGAGGCGCGACCAGCGGTGCTGGACGATGGAGACGTGGGCAGCATGGATGTGGGGGTAGCTGTCGACGAAGTGTTGGCCGACGAGGGCGGCGAAGAGCTCCGGGGGGGCGATGGGGTGCTGCTTGGCGAGGATGTAGACGGATTGCTTTTGGGTGTCGGTGGCGACGATGACGGAGTTGTCGGCGGCGGTGTAGGAGGTATCGATGGCGCCTTCGAGTTGGGTGCAGACGGTCATTTCGACGACGGTTTGGATGTTGGTGGTGGGGTCTTTGTGGACTTTGTAGAGGCGGATGTTATCTTTGCCGTAGCGGGCGGAGGTGAGTTCGGCCATTGTGATGGTGATGGTGATGGTAGTTTGGGGTCTAGGTGTAGTTCGAGTGCGGCGTGAAGCAGAAATTATGGTGTTTGCAGAGGTGATAAGATGGAATTGTCGAGCAAGATCTCACAGGCAGAATGGTCGAGCGAGGAGCAACAGTCGGGATTAGACCTTCGGATATCTAAGTCATCTAATGAAGAAAAAGGAACGGAGTCCAGAGGAAGAGAGCAGCCAATGGTTCATATATATCGGCCGTACAAGTCTTATCGCGGAACACTACGCAAAGCGGAGCTGGCCGAGAAATCCTTCCATCCAGGAATCTGCCCACTGGTTTGTGGATGTGGCCCCTCTGGACAACGCGCGATCCAGGCCTTCCGTTGCGCTATCAATGATCCAATGGCAGCTAGCGATCGAGAACCATTCCCCTCCGTTAAATTGGCACTTGATTAAGGGAATTGCGGCGTCATTGGGCGTAGAAAGCGGCAGTTTCCCCTCTCCAAAGGGAGACGGAGGTCACCGATGGCGATGGGGGAGTGGAGTTTACGGGGCACCTCACCTGAGAATCTGAGATATCGGTCGCTAGGAGTGGGATAGTTCGTATTCATGACAGATTTTAATCCATTGTTCTCCATTTTGAGCGGAATTTATCTACCATTGCGCGGAAATGTTTCACGGTTTATATCAACATATTATTAAGTTAACTAGTTATTCTAATTAGTATGACGACATGATATTTGCACATGATAATCCGCGAATATCCCCGCAAGTTCGCGACGAGAGTGGCTTCAACTTTGTGGCTGTTGCGATATTTCAGGGTTATGGAGTCTACCGTATTCCGTATCATTGGCGTAGAAGAGTTCGAATGATGCCCAGAGTCCATGCAGTGGACGATCATCTACGGAATCCTCCCTATTGTTCGGTGCACGCCTATTAGTGTTGAAGGATCGTCCTGCGTCAGATGTATCGCCTAGTCTTCGGTGGCTATTATCTCATCGTTTCTGGACGACTTGATGCTTCCTGAGGGTCCCGATGGCGTACAGGATCTATCCTCATGTATTCCATTTTCCGTTTGGCTTGATATTGCTCGAAGTCGGCCTAGACTATAGTACTCAAGCACAGTACTACCGTGCATACCCCTAGTTCATTACGCCAGGGGCATCGTCCTGCTCTGGGCATCCGCAATTGCAGTACTACACGTATAATCCATATTCGTTATAGGTCGACTCTAGCATCGATGTATGAAACTGGGGGTTAGTTCGCTCCCGACGGGATGAAACATTACAATATCTGCCATTATGCCATAAGACATGGATATTCAGAGGTGGAGGGGAGCGTCAATGACGACACTGATATCCCTAACCTTACGAAAAGGTACCTGGCTAGAAAGAGGAAAGGGGAAATCGCCATTGTCTTAGGAAACGTCCTTTGGGTAAATACCGTTGGTAGATATGTATGCCATTGAAGACAAGACATTGTCCACATCTGCGAATGATGTTATCATGATCGAGTTTGTCGGCGGATTGTGTGATGCCTGAGTAAATGGGCGAACGGGGTACATAATGAAAGCTAGTCAAACAAAGACAGTAAGCTTGAGAACATATGACACAGTATGTTGGAATGGAGAAGACTGAAGTAGGATGAAATGAATTGATGAATTGATGAATTGAATTGACGTTGTTGCTCCATATGAGAGGAATTCTGTTCCGGCATTCTTATTGGCTGACATGTCACCCTTGCTTCCACTGGCATCTCACCACGCCATACATCTCTCCATTCACCACTTACTACGGAGTACTGCTTCAATACATATCATTCAATCACCATTCTATCAGCATTCATTGCGACGAGACTGACTACTTACTTGCCCACTTACTTCACACCTCTATTCTATTATTCCCCGGTACTCTTGTACACCATCTCGCATCGGTGTCCACCTCCCACCCACCTCCTCATCGCTGAGGTTCACCTCCCTCGGATGGACTATCCTCATGCCCACCAACGGGCCGCAACCGTGGCGAGCCTGATCCGGAGATGAAGGCTGGCATGCCGGGGGACTGACTTGAAGGCATCCATTCTCCATCCACCTCCGCGCCTTTGGAGCGCTCCGCTCTCCAGATGACACCAGCCCCGCAACTCACCGTTGTCCCCGCCCATTCACAGCATGGCACGCCCTCCCAACTCGATGGGAGCGTCGCAACCGACCATCCCAATGCCCTCATGCCGCCCCCCTCGAGAAGTGGCGCGCGAGACGCCCGCTCCATGTCGTCCTCGTCCGCCCAGCCGTCGTTCCGCACCGGAGCCAGCTATGCGACCGGCCCGCCACCTGGCAGCTTCAGTTCGGAGCTCCGCACCATGACGATGCGAAGCGAGACCCCGCGACCGACCTTCAGCGCCCAAGACGGCTTTTTGGGGGAATTGGCGCGTACGACCTCCGAGCAGCGGCAGGCGGACCTGCGGGACCAGATCGTCAAAGAGGAGAAGATCAAGACCGGGTCGGAGAATTTGTTGGAGGCATTGAACAGCAAGAGCGCGAAGCAGAGCGCAAAGCAGAGCAAGGATCAGAAGAAGAGGGTGGAGGCGGAATTGAACACCGCGAATCGAAAACTGGCGGCGCTGCGACAGGGCCTGGAGGACGAGATTGCCCGGAATAAAGAGGAGGCGGCGGTCGCATCGGGGATGAGCCCGAAACCAGGAAAGGGACGGTTGAGCTTTCTGTTTCGCGCCAACGAAGCATCGCCGACGACACCAGATGTTGACGACGGAGAGAGCGAGACCGAAAGCCCGACGTTCGTGCTAGCGGAGATATTACAGGCCTTGGAAGCCGAAGGCATGTTACCGGAGTATTACGTGGAATACGCGAATAGGCTGGTCGAGCTGTTCAAGCGAAATCCGACGCTAAAGTTCGACTTGGCCTGGCCGATATTCGCCATGCGCGTACAGACGATGCTGCTAAGCGACAGCCGGGAAGTCGTCGCGGCGGGTTATCGTGTTCTGCGATATGTCATGACCGACCGACGCTCATTGCAGACCATTCGCGCCCACCAAACCGATTACCTGGTCATTGTTTCGCTGGTCAAGCAGACGAGGGCGTCCGTGGAGCGAGAACAAGCGCTCAAATTCGTTCGCGCGTTCTTGGAAGTCAAAGATGGGGTGAAAGAGATCTCGCGTTCCATCGTGCGCATTCTGGTCGCCATCGCGGAGCACACAGAAGATCGCCTTCGAAACATCGCCATTCTCACCCTCTCCGAAATTCTCATTCGAGATCCTGTTCTTCTGAAAGCCGCTGGCGGACTCGGGGCGCTCACCGATGCACTGGGAGAAGGGGTCTACCTTGCCGCCGAGAGCGTCGCTGTCTCGTTTCTCTACCTGCTAGATCTACCCAGCCGACGAAAGCACCTTACCCACGGCCGCGAAATCGAGCTCGCATTCGCATCATTCACCGAGATACCCATGAATGTTACCCATCACGAAGAGAAGCTGAAAGCGAACGTAAAAGTCATTTCCGCGTTGTTGAAAAGCTGGTCTGGGTTGTTGACATTGTGTATGGACGATTTTATGGCGACTCGATCGCTCGTCGCTTCGCTATTTATCCCGATGCCGCATTTACGAAATATTGTCCTGGAGTTGTTCATTGATTTGTTGCGGATTAAGCCACCGGCTTTCGCGTCGTCCTTCTTGGCCGGGAGGAGACTAACCACCTACCAACGAGTCACAAGACTCAAATCAACTGCTGGGACCACTACCGATTCCAAAGCTCCTGGCGAGACGGACGATGATGTCGATCAAATGAGTCTGGTCGAGCATTACACGGCGGTTCTCCTTGCCGTTTTCATACACTCCGGTCTGGTCGATGCGCTGATGCATGCGGAACAAGAATGGCTCACTCCACCTTTAAAACGAAAGACCACCCTAGTGCTTAGCGAAGTCCTACGAATGGCAAGCGAGATGCTTCCGCCTCCGATTAGCGAACAAGTTCAAATCCTTCCGCAGCTGGTACAGCAAGGCGCGAGAATGGACGACGATGACCGATTCGACTACACCTCAACCATCTACCAGATCGAGAGCGTTACGCGGACGATCTATCGCTTCGCGCCCTCGGAACAGCACGGGACGCGGCCCACGAGCGCGGGCGAGCCGAACAACGGACCACCCGAGTCGTCAAAGGCGCATTCGATGATGCAGGTCGACGAACCGGGGTTCCGGCAACTCATACTCGAAACCCATATCCTCAGCACCGTGAACTTCACGAAATGGCGCTGGGACATCATTCAGAACATCATCGAAGGGCCCCTTCTCAACGCGAAACGACTAGACGAGGCGATCCGAGCCTCGAAGTTCCTGCATCGATTGCAGGGTTTCTACCGCCCCTTCAAGCGGCGGTTCGCCGATGTGAAGAATACAAAGCCGAATCAGCGCTATGTCCGCGTTGGCGTGGCGTTAATGCGCACGCTTCTTAATAACCCCGAAGGAGCGAAATACCTCGCCGAAAGCAAACTCATCCGACAGCTCGCGGAATGTCTCGCGCAATTCGACCGTATGTCCGGCATCATGGCCGTGAGCCCGATCTTCACCCCCGAGCGGATGAATGAGACGCTTTCCGGCGGCTACTTCTCCATGCTCGGAGCGCTCAGCCGGGACCCGAAGGGCATGCTCATCATGGAGCGGTGGAAGATGTTCAACATGTTCTACCACATCGTCGAGCTCAAGGGACGAGACGATCTGATCAAGACGTTGCTGGGGGGCATGGACTACACCCTCGAAGGGCATCTGCGTATTATATTAGGGAAAGCGATGACCTGTTGCTCGAAAGATATTCGGATCTTTGCGACACGCATACTGAGGAAATATGCGGTCCGCGCTGTCTCCGGTTTGTCAGATACGGACGCCACGCAGACTGCTGAATGGGCCATCCGGCTCCTCGTTACGCAGCTATACGACCCGTCTATCGAAGTCTGCGAAGCAGCAGTCAAGATCCTCGAAGAATCGTGCAACCTGACATCATCCCTTGAGTATGTCGTCAAGTGCCGACCGGCTCTAGACCACCTTGGCGAGATCGGTGCGCCGCTTCTACTCCGCTTCCTCAGCTCCAGTGTTGGATATCACTATCTCGATGGCCTTGACTATATAACCCGCGAGATGGACGATTGGTTTCTGGGACGAAACGATACCTATGTGGCATTAGTCGAGGCATCACTTGCAAAGGCGTTCGCCGAGCCGCACGACAAGCCCGGCAGCTCATCCGCCGCCCAATATCCCGGGGTCGGCCACCATTCGCATTTCGATGAGATGATGGCCGAGCACCAAGAATACGGCTTAGTCCCCCCGCATTTCTACCGCGAGCTCACCCGCACGCACGAAGGCGTCAAGCTCCTCCGCGAGAAAGGCCACTTCGACGAGTTCGCCGCGACCATCCACGACTTCGGCCGCGAGGACGACGACGCCGAGACGATCCTCAAGCTCAAAGGCTGCCTCTGGGCAGTCGGCAACGTCGGGTCCATGGAGCTCGGTGCCCCCTTCCTCGAGACCACCGATGTCGTCCGCGACGTCGTGCAGATCGCGGAGAACTCCCTCATCATGTCTGTGCGCGGCACCGCGGTGTTCGTGCTCGGGCTGATCAGCCGGAGCGTGCATGGGCAGGAGATCTTGCTGGAGTACGGCTGGGACGGGGCGACGAATATGATGGGCGAGGCTCTAGGGTTTGCGATCCCGAAGGACCTGCGGAAGTTGTTTAGTGTGCCGGATTGGACGAGGGAGGCGAAGGCGGAGCAGCGGATGGCGGCGGCGGCGCCGTTCGATGCGGCGAAGATTTTTGTAAGGAGTGGGAGGGGGGAGAAGGATCCGGTGAAGAAGCGGCTTTTCGCGGCGGCGGAGAATTTGGGGAACTCGGTGTTGAGCAAAAAGGCGGCAGGGGAGTTGAATGCGTAAGTACATCAGCATTTTCTATTCTCCTATCCACAGTATCAAGACGGTCTATCATTAATCGTCCGCTAACAATCACGGCAGCCTAAAATCCCGCTACCCCGCCTACTTCCGCCGGCCGTCCGTCTTCCGCACCGTCCTCTCCATCCTCGAAGCTCACCACTTCCGCCTGCACGTCTGCCGCTTCCTCATCGACCTCTTCGATAAGGACGTCATGCGGCAGATCGTGCTGGAGGAAGAGAGCGACGAAGAAGCGGGAGACCGCGATGATGTGGCGCTGGATATCGACAGTCCGATCAGTCCGATCAATTCGATGGAGCGGCGGCCGTGGAGCAAAGGGAGCGAGACGAGACCACGGAGTAAGGGGTCGGGAGGCGAGCATGCACGACCGTACAGCAGGGGCACGACCGGGGCTATTGGAGGAGCGCGGGGGTGAGCCGCGAGAGATGGAACGCGAACGAAGGACATCTCGCTTCACGGCGTACGGATCATTCAAGCTCGGATGGCGATGGGCTTGACGATTCTGATTGGCGGGCGTTTCCCCACTGGGTTCGGAACCGCCACCCGTTTGCATGAGCTACGGCGTATTCATATTGCTTTGACTTTTGGGAGTGTCTGGAACTCGGGATGGGAGTCTGGGCTCGGTTTGGGACCTTGCGACGCGAAGAAGATTACGGCAACGAACCGGTGGACGGAGCAAGCGAATCATGGATGGGAAGGATGTTATTGTATACTGGGCTCGATGCTTTGCCATATAACTTGAACAATTCCAAACTAGCCACATTGCCAATGCGTGACCCTACAAGCGACGGCGCCCGAATTCCCACAACCCCACAAACCAGTGGATTTCACTTGTTAGACACCACTGACGACTCCGCTATTCCGTCGCAATAGCGGAATCTTATGATAACCACAACATAACAACATCCAGCAATCTCGTCTCGTTCCCTTCGAATTTGAAATAATATATTATTTCCCGGCCGTCCAGGCAGCCCATGTTTCCTACCAATCCGGACCCCAACATGCTCCTACTCAACGCGTTTTGTGAGGCGTTGCTCAGGGAACATCCTGCCCCAGCCCCTTTTAGGATCGCCATGCTTGCTGCTCAGCTTCTGGGTTCTGATTTCTACAACAGTAGCCCCATACGGAATACGCTGCTCTACTCGTGTAGATCAACTGATAGAGACGGGACTATCTCTTTTCTCGGTCAGGGTATCCCGTGCTGGATGACGGTTGAATCGCCTTCATTGGCGGGGAATTCACTCGATCGTCATGTAAAATATTTCAATTGGCGTTTACACTTTATACTACTGGAATCCTTTTAACACAACTGCCCATCTGGGACATTAGCGACGTCGTGTTTGTTTGCCGGTCATACTCTCGGTCATACATGGCGAACAAGCAGATTGTTCCGTTGGAACTATTCTGCTAATTATAAATACGGAAAGGGGAGTCTGATCGACTGGAGCTGGAGAAGAGTTGGGAACGCCACTGTATGGATGTCTTGGTTTAACCGAGTCATGACATGGACGACTCAGTAGGGCAACACGGGAAAGTTCAGAGTCCTTCGTAATTAACTCCGGTTCATTTCGCTTCGTTCAGGGTTCTAACACGGCCCGTGTCTCAATCATCAATCGTGCAGATGCCGCAGGGCGCATGCTGGTATCGGTCGTCCGTGCCAAGTCGTCCATTTCCTGGTTGACGGTTGTGTCCTGTAGCCTTCCCCAGTTCCCATCTCTTTGGATCGGAGCGTTCTTGCGGGGAGAACGATTAATATAACCGTATCCCCGGCTGATGGACGCTGGTCTTTCCCATTTAAAAGTTGTTTGGCTCCATCGCCAACTGACGGGCTGACTTGGCGTATGGTTCATCTTGCTTTATACTGGACATTTGCGTTTCTGTGTCGGTTTTGTTCAGTCAGTGAGGCTGAGGCTCGTTTCACTCGTACCAAGAGAAAGAATGTGACACCGGTATACTGTATATCGTATATCGGATATCGAGAATCAACACAATGGGCCGATTTCTGCAAGGGCCAGCGATTATGGTATGTCCAACGAGGTGTCATCGATAGGAACATGCGAACAGTGCAAACGGCTCGGAATTGTACGGGACTGGCGCTGACTGGCCCATAGGTGGTGGACTGGATAATGTATGGACTGGCATTCATCCTCGTGTCAATACGGCTATGGTTTCGACTCCTCTACCAGCGAGTCCGTCTCAGATTATCTGATATTCTCCTCATCATCTCGCTGTTTTTCGCCCTAGGATTAGAGATATGCCTCACGATCACATTCCAACGTGGAGGGATGGTGGAAGAAGTCGCCATGATAGGCCCTACGCCAAACAGAAAGGTGGGTGGTTCATCTCGTTCCAACTAATAGATCCTGCTCACGAAGGATTAGATTTCGTACACGTCGTCATTCCTCTACTATACCTCAGTGTACTGCGCGAAGTTTAGTCTCCTCACCCTCTACTACTTCCTCATCCCGCGGACATGGCCTAATCTACGCACCGCACTCATCGTCACCATCGTGTACACAGCCGGATCATATCTTACAACCCTATTCCTATCACTATTTTGGTGTGGGACGAACATTTTATCAAATTTCATCCCTTCCCTCACAACGTGCAGCATCTATAATCACACGTATTTCAATACGGTCTGGTCGTTGAACATTACCTCGGATTTCATGGGTACGGCAAATCCTTTGGAGCATGCAAGACACTTTCGCTGACTTATGCTGCAAGCTTTTGTACTCCCGTTTCCGATGCTAGTTGAACTCCAGTTGGCGAGGAGGCAGGTTGTAGCCTTGGCCATAACGTTTGGACTGGGCATCATCACCATGGCGGTGAGCACCGGACGGTTTGTCGCGGTCAAGAACTACTCCATCATGCCTTTGTGTACGTCCACTCTGATCCGTCCGACTATGCCAGCGCTCGCGGAAATCGGGAGTCGTTTGCTGATCTAAATCGTGCAGTTGTCTGGTCCTCGGCCGAATGCACGACAGCGATCATGGTCGCCTCGCTCCCGGCATTGAGACCTCTACTCAAACGGGCCACCAAGTCCACCCGTCGAACCACCGATGAACTGGGTGCGACCGAAATGGCGAACCATCACACCACCAAACGTGCCGTTCAATCCCATGCGAGCGTCCGTAGTACCGATTCGGCATATTCGATGACTCGCCAGCATAACCGACACAGTTTCGGCGCGTTAAGCAAAGGATGGGTGCAGATGCGGGACGATCTTTCGAATGGCTCAGACCTAAAATTGGAATCACCACGGACGGCTGCCCTACCGATGGATTCCCGACGAGGCACGGAAGAATTTGAGTTGTCTGGCCCCTCTGATACGGAGACAACCGAAGGCAGGCATCCTGTTCAAGCCAGAAATGTCTTCGAAGAACGACACCAGGTTGTCATACACGGGCCAGAAAACACCATCAATCGCAGCAGTTCATGGCGGAGAATCTGATATGTAATTTTCCTGAAGTGAGGATATTTTCCAGCATTCGATTCTTTATTCCCTTAAGGCGAAAACTGTCCGGGTTCAGGTCTTTATGGTTGGGACTCAAGATAGGAGGTTGGTTGGAGTTGGGTCGGAGTCAACCTCGGGGACATTATGATCGGTATGATTTGAACTGGCGATGGCTGGCGAACCAATGGATATTCAAAAGCGTAATTCGTCAATAGATAATTGACAGAATGCTCAATTTGGACCATGAAGCTAGACAATATCAAATATACCAAATACATATGTAAAATAGCAGCTCTTATTCCGTACGGAAACCCCTCTAGCCGTCTCGGCCAGTCGGCCTCTCCTAAGTTGCTGAGATAAGCAGCCCAGATGTCACGACTTTCTGTGGGGATCTCACGGAATTTCTCCAATCTCCATTATTAATATTCCCGTCCTCATATTTGGTTCTCCCTCCCTCCTCCACCAGCCGCATTCCGTTTAGCCATATCGCCATCGCAGTCCTCCGCTAAACACATCGGGCCCAAGATGAGCAAAATCCTCCGGCCGCGGCCCGTTTTCGCAGGCCTCAATGCCAGACCCTTGCTATCCACGGTGAATGAAGATTGGGGGTCCACTCTCCCATGATTGTTCTGGGCGATGAAGATTATTATTAACTATATATTTCTTCTTCGGCCGTTGGCGATCTCTATTGCGATATATTTCTGTGAGCGGAGCTCTAACATGATGTGAATGAAGAGCGCTTCGTCGTATTTAATCTATCCTTCCTCCTCATCGCCACGAGATCCTTATCATAGACCCCTCCAACCACTCAGCCATGGCTTCGCAACCCTCATCCCGCACGCCTCTCTCCTCGATTCTCCCTCCCCTCATCTTCGGAACCGCTACCTTCAACACCCAGTACAATAAGGACCCCTATGCGCTCGACACGAAAGGCCTCGTCAAGGAAGCCCTTGATCACGGCGTCCGCGCCTTCGATACCTCGCCTTACTACGGTCCCGCGGAGATCCTCCTCGGCGCCGCGCTCGACGTGCCCGATATCCGCGCGCGATATGCTCGACGTGAATACTTCATCCTGACGAAAGTTGGGAGGATCGCGGCGGAGGAATTCGACTACAGCCCTGAGTGGGTACGATCGTCGGTGGATCGATCATTGGAGAGGCTGAAGACCGATTACCTAGACGTGGTATATTGCCATGATGTCGAGTTCGTTAGCGAGGAGGAGGTGCTAGGGGCGGTGAAAGAGTTGCGCCGATTAAGAGATGAGGAGAGGAAGGTCAAATATATCGGGATCTCGGGGTATCCGGTCGATGTCCTTTGCTCCCTGGCCGCGAGGGTCCTCCGCGAAACGGGAGAACCACTTGATGCGGTCATGTCATATGCGAACTTCACCCTACAAAACACATTGCTCGAAACCCAAGCCATCCCTCTGTTGAAGCAAGCGGGCGTCGACGTCGTTCCGAACGCCAGCATGCTTGGTATGGGTTTATTGCGACACGACGGCCAGCCGGAAGGCGCCCAGGGCGACTGGCACCCGTCCCCGCTCGGCCTTCGGCGGGCCGTGCAAGATGCCAGCGACTTCTGCGATCGACACGACGAGCGGATCGAGGTCATTGCGATCCGATACGCACTCGAGAGCTACGTGACCGTCGGATCGATCGTCGGGTCCAGCGGCGACCCCGCGTCGGGCGTTCCGTGGAAGGAGGAAAGCATCGACGATGTCGGCGGCGGGAAGTTGGGGGTCTCGGTCATGGGCGTGAGCAATTCAGCGGAGTTGAAGAAGACGATGCAGGTGTGGCGAAGTATCCTGGACGGGCTAGAAGGCGGCGAAGCGACGGCGATGGCGGCAGGACGATGGCGACGCGATCACGAATGGAGCCTCAATCGCAAGAAAGCCGTGCAGATCTTGGCGGACGGCGTAAAGGAGGTGATGGATAAGTGGCTCGACTTCACGTGGGAGAGTCCACATAGGGATTACGTGAATGTCCGGGGGAAAACGACTGAGCAGGTATACGAGGCGAAGGAGAAGTTGAGAGCGTCGGCGTTGAAACAGGTCACGGTAGCGGCCATGTGGCCGACTCCAGCAGCGAGCCCCGAACCAGTGTCGGAGGATCGAAGGTTTCCCTTCCGATGATGGCGAATGTCGACGGTTTCATGATTTATAATGCGTTAATACAGAGGAATGGGACCTCATGAATGTCACGACGTAGCACACCGAAGGATGCCTTGGGCATGTGCTAAAGAGCGAGGATTCGAAACCCTGTCGGATCCTTTTCAGTTTGCGTACCTCGACTTTGTTTTCTTCCCCTTTTCCAAATTCCAATGCGTTCTACACGCCATAAATACCTAAGCATATCCCGCGCCATGGAGTGGTTTATATCTCCCCTAGGACATCACCATGTCCTTCCCAATCTCCATCCCCTGGATTCCCCTCCTCCACCCACTCGTGCAATGCTCCCCATCCCAACCCGCCATCACCGCCGCCCTGCCCAACCAAAGCCCAGGAACAAATAAACCTCGCTTCTGGGGGTACACCAGCAGGTCCGACTCGTGTGCATCCTCCTTCTACGGCCGTTGATCTATGCTTATACCAACCTCTTTTCAGGGTTACCCCTCTTCTGCCGAACCGACTCCACCTACGGCACCTTCGGCACTATCGTCGACTGCTGCCCCACCTCCGCCGCCTCCTGCCACCCCGCGACGCGATGCTTGTCTGGAAACATCGTCCAGCACCCGATCGGCCGCGCGGAGACATATTGGTTTGCCTTCCCTTTCTCCCTCCCCGCCCACTCTCCCCGCCTCATCTACCATTGATACTGAACCCCCTTCCATAGCTTCGACGCCTGAAACCCCGTCCTCATCCTCTCCACCGCCAACGACCCCGCCCCACACACCCAGTTCAGTTGCGCCCCCCCCCTCCATGACCCTTCTCCGCGCTATCGACGCCGCCGCCACCGCTAAGTCCCAATCGCCTCCCGCCAAAACTAGTCGCGAAGTGGGCGCAAGCCTCGTCGGCGTTATCTTCGGTTTTGTCGTTGCTGGCTTGATCGTCCTCATCCTCCCCGTGGTGGGGATCGTTTGGTTCTACCGCAGACGGAAGGTGCGGATGAACGCTTGGACGGAGCTGAGCGATGTGGCGCCAAACCGGGAGGGGGGGGAGGGGCCGGTGGACTCGAAGGGGGGGTTGGTGGAGTTCTCCGCGGAAGGGGGCGGAAAGGGGGGGTGATGGAGCTGTCGGCTGGAGGTAGACGGACTCGGGATGTGGTAGAGCTGCCGAGAGGGGGGCAGGCGGTGGAGTCGTCGGCGGGAGGGGGGAAGGGGAGGGGGGAAGGGCGGGGCGGTGAAGTTGCCGCAGCGGAGCTCGAGGGGGTATCACGAGTTGCCGGCGTAGATATGATAGGCATGTATAGATGGCATTGGGTTTGTGTTCGGCGGTATGGCGCTCGGGATTAGTGTTGGACGTTATACGGGACAAAGGGGGGCGCTCTGGCTGCCGGTCGTCGGACTGTTGAGGCTGTTAGTGCGCAATGCAAGGTCGACATCCGCTGCTATGGGATCAAACCAGGGGACCCGACAGGAGTCATGAATGATCTGAATAGGGATGCATCATAGTAGACTTGGCCACTAATCTAGCTCAGCAAAGAACGTTATAACCATGAATTTTTCGCTATTAAACACACATAACGAATCTATCTACAGCGATTTGACGCTGTCACATAATTTTTTCAGTGAAAACACATACCCGTCCCCGGATTTTGATGATACCGATAGCAGAATGTAGTTTTCATCGCATGACCATGGCTCGTCATCATGTCGCATAGCGCCCAAGCCGCGATGCAAATCAACCCGTGTAAACAAAGAGGAAAAAAAGGACAGAGGGATTCCAACAGATCTCGCTCGTCATACCGGTCGTGACACGCGCTTAAAGCACCCATACATCGGAAACATCAACACACATTCACTCCCGCCTCGTCAAGATAAACCCTCCGTCTCGCACTTCCACCCGCTCGCTCAACCGCACCGTATCGCTGGGCGACCCTTTCCCTCCCTGTCCGTTCTTCTTCTGTCCACCCTTCCCACTCCCACCCCCGATGCCGTTCCCAGATTCTCGATCCACCACCCCCACCAACCCCATCGCCACCACCCTCCTCTTCTCCCTTTCTGCAACCACTACCTCCGCCAAACCCCGCGCCCGCTCACTCCCCACCCGCTTCGCGAACGCCGGCGCCTCGAACACCTGTCTCAGCGTGCGGAACGGGATCGTCAGCAGCACGGAGGAGAACAGCGCGGTCGGCGAGGGTGCGGGGACGATCCCGTCGGGGGAAACGGAGACCTGCCCGAATTGGATTCCGGGGCGGACGCTGCGGCTGCGCGAGCGGGCATGGTGGAGATGATGGTAGGGGAAGCGTTCCATGTTGCCGGTCAGTTCGGGGGCATGGGCGTCGAACGTCAGGTCTGCGGGGAGATGTGCGATGAGGTAGTCGTTGATGGCGAGGAGGAAGTCCTTGTTGTACATGCCGTAGGCGAAGCCGCCGTGGCCGGAACCTTGGGTCGGATCCTTGCGCGCGTAGGCAAAGTCGAAGGCCATCGCGAGGGTGTCGGGACCAATCAGGGAGCGCGCGTAGTGCAGGCCGTGGTGGCAGAGGGATGGGAGCTGGAGGATGTAGCCGGCGGCGAAGTAAGCGAGGCAGCGGGAGAAGACCTCGGGGGTGTCGGTGTGCTCGAGGAGGTTGCCGTAGGGGTCCCAGGTGCGGGAGAGGTCGTCGAGGGTGAGGGGCCGGGCGCCGTAGACGTAGCGGAGAGCGTCGGTGAAGGCGTGGGGGGTGACGAAGGGGTCGTGGAGGGTGGCATGGAGGGCCTTCATGCGCTCGTAGGGGTTGAAGGATTGGGAGGGGGAGAGGAGAAGGCGGGATAGGGTGGGGCTTTGGGAGATGATGATGGAGTGGACGGGGAAGGTCATGAAGAGGCGGTCGAGGCGGGAATCGTGGAGGATAAGGATATAGTCGGCGAGCACATCGGTGCCAAACATGTTGAGGATGCTGGTACGCATGAGGGACATATGTTCCATATCCGAATATTCGCCAGGTCCGGCCACCAGTTGGTTCAGAGCCGGGTCGGGGTACGCAATGGCATCCTTGGAGGAGCCATTCGACCATCGGTGCTTGTCCTGGTCCTGATACAGAAGAGAAAGATCGGTGTAGTTTTCCGCGGGCGATGGCTGCATCGGAGGCACAGCAAACCCTCCATCCTGCGGGGACATCGTCCGTGTTCCATTGCGAGAGTGTGCGGGGCTCGCTACCGCCCCTCCGCCCCTGGGAGCGCCAGCGAAGGCATCTTGTTCGGTCGGAGAGTTGAGGGCGTTATTTGGTATAAACGGGACAGACGTCGGAGTCAAGACGGTCCCGTTAGGCGTTGCCGAGGGTATCGCACTGACTGGGTGTGCGTGAGCTGATGACGGGACAAACGCTGGAGCGAAGACATGGTTGTTCGTGAATCGAGGCGGTGGAAGCGATGATGGATCGAGAGGAGACTCGGGGCGGCCTCCAAAGACCAGTGGACCTCCTGGTTGGAATCGTCGAAGCGGAAGATCGTGTTGCATCGGAGCTTGGTGTGGGGGTTGGATTTCTGGTGGAGGCAACACTGAGGTTCCGTTCGAGAGACCATGGTTCCCGTTCACGGCGCCAGGAGCCTCGATGTCACCATTTGTCACCGGTATGCCGGAATGAGGCATCGCCTGTTGGTCCTGAGTGGTAGTAGAGATATCTCGGGCGGCTGGCGAACTGGTCTGGCGGGAAGCGATACCGGAGTCACGCCTCTCTGGGCTATGAGAGGGCGACGATTCTAGTTGAGGAGCAAGAGCCTCCTCTTTTACCGCAGAAGCATCACTCTCACCCTGAGCCTCAGTTGGCGGATCTTTGCGTTGTTTTGTAACCTCCCCAACCTCTGCTCGCTTGTCATCGGCTCGTGGCCCCTCGGAGGTGGGGAGCTCCGCACTGCTCGCGGTGGACAAACCAGAGATGGAATTCCTGGTTGTATGCGGACGTTTTTCGAATACCAGAGGGATAGCCGGGACAATACGGCTGGTAGGCCGCGTCTTATTTACCGCCATCGTCGGGGAAGCGTAGAGGAATGATTGTAGGGAGGACGGGAAAGGTTATGACTCCTCCGCACAACGGAAGATCGACAGCGGGGAAAAGATGGAAGGAATTCCTGAGAAAAACAAGTGCGGCTCCAAGATAATGTGCACGGGGTAAGTCCAGAGCAATTATCTTGGAGCGCAAGAAATAATTGCAGGAGACGAGAGGGACTCGTTACCGGAAAGGGAAGAGAGAGTGTTGACGAAGTGAAAGCGAGAAGAAATGGTCGTTGGGAGAACCGGAGAATCGATGGAAACATGACGAAACTGAAAGTAGTAAGGCGCTAAGGCTGTAAATTAGTGGATGCCTGATTCTCCCCGCAGCCGTAGCCGCAAACTGCAGTCGGAGCTTCAACGTCTCTCTGGCCTCTGGTCACTGTGGTTCTCACTCCCGGGAACATCAATATTCAGTACAGTACATCTGATATCCCTACACCACTGAACAAAGGCATTGACTCCTATACTTATATCACGGGGATTAATTTGTCAATATATCCCTTTTGTTCCCGCCATTCCATCCCGTGAATTGATCTACAAACATCTATCACACCGCCCGTCCCCCTCCTTGCTTGCATCATCAACGACCTGGTTGGCTGGCATCTAGAATCCTCCGAGACATCGTCAAACCCAGTCATTGACTCTTTAGAGATGGCGGAGGAAGGGCCTGCTGCGGCGGGCATAGATGGTTTACGAGAGTTGGAGCCCTCTCCAGTCGAGTCGCCGTCCAAGGAGAAGAAAGACGCTCCGTTGGTCGAGACAAGGCAAACACCAGCACACTTGCATCCAAGTAGATTAGGTCTAAACGGCAACCACGGCCCATCATATTACCGTATGTCATATCTAATATCCTCAACCCTTCCCTCCCAACTAACCTCCCAGTCTCCCGCCTCCAACGCTACTCCTCCTACACCTTCACCGTTTTCGCTGCCCTCCACTTCACCAACACCGCCCTCATCCCCCTCGCAGCCTCCTCCCTCTCCTCCGCAGACTCCTACCTCCTGCTCACCCGCCCCTACTATCAATCCCCCCTCGCCGAACCCCTCCTCGTCGCCCTCCCCCTCGCCACCCACATCGCCGCCGGCCTCGCCCTCCGCCTCGTCCGTCGCGCCCAGAACCTCCGCCGCTATGGTGCCGCGCGCTCCGACGATGCGGGCTGGTGCGCACGCCTCGCGCAGGGGTGGCCGCCGCTGAACGGAATCAGCATTCTAGGGTATGCGCTCGTGCCGATGGTGGCGGGGCATGCGTTCTTGAATCGGGGGTTGCCGTGGATCCATGACGGCGGGAGCTCGAATGTGGGTTTGGAGTACGTGGCGCATGGGTTCGCGAAGCATCCGGTGGTGAGCTTTGTGGGGTTTGCGGGGTTGGTGGGAGTGGCGGCGTGGCATTTTACGTGGGGGTGGGCGAGGTGGTTGGGGTGGTCGCCGAGTGGTGTGGCGCCGGGTGTAGTGGAGTACCGGGCGCGGAGGAAGAGGAGGTGGTATTTGGTAAATGCAGTGAGTGTGGTGGTTGCGGGGGTGTGGATGGCGGGGGGGTTGGGAGTCGTTGGTAGGGGAGGGGCGGCGACCGGGTGGGTGGGGAGGCAGTTTGATGATCTGTATTCGAAGGTTCCGATCGTGGGGAAGTGGCTTTGAGCCATTCTAGATTTCATTGCTGTTGGCCGGATGTGAAGCTCCTTTCGGAGCGGCTTGGAGATACCCTGCATAGAACACCAGCATAGCGTCCGTTCACCGACGACCGAGATCAATGTCGAGCACATGTCTTGAGTTCCGTCCGTCGTCCACGCTCTTCTCGATCCCGAAGAACGGCTTGACGGCGAGATCGATCGTGTCGTCGAAGAACCCCTGAACCACTCCCATCAAGTCATCCCCCGTCTGTCGGAAATCCGGAAACGCGTTGATCTCCAGTAACCACGGGTTCGCCTCGCCGTCCAACATAAAGTCCAATCCAAACACCTCAAACGCATTCGGTAGTGTCTGAAAATGTATCGACATGCCTCTCGCCGCCGCCTCAAACGTCTCGGCGGTGAGTTCGCAGATCTGCTCGAACACCTTCTCCTTCCATTCCCCTGGCTCTCCCGTGCCCGTCGCATTGGGCAAAACCTCGTCCAGATCCCAGAACCGCCGCACGCTTCCCTCATGCACACTCGAATCTTGTAGACACGTGTTGGTCAGATGTCCTCGCAGATCAGTGGAATCCCACGGCGCTCGGTATTCCTCCGCAGCGAAGAGCGCCAGCATGTCGCGGTAGACGTACACGTTCAGCCCGCCCACCGCGAGGACGTAGGTGCGAATATGGAACTTTCGGTTCCCTTCGGAGGCGAAGAGGAGGGCCGGGTGGATGTATGGTTGCGCGATGAAATGCCGCAGCTGCGACGTGATGATGCCGTCGCCATATGCGAGTGCCTTCTCCCCATCGCCGTCCTGACTGCGGATATCCTCCTCCTCTTCGTCCGTCAACGGCTCCTCCTCTTCCCACTCCTCGAAAATCTCCTGCAGCTCTTCCATCGAACTAAACAGCCGGATCCCCTGCCCCCGATCGCTCATCCCCGGCTTCAAGATCCACCACTCCCTCTCCTCTCTCGGAGCGGTCTCATTTTTGGCGAAACTCTCGTGCAGCTCATACGCTTCGACCAGCGCATCATCCAGAAACTCTGCAAAGTCCACCTCGAAGTCCACCCCCGCCTTGAAATGCCGCGCGAGCACGCTGTCCGGATGCTTGACCCGCCAGTTCTCCACCGTGCGCAGGAGGTAGTGTTTCCGGATCAGCGCCTTGCGGATGACATACGCGTTGATCAGCACGTTTTTCGGATGCTGCAGCGCATGTTCGAACTCGATCGATTCATATTGTCGGACTTCTAGGATCCGTGGCGAATTTCCGGGCTCTTGAGAATTTTCCTCGGTCGCTGACGCTGGAAAAATGCGGCGGAACGAGTCCGATGGGAGCCTTCGTTCGAGCGACGAGAGGACCAACGGCTCGATGTAGTCGTCTTCCAGGTTGACGAGCGTATGGATTGGGGAGGCCATTTTCGGGTCGATGACCGTGAATTTCGTAATTGTTCGTCCAAAGGTGGTTGTTGCTGGGGAGTCGTACCGCCACCCGCTGTCCGGTTTATTTACATAATTCGTATCAGGGTCCAACTTTATCCCAACATCGCCACCAGCTTTCCTTCTATCACGTCTACTGATTTATGCTTTGGTCTCGACTACCATTGTACCACATGGTATTACTGTCAGAGTTTCCCTGCGTGGGACTGCGGCAAAACGAATAGAGAGGCTTACACACATTGAGTTGGAGCCCTCAGAATTGAAGTCATTCCGCTTGCCACGTTTTCATTTTCCCTTAATTATGCCGAATGCGCATACTATGTACCTACCAATTGTACTCCAGACCCGGATGGATTGACCGCTATCAGCTTTCGGGAGCCTTACCGACAGCCTTCACATGAAGGTTGTATGATTCTCTTCTGAAAGATCATGGAGAGTTAGAAGTAAAGGGTTTGTGCAATCGCCTATGAATCCTACGAATCCTACAACAAATCCTGTCCCAGGAACGCGATCTGGGGGGCATAGCTACGCTCCCTATTTACAAATGTCGCTAATTCCGTGACTTAAAACCATTCCACGGCCTTAATGCTTTCCTTAATCAAAGTCGAATTTATATATTTCCCCCTTCTGTTCCTGTTTCTCGCGTTGCGCCATTATTCAAGAGCTTGGAGGTGTTTGCCATGTCGATACGAATGCATGAGGGGTGTGCTCTTTGGCGAACTTGACAGGATAACGGCATTTGATACTTCCAGAGACGCAATCACGCAACTAGGTATTAGCGTTGTAGGAAACTGTGCTCCAATATTTGCTGGAATCCTGGTCTTTATTTTCAATTTTCTTCAACATTCAGCTCCCTCTAAATTTAATGAAACGAGAGATCGTCAGGTTTAGTTCCTTCGCGCAATCCTTTCTCCCTGTGCCCTGGAGTGGTAGGCCCTAGGTCTGCGATCTGCAGCTGGACCAGGCACCGCCCTAGGCAACGGATGAGAGACCCCCTGGTTTTCGGATCATCCGAGAACTGGACATTGAGAATTTGGGACTTGGGATTTGAGAGTGAACAGAACCGCGATCTCCACATCATTTGCACCTGGTGAGGTCCGTGAGGGTCTTCGTCTAGTTTATTCCCGAACGTCCCTCTTCCTCATCGCGTCTTTTCTTTCCTGCTCTTCTTTCCTGCTTCCTTGGCCGTTCATTGTCCGCAGGAACGTATCACTCCTTTTTACAGTGCACGGCATCTTTGTGCCTCCACCGTTATATATACCATAAAGTTTCTTCGAACCTCACGCCCTGCAACAGTCCAATTCCTGCTCAATCGCTCCTTAATTACGCCAATGCTATCATGCGCTTTATCTCCGCCGCCGCCGCCGTCTCTTTCTTCGTCGCTCTTACCGTCGCGCAAGCAGACTTTAGAGGGCTTCCCGACTGCTCCGTAAGCTGAACCTCCTATACTCTAGAAATCCGAGTTTAAGAGCCAAATCACTAATATTCCTTCCTTGATAGCTCTCCTGCGCCATCGACACCGTCGGCAGCTGCAGTACTTCCGATGTTAAATGCATTTGCACCAACCCAGAGCTGATTAGCGAGCTCGCGTGCTGCATCTCGGACCTCTGTAGTACGGCTGACCAACAAGGTACGCTTCTCCCGCCCCTTTTAGTAGTACTATGAATATCTGAAGTACTAATACGTCGCATCTATAGCTACTATCAGCTTCATCAGTACCATCTGCAGTAGTTACGAACTATCCGTCCCTACCTCCGCATCTTGCCCTACGAGATCCTCTCAGATCTCATCTCTCAGTGCGACCGGGTTCCGTACTGGGATCCCGGCTCCCGTTGCGGCTCCTTCTGGTAGTCCCACCTCACAAGGCGATAGTACTACAACAACAGTCACCCCACCGGCCGGAACCAGTGCTGGCGGTAGTACCGGGCTCAGTACCGCCGTGAGCGCCGGGATAGGCGTCAGTGTGGCAGTTGGCGTGCTGCTCTCTTGTGCCATTGGATTTTTCATATTCCGGGTATTGGCAAAGAAACGGAAGGAGGAAACCACCAGTGGGGGAACCGACGTGGAGACGAGCTATCTGGACTTGCCAGAACTTGGTGATTCCGTTCATGGCAAGAGTATATCAGAACTTAACGATCCTGTTCGTGTCGAAGAGTTAGATGGAAGTATGAGCATATTGTCCGAAATGGGAACTAATGATGAACCGAGGGCAGAACTGGAGGGAAGCTGACAGAATAGTAAAAGGGGACGGTGGATGGGGTCAATTTATGTTGCCTTAACTTAATACAGATTTTCAATGCACCAATCTTACCGTATAGGTAATGTGGATGATGTTAGGTTACCCATTGCAGTGAGCCCAGTCTAGTGAGCGATGGCCTATGACAGGACGCTGCTCATGTGTCTAAAAGTCAGGGCATTACAGAGGCTCCTTCATTTAGTCAAATTCAAACGACTCCAGCCTTGGACCCGGCAGCACCGGCACAGGCAATAAGTAAGAGAATCCATGTTAGGCGGCAAGGGGCATCAGTTAACTGGACATTCAGATGGAACAGTGCAGCAAGGCTGCGCCTTCGGTAGCATTACAGATCTCGGCTACAGACCAGAAAGCAACGATATCGACTCCGCCTTATTTCAGCCTTTCTCCTTCCATCTTGGATGAAATAAATGGTACGTTGTTCTTGGGCCCTACCTAGCCTGCCTCCCATCTCCTCTTCTCAACACGCTTTTCGCATTTCCCAAGCTCCTTGCGCTCCCTTCATTGATCGATCTTAGATTGAACCGCTACTGAGCTGTCCTTTCTCTTGAGGGATTAAGTTTGCATTCCACAATAAAACGCTACACAACCGAGGACCATGGATGATTTAGATCTCCACCGAATCGACCAGATCAAAGCAGCTTTGAAAGACAAAAAGCTCGTCATTGTGACTGGGTCAGGAGTAACATTGAATGCCACGGCGACTCTCTCCGGCGATGCACTAGATGAGTTGTCATGGACTGGCTTGATCAATCATGGACTCGACTTTCTCGTCAAAAGCGGCAAGGTTGAGGCGGATGATGACGATTTAAGAAACGCACGAAAAAAGCTTAAAGATCCCAAGCCCAGCTCAAAACAACTGCTACGGGCAGCAGGAAGATTGAAGGAGCTTTTGGAAGACACCGACCAACTGTCAAACTGGCTGGACTATAGGTTCGGTAAGCTGTCAAAGCAAGTCAGGCATCCTGGCATCCTGAATGTTTTGAAGTCCTTCCACGAGAACGGTACTCAACTGCTCACAACAAACTACGATGATCTTCTGGAGGAAGGATATTGTAAATTAACCCGTATCGGGCGGATGGATCATCAGCAACTCCGGAAATTCCAGAGCGGAAATTTGCGCGGCGTCGTTCACCTGCACGGCAGCTTCCATGACCCCAACGACGTTATCCTCGATGCAACGGATTACTACAAAATCGCCTCGTCAAACGACATCCAGGAACTTCTGAGGTCGATTTGGAACACGCATACTATCTTATTCGTTGGTTGTGGATCCGGGTTGGAGGACCCAAACTTCGGCGCGCTGTTGGATTGGGCGAAAGAAGATCAGAAAAATATCGCGGATCGGCATTTTCTCTTGGTTTCTACTGAGGATCGGTTCGACTTCCCGCGTCTGATGCGGTTGGAATTTGGCACAAGCTATGCAGACCTAGTGCCTTTCTTACAGCGACTTCTGGACGACCCGCGACGACCAGCAGCAGGGCCAGCGTCAGGTGCGCAATCCTCTTAGTGCTTTTAGATATTCCTGTGACTCCGTGTATATCCACCGAATAGCGAATGGATCTGATGTACTCCGTATGTGTTGGTATAATGACGTGTTTTTACCGGATAGTCGATCGTTCTAAAGTCCTTGCGTCTGATGATGAGGCTCGGAGCCTCAAAAAGGAGAAAGACGGTTTGTGTCGCCCTGTCCGAACTCCAGCCTTGATTGAGAGAACTAACAGGTTACAGACTGCCTCAACTCCATCGGATTTCCCGACATCAACGCACGGAGGCTGAACATAGCCGATGCCCATCCCGATACGTGCGACTGGCTATTTCAAACCGCTGAGTTCATAGAGTGGCGGGACCGCACCGACCTACCGAACCACAATGGTGTACTCTGGATCAAAGGCAAACCGGGCGTGGGGAAGTCAACGTTGATGAAGCATGCACTGGACCACCTTGAGAACATTTTCGCCGACCACTCGATCATATCGTATTTCTTCAACGCTCGAGGCGGAATTCTCGAGAAGTCTCCTCTCGGCATGCTCCGGTCGATCGTGTACCAGCTCGTGAACAAAGATGCTGTCCTGTATGAACATTTCCTCTCCATGTTTCGTGAGAAGAAAAGACTTCAAAGACAAGAAGTCCCTGAGTGGCAAGAGTCGGAATTGAAGGACTTTATAATGTCGGAAATAAGGCAGTGGAAACGGAAGCCACTTGTCCTTCTTCTTGACGCGCTAGATGAGTGTAACGAGCCAAATGTGCGAGAGGTAGTTAGATTTCTCGAGGACCTGAGTATTTATGCTGTTAGAGCTGGTGGTACCTTGAGGACTTGTCTCTCGAGTCGTCACTATCCCCACGTTAGCATAAAAAAGAGCCTGGAATTCACGGTGGAGAGGATTAGGGATCACGATAAGGATATAGCGAGGTATACCCAAGAAAGGTTGATACAAATGTATGACGGTGTGGACCGGGAAGATATCCACAACGTCACCAAGGAGATCCGAGAAAGAGCAAATGGGATTTTCTTGTGGGTCGTCCTTGTTGTTTCTCTGCTCAATATAGCCTACGACAAGGGCCGCGTTGAAGCAATGCATAAGACATTGGAAGAAGTACCGAACGATCTCGAGGAACTGTTCAACACGATTTTGAGCAAGGGAGATGAACATAAGGACGAGACAACGCTCATGCTGCAATGGGTGCTCTTCTCTCGGCGACCGCTGGGGCCCGAAGAGCTCTTCTTCGCCGTAACTAATTGGATCGAACCCAAAGTCAGCAGCGAGGTTATCCATCGACGCATCACCGAGTCTTCTAGGGGCCTGATCGAAGTCCGAAAAGGGTATGCCTCGGTGCAATTCATTCACTTATCGGTCAAGGACTTCCTCCTTCGAAACCGTAGGCTACTGACACTGGACCCGACGCTGGGACCGGAGCCTATCAGCGCTAGTCATGGTCGATTGTGGGCGTGCTGCTGGGCCTGTATTGAGCGAGTGAACACGGGGTGATAAATCAGCAGAGCGCGTGGGCGCTAAGAAATCGACCTTTCCACGTGTATCCGGTCAGGCATGTGTTCAATCATGCAGACAAGGCAGCTTCGGAAGGTATCATGAAAGAGACTATCTCACAGTGGCTACGGAAGCACAAGGACTGGTTTGAGTGGTGGAAAACATATATCAGGGCAACAGTACATATTAGCCCAACTAGCCCCGGGATGGAGCATCTAGTGACAACAGCGGACGCACAGGTAGGACTTCTTTACACGTTATCAGTTCTTGGTCTTCAACAATTGGTCCAGTACGTTCTGACTGGGAAATACGACGACGTCAACGCGCAAGGGGGGAAATACGGCACCGCGCTCCAAGCCGCGGCGCGTTTTGACCATAACGAGGTGGTCAAGCGGCTGCTAGATAGCGGCGCCAACGTTAACGCGGAAGGCGGGGTATACGGTACCGCGCTCCAAGCCGCTGCGGCTACTGGTTACCAAGAGGTGGTCGAGCAGCTGTTAGACCGCGGCGCCAACGTTAACGAGCAAGGTGGGAAATACGGTGCCGCACTCCAAGCGGCGGCGGTTTTTGGCCACGAAAAGGTGGTCGAGCAGCTGCTGACGCGTGGCGCTAATGTGAACCCACAAGCCGGCGGGTATTACGACACCGCTTGTTGCGGCGGCAGTTTATGGCCACGAAAAGGTAGTCGAGCAGTTACTCGCGAGTGGTGCCAACGTTAACGCACAAGGCGGGAAGTCCGACACCGCACTCCAAGCAGCAGCGGCTAGAGGGCACACAAAAATAGTCGAACAGCTACGGGCACATGGTGGGAAATGAGGAGAATTGGCGATCCTTATACGACCGTCCAGTATTCAAGAGAGCTCCATTGCAACTTGTTGAGGTATTAGACTGCAATCGAGAGGATTTTGAAGACTGTTCGTTTTTTTCTCTTTCTTGACTCTCCATGTAATTGAGAGATCCACCGGGAAGGTGAGGATGGGGGACAGTTGACAGGTATTGAAAGGGTTGGGAATACGCTTCAGTGTCGTAGGAAGGAGTCGTTTAGATAGCGTAGACTAAACTTGGGCATCCTCCATGATTAAGTAAGGCAGCAAAGAAAGGCAATAGTAGGTAACCAGTTAGGGCATTGATGACTTGAAATCAGGGTTGAATTCTTGAAAGCGCTGTTGGAGACCTGATGAACAATGGGTACTTCGGCTTTCTTGTCTCAAAAGCATAGCAACGGGGACTGGATATCCATGCATTCCCCCTCCAGATTCGACAGCGACTGGATGGATGCAGCACGCAATCCCGATGCTATGTTTGGAGTATGATAGGTGGATGGGATGATGAAGTTCAAACGAGAGCTCGAAAAAGGGGGAAACTTCAGTTCGACGGCTGCCTTTAAACCTCAGGCAGCGAATCGAACAGACTTTAATGTCATGTGACATGCTCACCTGAGCAGGATGCTATTAATAACATTCGTGTAGTCATCAGAAACCTATTACCTATTGTTGTCTTCTCATAAGAGAAAATGGTATCGAAACTCGGAGATATGCCTTCCTTCTTGAGCCCGGAGTTAGGTGTCAACGATGTTACGAATACCATGATGTGCCTGCTGGGAGAATGGTCGGACAAATCGGGGGCCGACTTTGGAAGTCGGAGGTCTCGGCCACCAGTGGGCCAGTGGACTGGTTCATGTCGAAAAGGTGGTGTCCAATGTGATACGAACGGTCAAAGAGTAATATGGCCATGGCGATCGGACCTACATTTATTCATTCCTTCGTTAACTCCGGTCTATCGTTCATTTAAAGTCCTAATACCCTCACTCTTCCTGCTGCGTTAGTTGCGAACCGCTCATGTCCCGATATAAGTCTTCCATACAACGACTGCTCAAGCAGCGCAGTTTCCACCGTACAGCATTGGTGTCGTCCAGTATGACTTCCGCGATCTTGTATTCCGCGACAATATCCCCGGCGAAAATTACGGGGGCGGTGCCGGAAGATGCCCCGGAATTGGAGCACCATTTGAAGGGGAAGAAGGGGTTCAGGAATCCGTGGACATCGTGGAAGGACATCACGTTTTGGGGTGCGCTCAAACTCATATTCACAGGGTATGGCATGCCTTGGAATAATTCTACGATGACTATTAATCGATGATATGAAGTGGAATACCCAATCCAGATACCACACAGTGTACGATCCCAGTTCGCAAGCCTCAATTCCCCACCACCCGCGAAACCTCCACTCTCCGTGCAACCTGGCTCGGCCACGCCTCCTTCTACGTCGAGTTCCCCTCGGGCTTCCGCGCGCTCTTCGACCCCGTCTTCGAACCCCGGTGTTCGCCCGTGAGCTTCTTGGGACCCAAACGCTACACGCCTCCGCCCGTGGAGGTCGAGGACATCCCGATCATCGACGCGGTGATCATCTCGCACAACCACTATGACCACCTCTCGCTGCCGACGCTGACGAAGATCAAGGAGCTGCATCCGAACGTACAGTTCTTCGCGCCGCTGGGGAATAAGGAGTGGTTTGTGAGCTGCGGGTTCCATAATATTACGGAATTGGACTGGTGGGAGAGTCGGGATGTGAAGTTGTCGTCGACGGCGAAGCCGGCGGTGGCGAAGGTGGGGCATGATTTGGCTGGAGATCAGGGACAGAATGGGATTGTGCCCGACATTGAGGCGACGATTGGGTGCCTGCCGTGCCAGCATATCAGTTCCCGGACGCCATTTGACCGAGGGCATACGCTCTGGGGATCGTGGAGCGTTGAGAGCGGTGGCAAGAAGCTCTGGTTCGGAGGGTACGTGTATCATTTATCTCCCCTTTCCCCCCTATTTCGCATCCTAACCATCTCTCAGTGACACTGGCTACCGCGGCGTCCCCTCCCTCCCTCCAAGCGAAGACGACTACGGCCCAGAGCACGACTATCCCCACTGCCCCGCCTTCAAATCTATCGGTGAACTCCGCGGGCCGTTCGACCTAGGACTCATCCCCATCGGCGCCTACGAGCCACGACATTTCATGTCGCCGATGCACGCGAATCCATACGACAGCGTCAACATCTTCATCGACACGCAGTGCAAGAAAGCGCTCGGGATGCACTGGGGCACTTGGGTATTGACGGGCGAGGAGGTGATGCAGCCGCCGGAGGTGTTGAAGAAGGCGATGGCGTGGAAGGGGTTGCCAGAGACGGGAGTGTTTGATGTGTGTGATTTGGGAGAGACGAGGGAGTTTGAGGAAGAGCAATCGGTTGCGAAGTTATGATGCGCTCGTTCAATGACATAGAGGTCCTTCATCACGACTGGTTGAAGGCAGGTTGGATAGGGTGTTGGCCAGTGGAGGACTCGGCTGTGATACCCAACTTTTATTTTATACAAATTGCTAATATCTCTCACCAGGATTTCCCGGCTCCTAGCTGTTATATCCAACTCAAACGCTCTTTAATCCCATAATAACGCCTGCTCCACCAATCTCCACCAACTCCTCCTCCTCACCCTCACAACTCTGCAAACACCACCCCCATCACCACCATCATCACCATCGCCACCACCGGCACCCTCCATGCCACCACCGGCACCCTCCATGCCACATCCATCTTCTCCGCCGCCCCCGTCCCCCCTCCCTGCTCTACCACATCCCCCCCTCCACCACTAATGCTCGCCCCCTCCGTCAGCGCAAACGTCTCATTGAAAGGATCCGGCATCGCGCTCGTCGGCGCGGCCGTCTGCAGCGGGTTCACGTCCGTGAGAAGCGGCTCGTTCGAGAGGGTCATGGAGGGGTAAGTGGAGGTTTCGGCGGGTAGGAAGGTGGTGAGGAGGAAGGTGGTGGAAGGGGTGGGTTTGAGGGTGGCCATTGAGGTGGAGGGGGTTCAGAAGTGGGAGGTGAGAGAGGCTTCCGGGGGATGTATTAGTGGTGAACTCACTTTGCGGGGTGGATCGGGGAAGGGAGTGAGCAGAAGACATACTTTGTTGTTCGTGAGGACTACACTGCTCTATGATGGCTTGTTTCAGTCCGGCGATAACGGTCTCATTCTTGCAGACAGGTGGGGTCGGTCAACGCGCAGCCGCTGTCCACGATGTCGTTGAGAATATATCCTAGCTGTCCCTGCCGCTTCTATCACTTTTCAGTTTGATTTTTTCGCGCCTCCGATGCTGCGGAACATTTCGCCGGGTTGGGACAGGTGTGGAGGGTATCAAGCAGCAAACTCACTGCGCATGGTGGGAGGTCGACGAGGCTTTGCGCGACGACGATGGGCGACAATGATAGGGTGAGTAATTGTGTGAGGACAATCCGTTGGATTATCTTATTGTTGTGTTACCTCTCCCTTCTTTAGGCTTCTGCGTCTTCATCGCCTCGAGGTCCGTTGAGATGAGGATATATGACCGATGGACACACTATGGGTGCATCGTATCCCGCTATATTTTGACTAACTCCATTAATTTCTCAGATTTTTTCCTCACCCGTATGTCGATTGATGCTTTTGTCTTCTCTATTTTCGGATATGTGGTGCAGCCTTAGCTTGTACCACGTTTCCGCGTCCAGCGTCTGAGCACGCCAGGAATGTAACCGAACCACAGGTCTCACGATAGAATGTCATTACCAGCCACTCGGCACTTGCTGGACTGGAGTGCTTGTCTGTCTCTGTCGCTTCGGTTGTTCTAGACATAGTCCTCTTTGTTTTCGTGTCTGCTTGTCACCAGTCGTATGACGTAACTTGCCTTCGACAACCGTATCCATCCTTTGACGTTTGAAAGGGGAACGCCAGACAGACGCTTCTGCATTTGGGTACATTACCACATAAGAGTCGACATCACCTTCCTCCAGTATGATTCTTCAGTCAACGATCGATTCGAAGCCGAGCGACGTGGGGACCAGCGGTTTGCCTCCGGCATGTTCGCGATACCGATATATGCACGCCACTCCTTCTCGTATTTCTCCCCCAAGTCGCCAGAATACGGGGTACATAGACCAAGGATGAGTTTCGACGATCCAAAGGCGTCATACTCTCGGTATGGTTCTTCCTCTTCCCAGGAACATTCAGACGCTCTCGACTTCATGATCCCTCCTTTTGCAATGCACTTCGCTAATTATCACCTTCTCCCCTACAGGACGATGCACGCTCACACCGTCAAACAAATTGAGCATCTCTCTCCCCACATGCCGAAATCTCCACCACCGACGTTCAAACCACACAGCCCTACCTTGACCGGACTTTCCAGAACCAAGCAGCCAGGAGTGCTGCTCTGCTCCCCTCGAGTTTCGAGCGCACGTCCTAATCTTTCCGAACCCGCGACCCTGATTAGCCCATTGGCGCTGTCTTCGCTGCTTGGGAAACCGCGGTCGACATGTCATGTTGAATCCGGACTAGGGGCGAAGACGCTGCAGCCGGGACAGGGTTCGGATATGAAGACGCCTTCCAATACCACGCCGAGCAAAGAAGAGGGGGGAGAGCGGAGTGGCGCTGAAGCAGATGAAACGAGCCAGGGAAGAAGACCTGAGAACGGTCGCCAATGTCAGGGATCGAGGATACCAGGAGGATGAGTTTGGGGAATCCGGCAATGCTGGAGTTGGAGGGGGGAAAGAAGAATCGGAATCGAAATCGTTTGGGACTGAGGTTGGGATGGTTGGGGAGGATGCGGGAACGATGATCGAGGATTGAAGACCGGCTAGAAGCTCGAATGCACGTCGGAAATTACCTTATGAGATGTGATTTAATGAGATGTGGTGTGTATGCATGTTGAGCGAGGATATGCTGTCCGTAGCTTTTGCTATTGACCTAGCATAGCGAATGCGAAATTCATCAGATGTCCCTGATCCTCATGTCCCGTTTCAGATGCGACCATTATTAATATTCCCCGACATATTATTGAGTTTCGAGGATTGGAGTTCGGACTTATTTGCTTCTCGAGTCATTGACACCCAATGACCGTCATTATTCCGTACCGATGCGGATGAGCGGATCTGCAGGGCCTTGAGCAAAGGCTAGGATGATTCCGTCCTGGTGCGTTGGTCACTTGGTCTGTTCCCTTAGACAACTTGACCATTTGACAAACTTGGAAGTTGGAACGGTAAGGTATTGTGACCTGGTGATTGATATTCCATCAAAGACCACTTCAATATCGTGCCGACGGACCTTCTGCCACGTCAACCTCCATCGCAAAACACCGTTTATATGCAGTTTTGATGCAATTGAGCAGTACGATACACCACTAAAATGGAGCCGCGACGGCCATGCACGATGACATCTTCGACGGGTACCCCTCTCGACTTGCATAAATTGTAGAGCTGGTGGCGGGCTGATGAACGGTTTATGGGTCGCTTAACCCGTCACGGTTAAGCGTCTGGTATATTCATGGATAATGGATCCTCATAATGGATTCACTACAGCAGGATCCTCCGCTAGGCCCACTTGCATCGCGTGCTTCGAACACGGACTTTGTTGGCCTGAGTCCTGGTTCATAAAGTCAATTGAACAAGATTGATAGTTACAGGAATTCCGTTACTACAGGTTCCAATATCCATTCAATGTCGATGCCAGACAAAGAGTATTCCAACACCAAATTTCATTGATCCCATCCCTTGCAGACAATAACAAGAGAATCTTAGGATCATCATCTTACCCTTTAAAAATCCGTTATCTATCTTGTCAGATGCGGATATCTACACCTTGAATCTAGAGTCTACTTACCTCTTACATATTCCTCGTCTCTCGTTATACAATTCCCCATTCTATAGATACAATCTTTTGGATACATCCTCAACATGACTACAACCCAGCTCCCCCTCTCGGAGGTCGACTCCTACGACTTCCTCATCGTCGGAGGCGGCACCGCAGGCTGCGTCATCGCATCCCGCCTCTCCGAATACCTTCCCTCGCGGCGCATCCTCGTTATCGAAGCGGGTCCCTCCGACTATATGGACGACCGAGTCCTCCTCCTCAAAGACTGGCTCTCCCTCCTCGGCGGTGAACTCGACTACGACTACGGTACAACTGAGCAGCCCATGGGCAACTCCCACATCCGGCACTCGCGCGCCAAGGTGCTCGGCGGCTGCTCCTCACACAACACCCTGATCTCGTTCCGGCCGTTCGAGCACGATTGCCAGCGCTGGGAGGCGGCGGGGTGCACGGGCTGGAGTTTCCGGACATTCACGCGGGTGCTGGATCGGTTGCGGAATCGGATCCAGCCGGTGCATGAGAGGCATCGGAATCAGTTGTGTTTGGACTGGGTAGAGTCGTGCTCGACGGCGATGGATATCCCGGTCATTCATGACTTCAATCGCGAGATTAGGAACGATGGGAAGTTGACCGAGGGGGTCGGGTTCTTTTCCGTAGCATATAATCCGGATGATGGGAGGCGGAGCAGCGCCAGTGTGGCATACATTCACCCTATTTTGAACGAATCGGAAAAGAGGCCGAATTTGACAGTGTTGACCAATGCGTGGGTCAACAATATTAATGTAGTGGGAGATAAAGTCACGGGTGTCAATCTCACGCTTCAGTCAGGGGAAACGCGTACACTAAACGCCAAGTGCGAGACGATTATTTGCTCCGGTGCTGTGGACACTCCGAGATTGCTGATGCTTTCTGGAATTGGACCGGCAGATCATTTGAAAAGCGTGGGAATTCCGGTTGTGAAGGACATCCCGGGCGTTGGGGAGAACCTCCTCGATCACCCGGAAACGATCATCATCTTCGAGCTCAACAAACCTGTCCCTCCTAACCAGACGACTATGGATTCTGATGCCGGCATATTCCTACGCCGCGAGAAGCCGAATGCAGCGGGCAAAGATGGCGATGCGGCAGATATGATGATGCACTGTTACCAGATCCCCTTCTGTCTGAACACTGCCCGGTATGTCAAACATACCCCCTATTGAAGAACAATAACAACATCACAATAGCAAGGAAAACTGACTATTGAACCCAGACTCGGCTACCCCACCCCCATCGACGCCTTCTGCATGACTCCCAACATCCCCCGCCCGCGCTCCCGCGGCCGCATCACCCTCACCTCCTCCAACCCCACCGACAAACCCGCCCTCGACTTCCGCTACTTCACCGACCCGGAAGGCTATGATGCCGCCACCTTGGTCGCCGGCCTCCGCGCCGCCCGGCGCATCGCCGCGCAAGCCCCGTTCAAGGACTGGATCGTCTCCGAAGTGGCCCCGGGGCCGAAGGTGCAGACGGATGAGGAACTGAGCGAGTATGCGCGACGGGTGGCACATACAGTGTATCATCCGGCCGGAACGACGAAGATGGGGGATGTAGCGAAGGATGCGATGGCGGTGGTGGATCCGGAGTTGAGGGTGAGGGGGTTGAAGGGGGTGAGGGTGGCAGATGCCGGCGTCTTTCCGGAGATGCCGTCAATTAATCCAATGTTGACGGTGTTGGGGGTTGGGGAACGGGCAGCAGAGCTGATCGCGGAGAGTTGGGGATGGAAGGGGGCGGAGAAGGAGAAGTTGTAGATGGGTGCTGGTTTGGGATATGGCGAGTTGTGAATTAGGGCAGCTGGGTGAGAGGTGGGTGGCATATATCCGCTCGCTCTTGCGTAGCGCTTACTTGCACAAATGAAGTACCTCCTGGAGATCTAGATGTGGTGGAATGGTAATAGAACTTTCCGTAGGTATATCTAGACCTCTAGATATACCCTAGGCCCCTCGATTAGAAAACTTCCGCAACAACCACCCCGCTCCATTCTCCAAATACTCCTCCCGCGTCACCACCACATCCTTCAACCCCTCTCCATCTCCCGCCCACCGCGCTCCCCCCATCCACGCAAACTTCACCGGATCCTCCGGCACCCCCACCCTCACCCCCCACCCCTCTGGCACCAACATCCTCAGTTCCCCACTCAACCGCTCCGCAAACCCCGCCATCTTCGCATTCCCCCCCATGACTACCACATTCGCAAGGCACCCCGCCGCGATGGCCTGTGGCACATTCTCCAGACACCGCATCGCGACGTCCGGCAGCCCCGCCTCCTGCAACCCGATATCCGTCGGCCGAAACAGCAGCTCCGGCACAGCGAACTTCTCGTTCCCGATCGGCAGCACATACTCCCTCGGGCCGGCAGGGCCGCCCAGCAGATTCCGGCGCTTCGCACTGGCGCTGGGGTCGTGCTCTCTGCAGACGATCTCCGACCGGGTGGAGTAATCTGGGAGGACGACGTCGACGATGGCGGTCGGGTCCGCGGCCTTCCAGTTGCGGTCGAGCTGGGTGGAGAAGTCGGCAGGGGAGACTGCGAGGTGGCACAGGCATTCTTTGATGGCGTTGACGAGGTGGAGCTCGTCGATCATGCTAAAGTTGCGGATGGAGAGGGATTCTTTGAGGAGGTTGGTGAGGAGCTTGCCGCCGATGTCGAGGCGGCGACAAGAGGATTGGAGGGGAGCGTGGGTGAGGAGGGGGGTGAGGAGGGTGTGGGAGTAGCCAGAGTCGATGAGGAGGAGGGGTTGGGTCCCGGAAGGAGGGGGTGAAGGGGTGGAGGGAGAGGGAGAGGGGGAGGGGAAGAGGGACTGGATATCATTGTGAGAGGCGAGGATGGATGCTGGAAATCGTCAATAGAGATTCGGTAGACTAATCGAGGAGTTTTGGATTTGGGGAGTTGTACCCAGAGTGCGGTGATACGCTGCGAACTCGAATTCTTCGAAAACGATCTGATCGCAATTGGTTTGCAGCGCCTGTGGACAATTCGACGCCTCCGTCAATATTAAATTCGTCTCATGTGGGTCGACCTGTCCTCCAGTTAGCATCGAAATATTCAAATCTATCGAATTTATTCTACTTTCAATCAGAAATATACGGAATTGGTCGACCTACCGGGACATCCGCTCTCGCCCCGAAAAAACTCTCCTCCCAAACCGCCCGCTCGCTCTCCCAATTTACGACGAACCCCTTCTCCACCGGCCGCCGGAATTGCATCTCCCCATAGTCTTCCGCATCGTGCAGACGGGAGCCGACATAGGTTTTCTTCTCGCGCGACCGCGCGATGCAGTTCGGGATGATTTGGCAGTCTTGGAGCGATGGGCTGGCGGAGGCGTAGCCGGCTTTGATGGTATAGCCGCCGTTGTCGACGACGAGAGTTTTGGGGGCGATGGTCCGCGGTGGAGGGGCGGCACGGCGAGGCATGGGAGAGATTTTAGTTGGGACGGTTATGGAATTATTCGGATTCGTTATATACTGTTTCGTTGCGTTGTCATAAAAGTTGTATGTATTTACTAAATTTTGATGGCCGTGGTAACTAAGCATTATCACAACTGATGAACTGAAGAAATATATCAAAATCCCCCACGAAATATATTTGGGGTGGAAGAGGATATTAAACAATCTGCCAGCACTCCTATAAAACCAAAATTTATAAAAATATTAAAGACTTACTGCAGCAAGATCAAGTAGTGAATAAGAAAATCTCATCAGTAAACCCATCCCCACCTTGGCTGCTTCGCTGTCGCGACCTTCATCCTCTCCATCTCCCTCGACTGCGCCAGCAGCATTGAACACAGTTCCTTCGCCCTCAATACCTGCAAATCCTGATCCTCATACCACACCCAATTCAACCTAGTCCTCAAATCAATCCCTATGCTCTCCAAGTCGTCCCCATCCGGGCCCTCAAGCCGATAGACATCACCCACCTCCCTACTCGTCCTCACGACCTTTTGTGACCGTGGTCGGCGCATCGCGTCATATGCCTGGAAGGCAGCTGGGAGGTCTGCCGGGCGCTTTACGTCAAGCGAGGAAAGGACCTCCGCAAGGACCAACGCGTCTTCGATGGCTTGACCGGCGCCAGCACCTTGGTGGGGTAGCGAGGCGTGGGCGGCGTCACCGATGAGGACGAGATGGTCTTTACAATAGGTAGAGAGGGGCTTGTCGGCACTATCCCAGAGAGACCAGAGGTCGACGGACTGGTCTTTCATTGCCTGGAATGGTAGCGTTAGCGAAGTTCAGGGAGTGCGAGACATGTTGTAATGCACACCTTGAGCAAGTTCTGAACATGTGGACCCCATTGTGAGAATGTCCCCTGGACGCGCTCGAATGGAACGTTTTTAATAGCCCACGCTTCACTATCCCAGCTATCCTGCTGGGTGCAGGCGACGACGTTCATCATGGCCCCTCGATCGATTGGATAGGTGAGAATATGACCGCCTGGGCCGATATACATTTCGCTAGTAGTAGCAAGCTCCTTGCCCATGGCATCCACAGCAATATGCATGGGAACAAGTGCACGATAGCAAACCGTTCGCGTGAATGATAGGTAGTCGAGGTGAGAGTTACCTCCGAACGCGAGTTGGCGAAGGGAACTTCGAATGCCATCTGCTCCGACAACCGCATTGGCAAAAGAGTTTGTGCCGTCCTCAAAGACGAGATTCATCAAGCCACTGGCTAGCTTCTCAACTCCGGTGAGGCGCTTATTGAAGTGACAGAGCTCCTTCGGGATTTGCTCGACAAGTTTGTCCATGAATGGAGCCCGTCTTGAGCCGCATATACCTGTCCGAGTCTTGTCTCGTGTCTTGACTGGGGCAACGAGAGTCGGATCCCCATACCCTAGTCGAAAGTTGATCCAAGTTCTCTCGATATCATCATCTCCTTCCGTTGGATCCTCAGTTGCCAGCTCCTTGAATGCCTTCAAGATCGTGGGATCGATCATGCCCATTGCTCTCAGGCTGTTTGGTCCGAAGCCCACTCCGAGACCAATCTCTTTAAACTCCGACGCCTGTTCATAGACTTGAAAAGAAACCCCACGCCTGAGAAGGGCGATGGCAAGACAGAGTCCGCCTATCCCTCCGCCAACAATGGCGATTGTGAATGGTGGTTGGACAACATCTGCCGATCCTTGCTTCTCGATTGCTTCCCACCAACTCTCGAACTTGCCTGGAATAGGCATAAGAAGACTAACAGGACGGTTCGACATGCCGTATGAGAATTATACTGGACGTAAGGAATATGCCAAGAAAACGAAACAGTGAGTTCTATGACAAGTAAACTGGAAACGATGCGTCTGCCTAACTTACGCCTACCTTCTGCATCCCTAATATTTAATAGATCCCTTCAAGCTAAGTGGGACTTCGGATACCAAGCCTTTCTGACTCTTCAAGAGTTTTGTTCCTTGTACGATAGCTGAGATCGCCTAAGACGGGCGTTCTGGTCGATGTCCGCCGCAGATCGGGTATGCATTCTGCCAATCGATCTTAAAACCTACCCAAGGACTTTCTCGATGAAGTATTCATCACCTCGAATTCAGACGCCAACCTGAGAATACGAAGCGAATGCATGACCTCACCTGAAGACAGAGGGTTCGGAGAAGGCGATTGTACTCCCTTCTATGTAATCGGCACATCCAGATTGTCCCACGGTGACATCTGGTGCGCCCCTTCGGCATGGCATTGGCTCCCAAAATAGTGCCTACATCGGCACGCACAGTGATTGCCTCGTGGTAGAGCAGGGAAACATCCCATCGTAACTTCCATTGTGGTGTTGTGCTGTGTTAATGGTTACAGGAGTTAAGGAAAAGCGCCAGAGGTTCGCGCCGAGAGATTGGAAGGTCTAAGCGGACAGCAATTCCGTCCACCCATGTTCCGCTCCTCCTCAATAACTTCACCTCCTTCATCGCTATTCGGGCCAACGTAGTACGTGTCGTCGATTATGTTTCGAATATTCAATATGAGGGCAAGATGCGTGTCTGACCCACAATGCCGTACGGTATCCCAGAATATCTACCATACTGGACCGGCGGACACGGAACGGACTGTGGCTTTCACGTCATCACAGTTCTATACCCCGATCGCTGGAACAAAACCTATGGTGCTCATGCTTCTTACTCAGTCGCTATATCGCCCTCAGCTTGTTAATCGGAAGAGATTGGGAATGTTTATCCGTCCCAATGACGGCTGGCCGCAATTTGTCGCGTTTCACGGTCTGGTGTCACGTTGACAGACAGCTACGAGTCCGAAGCTGATTATGTTATGGAACCCTCGGCCGAGTCAATAATCGATATCAGCACTGTCAGGCTAATTTATCGCCATTTTATGGAGACCGCTTATACGATGTTACTTCGAGAGCTTTACGAAAGCCATTGTTAACTTCTAGACTCGCTGCCAAGTTTCACCTGTACAACCATGACGACAGGACCGTCCGAGATGAGTCAGGAACTCAGCACGCATAGTGAGCGTCATTCACTTGACCGCAAGAGATCAATTTCTTGTATCGCGGGCCTTCGGAAAGATGGCTGACCGCCCGTAAGACACACTCCTCCCGCAGAGGGAGATCCAGGGCGGTCTATCAGTCTCACCGCGATGTATATTGCGACTCCGATCGACCGCTCACCCCAAAGTGATACGTTCCACATGCCGTACAGGCTTGTCGAAGTGGGGGATATCTTCTGTTCCTAGAACTTGCAATGCTGCCTTCTGGCTGAATGGCTCTCGTCACTGCCTCCATTCGGTATAGTGACCCCGATTGGATATCTGACTCTCCCTAGCTATCGATCGCGGAGAGGCCAACAGATTACGGTGTCCGATTGTAGATGCAGGCAATATATTCCATGACGTATAGACAGACAGCTGAAATATGATCAGTTTGGAGTTACGGGATATACGATGTTAAAAGGGATAAGTATGATCAGGTCCCATCGTTCAGAGTCTGTCTCGTACTGGCCAAGCCATCCTTCTATTTCATCCTCTGTGGCCCTTTTCTTCGATAGTATAATTTACCTATTTCATTCGCATGATTACTTTTCACACTCCACGCTCCAGCCATAACACGAAATGGCACCTTTCTTAGATGGTAAGTGCTATCCTTTATGACTACATGTTCTCCAAGTCTAACGACAATCCAGCCCATAATTGCCCCTCTGCTGGGTCAGTATCATCATTCGATGATCTTAGCCCAACTCCTCCCGCCATAGAAATCAATGGTCTTCGGGACACCGACGATATTGCTGTTGTCGGGATGGCATGTCGCCTTCCTGGAAAGATCAACTCCGCCGAGGACTTATGGACCGCGTTGCTGAACAAGAAGGTTGCTTCGTCAACCCTCGACCCATCAAGATGGGAGCCATATCATAGAAGAGATGCAAGGAATTCTAAGGTACTTTTACCAACAACTGTTCGATGACGGTGACGCTAATGAATTATAGATTCTGAATGAGACGACTCAGAAGGGCTATTTCCTGGATAACGTTCAAGACTTCGACGCGTCATTCTTCGGAATCTCACCCAAAGAGGCCGTCCTAATGGATCCGCAGCAGCGGATTTCTCTGGAGGTGGCATGGGAGGCGCTTGAGGACGCTGGAATTCCCCCGCAGAGTCTCGCCGGGTCGAACACCGCCTGCTTTATGGGCGTTAACAGCGATGACTACGGGAAGCTCGTCCTGGAAGATCTCCCTGGAGTTGAAGCCTGGATGGGTATCGGAACCGCATATTGCGGTGTGCCAAACCGTATCTCCTACCTGCTGGATCTTCGTGGTCCCTCTACTGCTGTCGATGCGGCTTGCGCATCCTCCCTGGTCGCCATCCATCACGGCGCCCAATCTTTGAAATTGAGAGAGTCCGACGTTGCCATTGTAGGCGGGGTCAACGCACTGTGTGGTCCAGGTCTTACCCGGGTTTTGGACAAGGCCGGCGCCATTTCAAAAGATGGTATCTGCAAATCGTTCGACGATTCCGCTAATGGATACGGTCGCGGAGAGGGCGCTGCAATCGTGGTCCTGAAACGATACCACGACGCGATCCGCAGCAATGACCGAATTTACGCCGTCCTCAAGGGTTCCGCTGTCGGCCAGGATGGCAAGACCAACGGGATCATGGCCCCTAATGGTGCTGCTCAGCAAGTCGTGGCACGAAAAGCTCTTGGCACTGTTGATCCGCTCAGTATTCAATACGTCGAAGCTCATGCTACCTCCACATCTGTCGGCGACCCTGTCGAGATCGGGGCCATGTCCGGAGTTTATGGTCAGGGACGTCCTGCTGATGCTCCCTGCTACGTCGGTAGTGTCAAAGCCAACGTTGGGCATCTCGAGGCTGGTGCTGGTGGTGTTGGGTTCATGAAAGCTGTCACTGCCATGTGCAAAGGTAGCATACCACCCCAAGCCAATCTCGTCACGCCGAATACGAAGATTGACTGGGACACTGCTGGTCTCAAAGTATCAGTCGAGCAGTTGGAATGGCCTCAGGTTGCTGGCAAGAGACGAGCAGCCATAAGCTCTTATGGGTATGGTGGTACTGTTTCCCATGCGGTCATCGAGGAAGGGCCAGCGATGCGCGATCGCCTCCTGGTTTCCGAGGGCTCATTTCCAACGGTGTTCCTGCTCACTGCCCCGCAAGAAAAACGAATTGCGATCGAAGCCGCTAGCCTGGCGGACTTCATCTCCGACGCCGGGACTCGGCACTCTGCATCCTCTATCGGAGCCACCCTTGCTACTCGGCGCGGTTTCCACGACTTCCGTGCCGGTCTCATCATCGAGGACAAAGAGCAACGTGATACCCTTCTCCGCTCACTTGCTACTAGAAAAGGCCATAACCAGATCGTCTCCAACCGTGCCAATGCCAAGGATGCGACTAAAGTCGTTTGGCTCTTCTCCGGCCATGGTGCTCAATGGCCAGACATGGGCACAGAGTTGCTCGCTCACGAACCAGTCTTCCGAACCGCTGTGCAGGACCTCGACACGGTTGTGGCCGAGATTGCCGGCTTTTCGCCGGTTAAAGCTCTTCGAACCAAGGACTTCGCCTCTTCGGATCGTGTCCAGGTCCTTACCTATGTCGTACAAGTCGGTCTGACTGCTCTGCTGCAGTCCAAGGGTAGCCGAGCAGATGCGATCATTGGCCACTCAGTTGGCGAAATAGCAGCTGCCGTGGCTGCTGGGGCGTTATCTCCGACTAAAGGTGCCGTCGTAGTCTGCAAGCGTGCTGTCCTCTATCGACGCCTCATGGGACAAGGGGCGATGGTCCTCGTCACTTTGTCCTTCGAAGAAGCTGGAAAACTTCTGAGAGACGAGAAGAATGCCTACCCGGCCATAGATGCCTCGCCAAACTCATGTGTCGTGTCTGGCACAATTGAAGCAATCGACCGCTTCTCCGCAACCTGCAAAGAGCAGGGCATCAAAGCTCTCAAAGTCAACTCCGACGTGGCTTTCCACACCCCTCTCCTTGCTTCGCTTGCCGATCCTCTTCAGAAAGAGCTGGCTGATATTGAGCCCTGCGTACCGACCATACCTCTATACTCGACCTCCGCGGTGGACAGCCGCCAGCAAATTCCACGAGATGCCGCTTATTGGATTTACAATATGATGATGCCAGTCCAGCTCACCAACGCTGTCCGCGCTGCTGTTCAAGATGGTTACCGCCTCTTCCTCGAGGTATCTGCTCACCCCATAATCGCCAACTCAGTCAACGAGACCATCATGGATATGGACATTGAAGATGCCAACGTCTTCCCAACCATGCTACGCAACAAGCCGGTCCGTACCACGATCCTCAAAGGACTTGTCAGCCTTTGGTCTAAGGGGGCAAACGTCCACTGGGACAATTTTTTCAGTGGCGTCAAGTGGGCTGATGACGTCCCGAAGACTCAATGGCAGCACAAGCCGTACTATCAGGAAGTAGGAGCTGGAACCACATCTAAAGGCCTTTTCCACGACGTTACCCATCACGCCCTACTCGGTCACAAGATCAATGTTGCTGGTGGAGACCAGACAATCTTCAGCACTCAGCTCGACAACAATTCGAAGCCGTTCCCTGGTAGCCATCCGCTTCATGGCACTGAGATTGTTCCTGCCGCGGTTCTCTTTAATACTTTCCTCCACGCTACTAGTGCTGGGCATCTCTCTGACATCCATCTTCGAGTGCCTGTAGCCATCAGTGCACCTCGTGACCTTCAAGTCATCTTCGAACCTGGTTCCGTGAAGATCATGTCTCGTTTGGTCGGCTGCGCAGAAAAGGATGACGTGAACAACTCCTGGCTTACACACACCACTGCAACCCCAAGCGCAGAGCGTATCTTTGTCGGAGAGCAGATTGACATCACCGCGACTCAGTCCAGAATTGGCAAAGAATTGCCAACAAACTTCACGGTTGACTATCTTGAGAAGGTTGGTGTTCCGCTTATGGGCTTTCCGTGGACCGTCACTCACCACGTCGGTACCACCTCTGAGATGCTTGCTCGAGTCGATGTCTGTCCAGATATTTCGGACGATGCTGTCTTCCCTTGGGATGCGAACTCCTGGGCCCCCGTTTTCGATGCCGCCACTTCGATCGGTTCTACCCTCTTCTTCAATGAGCCTCGTCTCCGCATGCCAGCTTTCGTTGACCGGGTTGCTATCCGTGAGGGCGCAATCGCTCCCAAGATCGCGTATATCCATGTCACCCTTCCTGATCAGGAGACAGAACTTGCTTGCGACGTCACTGTTCGCGATGAGTCCGGCAAAGCGCTTGCGAAATTTTTCTGTATGCGTTTCTCCGAGATCGAAGGCACTCCAGGGGCTATCATCAGCTCGGAGGGCCTCATCCACCAAGTTTCTTGGCTACCTGCTTCTATGCAGGACAAAGCTTTGCCGTTGGATAAGGTGATTATCCTTGGACAGGCATCTAGCACTCTGACGAGGAAGTACACAAAACATCTCACCAAACGTGGCATCCCTTCCCAGATCCTCGCTCCGAAGCACCTCACTCCGTCGATTCTAGAGGGCAGCACTGAAGGAACTGTCGTCGTACACATTCCTCCGCCGGTAACTCCAGCCTACGACATTACTTCCAGTGCAAACATGAATTGCATTGAACTCCTGGATATCGTTCAGCTTGTCTGTGGTGTCAACAGCCCAGCCAGGATCTACACCGTCACCGAGAACATCCTGAAGGGCGAGTCGAAGACTGCTCTTGCCCAGTCCCCACTGGTCGGCTTGAGTCGTATCATCGCATCGGAGCTACCTAAAAACTGGGGCGCTCTCATCGACGTCGACTCGAACAGCTTTCCCTTCCAGGTTATCAAACATGTTATTGGGGCTGATGTTGTCAAAGTTAAAGATGCCGTCGCCCGCGTCGCACGCCTCACTGCGCTACCGAAGACTAAGTCTGACTTCGATCAAGGCCTTAAACCACGACCAGAAGGCACTTACCTCATCACTGGCGGATTTGGCTCGCTTGGCTTAGAGGTCGCTTCCCACCTCATCGACCAAGGCGCTAAACGTATTGTTCTACTTTCCCGCCGTACCCTTCCACCGCGACGGCAATGGTCAAACATCCAAGGCGACATGGTGCAAGTCATCGACAAGATCAAATTCTTTGAAGAGAGGGGCGCCTGCATCTATACCGTTGCGCTTGATATTTCCGCGTCTGGGTCCTCTCGTGCCCTACTTGACAAGCTTGACAACCTCAACTTACCCCCTGTTCTTGGCGTCATCCACGCTGCTGGCGTCCTGGAGGACCAATTTGTCCTCAACGCCACGCCTGAAGAGTTCAAGAAAGTCATAACGCCAAAGATTGCTGGTGCAATGAATCTGCACGAGGCTTTCCCACCGACTACCATTGACTTCTTCAATATGTTCTCCTCCTGCGGTCAACTTTTCGGCTTCCCCGGCCAAGCATCTTATGCCTCTGGCAACGCATTCCTCGACGCTCTTGCTGAGCACCGTCGCCGACTTGGAGACAACGCTGTTGCCATCCAGTGGACTAGCTGGCGCGGTGTCGGTGGTATGGGCGACAATGAGTTTGTCGAGGCCGAATTGGACAGCCGTGGTTTCACCAGCATCACCCGCACTGAGGCATTCCAAGCCTGGGACGAAATCTCCGGTCGAGACTGCGCAACTGCTACAGTTCTTCGCTCGCGTGTCCTGGACGCGGATGAGATCCTTCCAGTCCCGATCTTGGAGCACATTGCCATCCGTCGAGAGGATCCTCAAACTTCCGGGGCTGCGGAAGCTTCGTCGACGAGTGCGAATAGCAATGGCGCTCCATCGCTTCCACCGCCTGGTCCTGAGCGGAACGTGTACCTTACCACTGCAATTGCCGGCTGTGTGGCATCCGTGTTGCAACTTGCCGGTGCAGATGAGGTCGATCCCAAGGCAGCATTGTCGGATTTGGGTATGGATTCGGTCATGACTGTTGCCTTTAGGAAGCAGCTGCAGCAAAATCTGAAGGTGAAAGTGCCACCAACTCTGGTTTGGGGACATCCTACGGTCTCCCACCTGGTTCGTTGGTTCGGGGAGCAGCTAGGCGCTTGACTGCGTTAAAAGTCTACTTTAATGCCCCTTTTTTCTTTTGTTCCAATATTAGGCTCATTCTTCTTTTGATATTGGGTGTGGAGTCTATGGGCTTTGATTGGATATTTTCTTTGATTTTGTTCATATCTTTCGACTTTTCTTCTAGAGTATGCCATTCTACAGCAATAACGACAAATGATCGAACAATTTATACAATTATTAACGGTTATTACTTCAACTATCTTCTACCATCAATATATCTTCTACCATCAATATACTTAGCAATAATGTTTGGGATTCCGCCCAACCTAAATTTGATTCATTCAGTCAGCATCATTTTGTTCCAGTTTCAATGGTGCCAACGCGAATATCACTACCGCCAACATGGATCGTCATCCTATACGCCCTATACCATAGCCATTAGCCGCCTTCGGGGATATTGAAAGGAAATTCGTGGTAGATTCGCGGTTCACTGGATGATGTCACTGCCAACAGCAAAGTTGCCTTACCCAAACTCGGACACACTGCGACACTTTCGCCTGCTCAGATTCTCCCTTTTCACAGCTTTCCAACCCGTCTCAGCCCAAAATGGTTGTAGTCTTGTAGAAAAATGTCCAGTCAGGGGCCACAAATTTACCTAAACCTACCCACCGGTGACAGAGCAAGCCCCCCTTTAGAGCGGACGAATGTTGAGCGAACTATTTGTATTTTTGTCTCAGTTACTGTATATTGTTGTCCCTGTTATCATTGATGCAATAATACCTATGCACTTAATCTTATAAACTCAATATATCATTCTTGTACGCGGCACAGGTTGCAATCGTTTGTAATGTTTAAGATATCTATCTCACATATACATTTTAACTACCTCAACAGTGCATCTACATTTCATTCCAGCCAGCAGATCATGTTAAGTCGCGGCCCGAAACAACTTTCGCTTGACAGCTTGGCATTGTCGCGATCATTAAGTTTATTCTTTAATTCCTACCCCTATATACTCACTCCGTTGTCAGCCAAGTGCTTGGTTCCTTAGACCCACTGCAGTGTCACTACTCCTTGATGGAACCCAATGGAAAACATCTCTAAGATTTAGTGTAACCTGCGAGGACTCGATAGTTGCGTACAACATCAGAATGCCGCCAGCTAGTGCCAGATCTCCGTCACCGGACTGGCCGTCTCACTACGTTCGGGACCTTTGTACAACCGTGATCTACACAGGTCCTCGAATGAACTCCATTTAGCAGTCCGTTTTATAGATTCATGGTACTGGTGTCCGGTCACTAGAAGCTGTACCTGTACGATAAAGCTAAATTAGCCTATGATACGCGAGAATTGCCGACTTCACCGTCGTGGATTCCCCTGATTGGTACGAATTCAGCCCCTAGGAGTCCTTCTCATGCAATTTCTCGGAATATTGAACGTTCAAGTCGGGTGGAGGACTTGACTGTTGCATTTTAATGACGACTACAACATGCTTCAGACTATGACAGCGTCGTGGCTATTCGGAGACTTCCCACAGCTGCGGATCGCTAAAGATAACTAGCGTGGCAAGCCACCTCTCAACATCGGCTTCCAGAGATATTGGTAGAAGGGTAGATATCGTTATCGTTAATCCCAGCGCTGATCTCCGTTGCTTTGCCTCCTGATATGGTGTTGGATATTGAACAGAGATGCCCACGGTGAGTGAAGGGTCAATATAAAGACATCATGGCAGCGTGATTGCAACTTGAGTAGACATTCGCATCCTCTTTCCTTTCCATATCGTTAGCAGAACACTCGCTTTCATGATGAAGGTTTCTCAGTCGATTCTGTCGTTAAGTTTGGTTCTTTTTGGCCTAGGGACAGTGGCCGCACCTCAGGGCGTTTCGATTGCCCTTGCTATTCCATCAGGTACTCCAACGCCTTCCCTCGAATTCGTGGAAGCCACGAAAGAGGAGCCGGAGACTAAGGAAGACGGAATATCATCAAATTCGAGTTCTTTGGGCAGCCCGCCGCCGGTACTGGAAATCGCTTTCTCGAAGTTGAAGAACATTTACAGGAGATATATCGCCGATGAGCTAGTGGACAGAGGATGGTCTAAGAAATGCAATTTTGGGAAAGTGATGGTGAGAAAGGAATGGTTAGTCGACTGCAATTGAACTCAGCGAAGCGCCAGATAAAGGGGCTAACAGACCCAGGGGTACTATGTCCCAATCCCAAAGGAAAAAGTATACCGACGCCGTCAAATGTCTTTACAACAGGCCGTCGCAGTCCGACCCTGTTCTGGTTCCCGGCGCGCGCAACCGTCTCGACGATTTCGTCGCTACCCATCTCACCTTCAGCAACAACATCCACTTCAATGGCTACGTCTTCGCCTGGCATCGGCACTTCACCTATCTCTACGATCAAGAACTCCGCAACGAATGCGGTTACAGCGGGCCGACCCCATACTGGGACTGGGTGATTGACAACGCTGACCCACGTCGGTCCACTGTATTCGACGGCAGCGAGTTCAGCATGGGCGGCAATGGAGAGACTATCCCGCATGGTAATACAAGTATTAATGCATTTGGAATCACATTGAGCCTCCCACCAGGCACTGGAGGTGGCTGTGTCACAGAAGGCCCGTTCACGGATCTGGTTATCAATCTAGGACTTTCGCCGAATGTGAGCGCGCCAGACCAGAACCAGACCGCTCCACCTGATGTAACATCCCATTATTTGGCACCGTTTGCGGATGCATTCAAAGGAGACACCACTGCGGCGGTCCAAAAGAGACAGAATGACGTACCCCCGGAGATCCTGCAGGGATTGAATTATAACCCACGATGCATGACGCGCGACATAAACCTGCAATGGGCAGCGCTGGCCACAACCACAGCACTGGCCCGTATCCTGTCCTGCGGCAATGTCAGATGTCTGGAGCAGCGGATTGATGGGTGGGAGGAAGGCGCTAGTGACGAACAACAGGCGAGAGACCAACTCCACGGAGGAGGCCATTTCACGATCGGCGGTTTGAACAACGATCCGTTCGCGAGCCCGGGCGATCCGGTGTTTTTCCTGCACCATGCCAATCTCGATCGTCTGTGGACAATTTGGCAAAGTCAGAATCCGACCGCCAGACTGTATGAGGTTGGAGGGACACGGACACCTTTCAACAGTAAGTGATTTTCTTCGATATAAGGCGGAAGGATAATAGACTGACTTAAACAGATCCTCCGAGTGATAACGTCAGGGAGACTGATGTGCTGAGGTACGGGGTTGTAGGGAAAGATATCATCATGCGTGATGTTGGGTCTACGCTGGACGGCCCGTATTGTTATGTCTATGCTTAAGCTGCATTTCATGAGTCGGTGCTCTTTCGCATTCATTGACCTGCCTGGGGAATGTGGCTATGTCGACCGACCGTGTCTTATTGGTACTAGAGGGTCTGTTTGGTGATGAAGAGAGAATATGGATTTCGTTTGAAGTGTAATGGGAAGCAGTTGAGAGGGGGTCCGACGAGGAAAGGGTTTTTCGGTTAATAGAAAACACGCTCCTTTAACTCTTTGGTATGCCAATGTCACTCGTTGAAGCCGACTCTGGATATTATAGTGACTTGTATGCATGCCGATAAAGTAATATGTTATACTTCACCAGTGGCTGTAAGCTGGCAGAACGTAACTAGGCGTGAGGCCGAAGAGCACCAATACTCCTCTTTTCTTGGCGGAAGGTCTGCGGTACGAAACCACGAGACATAGCGAGTTCAAGAACCATTCGCGAGGGGTTCGCAGGTTGGAGGTTTACGCCCACAGGCCGCACAGGGAGTGAACCATGGACTTAGGCGTCCACCGGGAAATTTCCCAAGCAGCTGGCATCGCTGAACCCACGGTGGCATTTTCGGGTCGGTTTCGGGATCGGCTGGTCGAAGGGATTCTCGGACTGTATGAGTGGTAGTTTCGGACCGGGCCGCGTTTATGGGTACTGTACTGCCGGAAAGCGGCTCCGGCCCCCTGTTGACTTCTGCTGCACCTCCAGAAACTGATTTTAAACCGCAATAGAGTAAGAAATCATCAAATATCTAATTGTTACGGCATACCGAAGACCTGCCATTATCATAACTATCGTCTTCAAAAGCTGGCCATCCTTTACAGCCGGATTCGTGTGAGGATGACCACTACACTCTCTGCTTCAAGATGCCGGGATTCGATCTTGCGGCGTCAAGCCAAGTCCAAGTTTAGTAAACGGCAAGACGGTGTGTTGTCATATAGAGGCCCTATGCCTCAGATATTCGGAATTGATATACAGATCTCTTCCAACCCACGCTGTTCTTTGTGGCATCGGGATGAATCGGGCCGGCCCCGAGCGCAATCACAGGACTCCCGAGTATACAGCAACGGTTTCTACTTCGCAGTTCGCGCTTTCTGAATCAAGTCTTCCAGTAATGACGCTTCTTCTTTATCCCCCTACATGCAACCACGCTCAGCCGCTCTTCCTTAAGTAATCTGTCGAAGTCCTGTTTACTACCCTCCGGTGTAGTTGGGAAAGTAAGTATCTGTATCCTCAAGCCGAAAGACTCCAGGTCAGCAGATATTATTCCAGCCTGACGATTCGAAAATTGCGCCTGTGCAGTCAATCTACAATCGTTTTAGACTTGATTCTATCACTAAATATCCTATTCTGCTCATCTCACAGCCCAGTTCGAAGCAAGTCGCTGGGCCGCTGGCAAGATGTATCAAGAGTAAGCCATAATACGATGAAGGAAACCATGAATACATAGAGACTTACTTGAAATGCCACCAGGATCTTTGCATCGGATCCCTTCACCTTCATTGTTGGCAAAGAGCAGAAGAGAGTCATCGCTCACGCCGAGGCGATTGCACGACTGTCGCGGCCACTTGGGCAGCTCATCCGTGGACCTATGAAGGAGGGCCAAGCGAAATGTGCACAGCTGGAAGACATTCAACCAGAGGATTTCATCCGGTTTTGCCAGTTTGCGTATACTGGTGACTATGCCCCAGCTCGACCTGCTCGCAAGGATTCGGAGCCGAAACCTAAAGGGGATGAGAACGCACCAGATACAAAGCCATCTGGGTCCGGCGAAAGGGCAGCCAGCCCGGAGATGTCAGATTCGGCCAGTTTGATTTCCGTCACGTCAGTCTCGGTCTCAGGGTTGCAAGGGTCCGAAGCGATGTTTGGGATCGGTATCAACTTGGACGAGGAGAAGAAGAAGACCGATGCGTGGTTGCTCAAAGGTAGTCAGGGGAAGGACCCGGTAGATTCGAAGTTGGAGGAATTACGCGAACGGTTCGGCCTGACTGTGTTCAAGGCGAATAGGGCAAAGAACGCGTTGAAGAGGCTTTGCCGGCCCTTCGGCAACAAGAATCCAGATGAGGATTTCGCGCCGGTTTTGCTCTGCCACGCTCAGCTGTACGTCTTCGGAGACAAATATGACATCAAAAACCTCCGCTGGTTGGCCCTTGAGAAACTGCGGGCGACGCTCGTGTCCTTCCAGCTGCACGAACAGCGCGTTCAAGATGTTGTGCAGTTAGTCCGATACGCCTATGGGAACACGGCAGCGTGTCCGATGGAGCCGTTGCGGGACATGCTGGCGCAGTACTTAGCAGGGAGGATCAAGGTCATTGGCTCGAATGAAGCCTTCCATGTGCTACTAAAAGAAGGGGGCGAATTCGTCACAGACTTTTGGGGACAGATACTTGCCCAGGTACTCTCGTGATTAGGTGGATAAACTCTCATTCCCAGATGGGTTGGTTACTACGGATTTGGCTTGCTCTAGTTCGGTGTCTGGCAGCTATGGATATTATTCACCCTCATTTTCGGCACGGATGTTAGATCGTGGTAGACGGTTAACGGGGCATGCCAAAGTCAGGTTTTAATTTTGCAGAGGAACTTACATCTCCGGGACATTCCATTCCTTCATATCACTATAGCATGAAAAAATGAAAACCACTCATGGCCTGCACTACTGATTTGAGTGATATAAATAAGACTGGTTTCCATATACGGCCAAGTCTACAAGCGGCACAAATACACTTGGAATTGGAAAGATTGTACAGCTGAGTACCTAGAATGACAAGTGGAAGCAGGAATCATGATCTCCAGTCTGTGATCAGGGCGTTTGAATAACATATACACATGTGTGAGTACATAGTGAATCAACACTGAATTATGTAGAGTCGGTTAAAGTCAGATTGAAGCATTTCTTTTTCGTACTAACTACACAATTTATTTATCTATAAGTGTAACTCGCATCGATTTCATCCTCTTCAGCGGTCTTGGCCCAATGATATCATCTTCTCCCCAGCTCACTTTACCTTCTTTAAGACTTTTATTCGGTTCATCCTCTACACCATCCTGCTCGGACTTCACGATCTTACATAATAACCATGCGTCCCATACAGGAAATACACCCGTTCCTGGCACAGGCTCTGCATTATACCGCGTCAGTCCTACAATAAATACCACAAGGCAAAGCACTAGTGCCGTCCCACACATCAACGCGAATGCAATCAATGTACTCCGACCGACTTCGATCTGCCATCCAATAGCCGCAATCGCGACATCCGTGTCCGGCGGCGCGATCGCCAGAAGGTCTGCCGCAAATTGTTGAATCTCCGGCGTGATTCCTGCGGATGACGCCCCACTTTCTTCTTCGCCGATATGTGATAAACCCCGTGCATAAGGAGAGGGTTGAGAGTAGTACAAGATGACTGCCAGGAGCGACTGGATGGTCTCGGCTCCGCGGGTGGCCATGGCCGGGTCGCTGTGGAGGGTGGTGACACCCTTAAGCCAGGACCAGACGAAGGCGGGGTAAACATAAAGGCTGAAGAGGTTGTTCGACTCGCTCGAATCGCCCGTGTGTGCGGTCGTACCTGTGGGCGAGAGTGGATTGTCGATTGGCCCGAAGAACAGGGAAATGAGATCCGTGAGCTCCCTGAAATTGCCACAGGCAAGACTAAGGCCGGTGAGCATTCCATTAGCGTCCACGGGTATGGGTGATGCGTTAGAAGTAAACGTGTGAGAAAGGATGCTGCCATTTTGGCGGGAGTAGGCGACGTCGGCACGGCGGAAAGAGGTTTGTAGCTTGGCAGACCAGCCGAGATTGGTGTACCAGGACGTCACGCTTTCGTTTCGGCACTGGTTTGGACTTGATACGGAAGTTGGGCAGTGAACGATGCCTAGCAGCAATTAGCAGAGTCAACGGACGTCCCCATTTCAAGGAAGACCTTACGCGCTCGCACTGTACTCGCATTCTCGTTTGCGATGCATAGATGGAACGCCGCAAATGGGAAGCCATATACTTGGCATTCATCAGCCTCGAACGTCCAGGTCGGTTCGCCTTCTGTGTATTCCAAAACATAGCCTTGCTGGTTCATCGCGAGCAGCGCACCGCTTCTCTGGTCTCCCTTGATACCACTAAAGGCATATTCCACGCCGCCCGGTAGGTAGTAGACCCTTCGACATCTTGTGGCAGTCCGGAAGTCTGGATTTTGGGCGCAGTCCGTCAGACGTTGCGTTCGAGGTGTGATATCTACTGATCGAGCAGGATCACCGACGAACATCACGGAGAGACTGACTTGGTCGGAGATCAAAGAGACATTGTTGGCGAGGGTGGCATTGAAGGGCAGGACGCCCCAACCTTTGAATGGAACCGCTCCCTTCAGAGGAGCAAAAGCAAGTTTGGTATTTATGTCACCTTGATGACTCAGTGTCTGAGTATGTTTGCATCTGGAGGAGAAGCTAGACTTACTCATAATAACTATGCCAGATATTGGTACTAACAGCATCAGCATCAGTCTCCCCAAGCTCATCACTCGGGTGAGAATTCGGACTGAACGCCATCCGCCAAAGGAGAGGTGTAAAAGACCGAGCACGCCGGTGGATGCATGCAAGCTCAGATATTCCGGGAGCATTATCCCTCCATCAGCAGACAGTATCATCCACATCAGTCTCTCCAGTGCGATAGATACAGTCACAGCTAGAGACACACCCGTGAGGCCTGATAGAACGGAGAGGACAAAGATCGTATTGCTAGAGGATGAGTATAGTAGGGGTAGGTTCAGTGAAGGCGACTTCTCAGTCGAATAGATAATCGTGAGCAGAAAGAGTATTGTCGTCATTACAAGCGAAATAGCCGCAATAGCTATTTGCCGTATCGGATGTTGCTTGTGCACGATGGTAGATCTGGATGATGAAACATCGTCAACGCTTGTGGCTCCTCCGGCATAGGGCTCATATGCCGTTTTGGTCGAGTCCTGGAACGACACTGCATCGACCGGTTTGCCGGCTCCCGGCAGGAAAGGATCGTAAAGATCAAGATTGATCTCGCGATGTTGAAAGAAGTTGTCCATTGTGACTCCGCGCTTGAATACAAATGTACAGAAAATGAGTAGAACCAGTGGCGTCAAATATAGAATTATACAGAGCATGAGCTGACCCCGCGACGAGAAAGCCGATGTTAAGGGGCCAGTATATGCGCCATATTATGCCATCCCCCATCCAGGGCCAAGTCCCACCTACCTTGCCATAATTCAGCCTCGAATAATGCCGAGGGATCCGAGTGGTATTCTTCCATGCCAAAGTCGATCGCCAGGTCGTCTACATGTGGGCAGTGCTCTTAGATTGCAGGGAAGCAATCGATGCCAATCAATCGAGCAAGCCGTGAGTACAGTTCCAAGATCTATTCCGGGACACCCTGGGCTGCATTGCATACAAATGAATGGTTGAGTAACACGGTCAAATAACCCTCCGATGATCAGTATACATCATGAAAGGTGCCGTAATAAGGTTACATCCACAGCATGCAGCCCTACAGCGATCGAAATATCAAATATGTCGATATGAGAGGATCATGCCTGAGGCAGTAAGGCAACCCATATGTCGCTGACCAGACTGACAAGCCAGACGCTAGTCTGATGCATGAGTCCATTCTCCTCAGGTTCCAGGGGATTATGCGGAACGGTATGCTGGTTTCTTTCTTCCCGAGAAACCCGTAATCAAAATCGCCCCATCCAATGTCTCCATGAACAATACGTCCAATAAATCTTGAGCCATGGACACGACTGTCAATCAATCGCACTACACAATCTCCAAGTCATCATCGTCGTCAACGTTCGTGCCTGGCACCCCCAGACTCTCCCGTCCAGGTATCCGTATGCCCTTCGTCTCCAACAAAAACCGCGCCCGCTTCCTCGGTGACATCTCTTCATTGCGAGGGCCGCTATCAGGCTTTGCTTTGCTCGGTGGCTTCGGTCGCGACGTATCCAACCAGTCGCTCTTTTTCGCCCCGCCCCAGCCCATCGGCTCCGATCCGTCTGCCCGCTTCCGCTTCCCGCGCCCAGGACTGAGCCGGATTTCGCTCGCTTTGTTGCCGAGTAGACCAAGGGCTTCCGCATCGGCGCCACCGGTATTATCTAAGGGTTCTTTCTCCCCATTGCCTACCATGGCCTCCCCGCCATCAGTGGATTCCGCTCCAGGTTCCCGCATTCGCAAGTACTGACTCCCCATCCCGGCGCCTAACTTCCCTAAACTCGACGCGAGGGCTCTTTCTTTGTCGCGCGCTACCTTTCGCTTCTTCGCCAGTTCCTCTCGGGACGGCCCTCGTTCATTGTAGGACGTAAGAGTGCCGATGAATGGATCCTCGAAAACGCTTCTGTTTTCCTCCGGTTTCTTTCTTCCACCGCGTGGAGGACCAGAGTTTCTGGAACCCATTCCCGGTGCCATGTAGAGCGTGGTGCCCGTACTTCGGTCATGGACCTTGCTGCCGGGGAGTAGCCCGGTGTTCCTGGATTGCCCGGATCCGAACGTGCTTTTGGAGGCGCCGAACATGCCTCTGCCAGCGCCGCCCCCACCGCCACCGGAAGAACCAAAATGGGGCGTGCGTCCCATGCCATTGATCTCCATTCTGCCGCGCCGCGCTTTGTCGACTTGTAAGTTGATATGGTATTCACAGAACTGCGTCTTCCGCTTGTCGATCCAGCTACCGCAAAGTTGGCCGTCACTTTTCCGGGACTCGCACCAGCCGAGATCGCGGGAGGTACCTATCTCGACGACGGTGTCTTCATTCCCGGCAAGCTTGAGACTGAATGCGTTCGTGTCTTTCCGATGGGGCAGCGGAGGGAGGATATCAGGATTGAGGATCGCGATCACGGTGCCTGGTGTGAGCTTCCACAATTTGTTGAACGCCGCACCAAATAAATAGAGGTCGATCTCCCATTTGAGATCACAGAGGTTCAGCACCATGAATTTGTTCCGGCCAGCGCCTTCACCGTCACCTTCGCCATGGCCATTTGTGCTGTTGTTTGCTAGGGCACCAACGCTGACGCCTCCACGCTTCTTGTGGTCCTGTGGGGTGGACTTTTTTGCAAGGACGGCGAGCACGACATAGGAATCGTTTGGGCAATCTGGTGGGTCGAAATCTGGGCCCTTAACGGTGGCAAGGAGTTGCGGAATCGTGAAGGTTGAGTGCGGTGTGAGGAGCCGTTGGACGGTTGCATGCGGTGTGACGCGCTTGGTCAAGTGGAGAGATGTGAAGGGATCGAATGTTGAGATCTCCTCGCTCGACCCTGATTCAGATGCTGCATTTGCATGGATATTATCTTGTTGTGTTCGCCCTGGCGCCGTCATGGAAGGTGTTGGTGCAGCCGGTGCATGGCCTTCCGGTCGTCCTCGCTCAAATGACGAAGCGGGCGTTGGCAAGTCTCGGAACCCTGATGTTGTGGACACTCTTTCATGCTGACTATTTGCGGTTAATGTCGATGATTGAGACCGTAAACTGGCTTCCTTATCCCCGACCTCATCCATAAGCTGCTTCAAACCAAACCCCTGGCTCCTAGCCCTCTCAAAACGTGCTTCTCGATCTTCCTTGGTTTTCTCCTGACGACGGACTTCCGCTATTCTCTCACTGAAAGACTTCGGTCGTTCTTGGGTCGATGAAGCTGTATTTCCGGTGATAGATCTGCTCCTAGAGATCCCATGCTTGTCGGAAGACCTGGGTATTGTACCACCGAACTTGGAGCTTGCTGCTCGCTTCAATGATACATCTTCTGCGCGTAGTCCTTTATCAATTCCAAGCCGTCGGGCTGGAGAGGCAGCTTCCACTGGAGTCTGTTCCTTCTTCACTGGCGACAATGGAACTTGGACGAAAGATCTAGAAGAGGTTGATCTTGAGTCTGTAACGAGGCTCGATCCAGCTGATATAGAAGAAGGATCTCGGTGTAGTCCAGTAACCGTACTTGGTCGCGAGGATGTTCTTGATATTGACCTATCATCACTACTTTGTGACGCCGCTTCCCGTTTTTTCGCTCTTGCGGCTTGTAATCTCTTCAACTTCAGCTTGGCTTCGATGGCTTGAAGTTTCAACTGCAGCGTCTCCTCATCTTCATCATCTTCATCCTCCAGATCGGCCTCTAGTTGGGCAATGGGTAACCGTTTCGTTGGGGAAGGGGAGGGGGAAACATTGAAGCGCTCGCGAGCTTCCTCGATCCTCTTCCGACCTCGCGGGGAGCTCTGGAGAGCTTCGAAAGGCGATTTGGGTGGCCATTTCGCTGGACTCGCATCGGCTAGTAGTCGTCAGACTATGTACCTGGAAGAATGGTGAGGAGACATACCTTTCGGCCTGTTTGATTCCCTGACAATCATGACAACGGGGACAGTAGCGTGTATGGGCAAAGACAGCGCACCATCGCAGATGATGCTTCGTCAACATCAACAGCAGTCCCTCCCGAGCATCAGTGGCGTATGACTCTATCAATCGTGCAAATTGTGGCTCTCATTGGTTTTGTATGAGATTACGGATACGGAGTACAGGTACTTAGATTGGAGTCGTGACAGGGGATTGTATTAGGTGAAATCCAGCCAATCAGCGACGGAGGAACGCGGCGCGTCAAATCGCGTCGCGTGCATCTTTTTGCGTCGAAGTTCAACATCAATGATCAATCTACGGATACTCGTCAATTACAACTAAGAGCACATGGTTTTGGAGTTTTGGATACTTGCATCTCGGAAAGATATTTTAGCCTAAAGAAGATTCATCATGAAGACTAGATCGAAGCCCGCTACTCGCAAGGCGGCCGTTAAAGGGGATACAGAGACACAATCGACTGCGACGAAGGCATTATCACCACGCGATACCAATCCTCCACGAGTCTTAATATTGCCTAAAGGAGCGTCATCGCAATCAAGGATCATCTCTCTACCACATCCAGCCACTGCACAACCAAATCGATACCTTTGTTGTCCAGAGAATGGGTTTTTCGAGTTCACAAGAATAACAGCGCCGCGGAAAATACCTAGTAGTTGGCTTATCACACATGGTCAAGAGTCGGAAAGTAGCACTGCTGCTACAAGAGGAGCAGAGACTGTGGTGCCCGATCAAAATGGAAACTCGAGTGAAGAGAAAAAAGGGGATTGCATTGATGATCCCTCGGCCTACATTTCGCAAGATGCGGATTTGCTCATCGCAACACGATACGATCCCGTCTTCTTTCTCCTACCAACATTACATCCACTAACAACGAACGCTCAACAAAAGAATATGTTCCTGTCAGACGAAGACTACCTCGACCTACTGGAATCTACATCTCGGCAATGGAAGGATGTACTTCGAGATCCACCTACCAGAAGCAGAGTCTCTAAGACCATAGAAACGATCAGCGATATCGTTGAAGCAGGAGAAGAGAAAATGTACCGCTGCTCGGATCAGAAGATAATGGGGCTATTGGTCACGCGAGCGAAGAGCATGGTTGAGAAGGGCATTCCCGCGTCTATGGAAGATCGATTCGTTTCCCGGCCCCTCCAGGCGCCTTCCAGAAGGGTTCCGGTTCCGAGTCTCGAGAAACAGTCATCTTCCAGCTCGGAGGACAAAGAATCCGTTCCAACCCTCGAATCGCAAGCTTCAACGGTTGCCACGCCATCCGAGTCCGTCGACTCTCAGAGCACGGTTTCGACTTCACAATCAGCTAGCACAGCTGCGACGTCCATCTTGTCCGAACAACCCGAGCCGCCAACACCGGCTGAGACGGAGACACCCGCATCAATTGTCCACCTGCAGCGCCTCCGTGTCGCTCTAGACCTTCTGCTGACAAACGTCCCACTTCCACTCTGTACACATTTGAACACCCAACTGTCCTCTCCTTCATCTCCGATCGACTTCGCCCCCCTCACCTCTTATCTCTCCCACGTCGCCTCGCTCCGTGCGGAGGTCGTAGCGCAATCGAGCTTCGCGGATAACGTGAGCCGCAAACGGGCGCTCGACGACAATGAAGAGGCGGCGGATCGGCGAGCAGAAAAGAAGCGGAAGAGCGAGGACGAGGAGAAGAAGCGGAAGACGGAGAGCCGAGGAGTAAAACAGCTGCGGAAGGTGGATACGAGTGGCATGAAGAAGTTGACGGGGTTCTTCAAGAAGGCGCCGGCGAAGGGTTGAACTCTGATCGTGATGCAAGCTGTTGGCTCATGCGAAGCTTCTGATTGCATATGGACGAGGGAGATACCGCATCTTCTGTCAGTCGACGCAGGATCCGACACTAGCCAAACTACACGAATCACTGAAGACGAAACCACGGAAACAAGGCGTGACTGTCGCTTGGATTGTTCCAATCTATCAATCCTTATGCTACATTGTTCTGGAATGACCGGCTAATCCACATCTCCTCAATAAGCCGTCACCATCCCGCGTCACGCCCACTCAATGAATGATGAAGCAGTTCCATTTACTAAAGCTCATCAATACCAATCGGTGCCGGAGTATGCAGTGAGCTCACCTTCGTGGGGTTGCAGGGAGTGCACTCGCAGGATGGGTCACAGTTTCCTTTGCCTCCTGGGCAAGAGGTGCAGCTGCTACAGGTCGCGTTAGTGATGGGTCCTGGTTTAGAGCCTGAAGCTTTGTGAAAGCTAGATCAAATGTTCATACCAATCGCCGGGCATTGGGACGGGTTGAATATGGATTCGGGTGTTTAAATTTCGATGATTGATGGACTGAAGGTTTGCTTCGAGCTGAGTTGGATGTTGATGACCATGAGAAGTCAATTTCCAGAGTTTATGGCATTTATATATCTTTCAGCTTCAGAAATCCATCATTTCGTCAGAACCACGACATGCTTGTTCTCATCGAGTCATCTGTTCAGCTTGCCTGTCCCTGGCGTTCCTTCTGACATCAACACTTCCTGGACAAGCAATGATAAACCTGGGAATGCGCATCTTCCAAAAATCCGGTTTCTGGGTCCCAGACAGAAATGATGGGATGAATTGTTCCGTCGACCCCGCGGATCAAACAGGGTTAAGTCCCATGGTTTATACATCGCTCTGTTTGGTAATCGGAATTCGGAGCGGATACAAGATCGAGCCACTGGATCACTCGAGCAGGGTGGATGGGCGATCATACGGACGATGCAATCCAAACATGCATCATTTATGAAAAGCAATCCGGATTTCGTTAGTAATGCGAGGATCCCATCTGACCACCTCCGTGTTCGTTTCAAGCCCTTCAAGGTCAAGATAAAACCAGTGGTCGCCTATTCGATCACGACGAGCAACAGGATATTGCACTCGCTCTCGGCTAGACAAGAATTAGAGCATTGAAAATTCCAAGGGGGTATATCCTTCCACCATTAACTCGCTCAACACTAGCTCCAAGCATCAGCAAACCAAAAATATACAAGCCCTCTTTAAAAACTACTCGGGAATACGCCCTTAAACTGACAACTAACGTCTCAGCATTAACGAGGTGTGTTGGCCAATTCCGCCGAACCAGGATTCGGACTCGGCACCGCTGCCGGCGATATCTCTGCCAGTTCAGCGCCTCGGCTCTGCCCGCTTCCGTCCGGAGTCAATTGCGCATTTACCGGCGTCGGAGGCGAGATGTTGGGCGCTGGCAATTGCACCGACGCCCGCTGCCAGTGCATAGCTTGTTCTGGGATCGGCTGCAGCGGGATCTGGCCCGCATTCGCCCCATTCGGCATGCCTTGTATCTGGGAATTATACATCTCCGCCAGTGACCCAGCTTGTCCCGGTGGAGGCGCCATATACGACGTCGGCTGCTGTTGCCCCGGGGGCCCCGGAGGGAAATATGCATTCGGGGGCATCTGCCCGGTTGGCATGGATGCCGGGACAGGGACCATTCCGGGCGGCGGTTGCGCGTAGGTCGTGAACTGCGGTTGCTTATACATGCTCATGTGCTGCTCGTTCTGCATATGTAGGAGTTGCGCTTGTTGATTGCCCGCCTGGGTGATGAGGGCGGCGAGGCGCTGGCGTTTGTGTTTGCGGCGGCGGTCGGTGTCGACGCAGGCCCAGACGAAGAGGATGAAGTGGATGATGCTGGGAGAGGGTTAGATGCGGTTTGGTGACGGGGATGGGGGAGGGGCGAACGTGAGGATAATCTTGATCGCTGCGGCGCCGATGGTCAGGTCGAACAGGTCCTCGTAATCCACGAGCAGCTGGATGAGTGCGGCGGAGAGTAATCCGCCCCAAATGATCAGATCGAGGCCGACGTGAGCGCCTGGATGGATACCCCGACCGTTCACGCATTGTGTAATGAACTCGGCGACGTTCCAGATTATGGACAGAATGGCCTACGCTGCGATCAGCCTATAAACCACCCAGGAATGAATCGAAACATACGAATGTGTAACTTTCGGGAGATACCCAGATCCCCTCGTAATCGTAGGAACATTCGTTAACAAGAGTACCGTAGTAATGGCAAGAGTACCGGTAGCCGTTCCGACTGAAAGCAGCCCCTTGCAGCGCAACGGCGATAATCGCACAGGTTACTGCTAGCGATCGAAGGGAAGTCTTGAATGTGCGTTGAAGTGGACTGCTTTTGTATGGACCAGTATCTAGAGGCTGTCCCACGGCCGGCGTGTAGGGAGGTACTTCACCCATAGTCGCCATGGTTCGAAAGTTGACAGAGCAGTGACAACGGTCCGAACGGACTGGGGGATTGGAGCACGACGGCGAATATTAAAAAGGTTAACACTCAAGAAAAATAGGACTACAGAGGTCTCAACATCATCCGACAGCGAAAGAACGAACAGACATCGAAAATACCAGTGAAGAATCAGGTCTTAAGTAGCATTAACTCCTGAAGGATCAGGCAGTGTTTCCGGTTCTGTACGTATCATGCTTGATGCTTGCAGAGTGATCAGCGTATCCATGCGCTTGTCCATTCCGATCTATTCTCATTGGATCAACGCTGCCTCTAGACATGGGCTCAATGTTACCATCCGTTAGTGTTCGTCGTGCTCGGATACGGGGAATGCTCAGTGAAACGGAAATGGACCCAGGTTCGGAAAGGATTCGCGGTTCAATCTCAAGGTAAAGTACTAACTACTGTTAACTTACTAACTACTAACTAAGTTAAGCCAAAAGTCTGCGCACAGACCCCATTCTCAGCTGAATATCTCTACACCCACCCCTTACTTTGACAATCAATAACTTTACCAAAATGAGGTCTTTTGGCACAAAAATAAGTGGTAATCGAGGGCCTAATAAGGAGTTATCGGCCGCTTAAAGAGTTGGGATTGTTCAGGCTGCTGAAGATGGGAAACCAAAGACTGAAATCGCGCGGAACTTTCGCGTCTCTAGAAGCGCGGTGTATGGGACTCTAGAGAGGTGGGAAGAACATCAAACCACCGTATCTTTACCCCGTGAAGGGTGTCCCCATAAGCTATCACGCCCTGACGAACGGCATATCGTTCAAATCGCGCGTCGATTTCTTAAAATGGAGTATGGAGAGCTCCTCGCAGGTATTTCGTACCTCCGCATTTCTAGGAAGACTATCTACCGAACCCTTAAGAAATATCACCTTACCAAATGGCGAGCGAAGAAGAGGCCTTACCTGAAGCCCCACCACGCAAAATACCGCCTCCGATTTGCCCACGAATTCCTTAAATTCGACTTCTCCCGGACCCACTCCACGGACGAGTGCTCGTATGAGAAGGGGGCGGGCAGTAAGCAGGTATGGGTATGGCGACTGTACCACGAGGCATATGATCCGCAAATGGTAGAGCCTAAGGCCTCTGGCAAGGCCATTCACAGATGATATGGGGCTCAATCTCGCGTGATGGGAGGTCAGGCCTGGTGATCATGGACCGCGACGAAACCTCCGCAAGACAGGGCTATTCCGCGAAATCCTACATCGCTACGTTAGAGGAGGGACTTCTCCCTACGTACGAACCCGGGGATGTTGTTATCCAGGAGAACGCAAGGATCCATGCGGCTAAAATCACCCAAGAATGGCTGGAGACGCACGGCATTTGGGTCATCGATTGGCCGGCCAATTCCCCAGACATCAACCCCATCGAGCACATATGGCGTCTGTTGAAATCAAAGGTCCTAGAGCTGCACCCTGAATTGAAGAATGGGCGCCTCGGAGGAGGCACGGGAGGCCATGAATGCGGCGTTAAAGGAGGCGTGGTGGGCGATCCCTCAGGAGACGATCCGAGAGCTGATCGACTCAATTCCGCGACGTCTACGGGCGGTAACCAAGGCAAAAGGGTGGCATACGAAATATTAGATATTTCCCAATTAAGAAATCAAAAAATTAGACTGAATTTGCATTTGTATGTGTTTTGCAGCGTATCTCAAGATACGGTGTATGGCGATCAGATTTGGTGAATGGTGATTTTGGGGGGTGTGCACAGACACATGTCTACTTATTGTAACCAGTGGAGCGTGGAGGATCGGCGGGATATGAATTGAGAAACAAGCCTTTTTGGAAGTCTAGGCGGGTCTTGGTACGGGGAATTTTTATACTGGAGCAATAGAAATTAAGAAATCAGGTGGGAACTTCGATAACCAAAGGGCGCGTCGCTCCAGATAAGACCGGACCGCCCCGAGCCGAGTGGAGATCCTAAGGTGGAGTGGATAAATGCAGATGATTTCCAAATCAAACAACATCATGTCTGCAGTGCGCATGGCACCGAGATTGGTTTCTGATAGGCGTCGCAATTCATGGATCATGGACAAGAACGCCCCAAACGCACACTGCTGAGATCGTGGATTTGTAATCATCAAGTCAAGATATTATTTCGAGCTACCTTACCCATCAAAAATCAGTCACCTAAATGACGGCATGGCTGATGGCGTCCAATGCCTTACTCTACTTAGGAGCCCGAGCTTTAAGAGTCTCCCTATCCAATGCCGTCACAAAATAATCCCCAAACAAGAACGCAGTATTCTCGTCGCCATACTCCTGCTGGGTTCGACGGTGGATATTCTGGACGCTACATTCCAGCGCCATCCCCGTTAAGCCCTCTTCATTCAGGACCTCCTCGACGGCCCGGACGATTGTCGACGGCGGCGTCACAACGTTCGTCGGTGCTGCAGCCATGAGGGCCGGTGTAAGGCCGGTATCGACTAAGCCTAGCCTTATGTCAGCAGTTTGAACGACACACTGTCGGGGATTTAGCAAGTACCTGGGCAGAGGCAATTCACGGTGATGGGCTCATTCCTCTTCGCGAGCTGCGCACTCAAAGCACGAGTGAGGCCGACAACCTGAATCCGATCAGCACGATGCTCTGCAGGGCGGTCAGGGGATTTCATACTCCATGCTTCGCGGCTGTGTACAGTGGGATCCCTGTCCCGGGGAACAATCCACACATGCTCGAGGTGAAGAGAAGCTTTCCACCCTTCGATGGATTCTTCCGGAAGTAGTGGAGAGCGAGATATGCACCGTAGACCATCGCATCCAGGCATACGGTCATGACATCGATATTGGGCTTGGGTGGCGGTGCGTCGTCTGCCGCTTCCACCGGAGCGTAGAAGTCGATCCGGTCGCCGATTCCCTGCGGATGATGAGTACTCGGAGACAAAGACGAGGCGGAGGGCATACAGCGTTCTGCCAGACAAAATCCAGTCGATGGAATTTCTTCCACGTTGTCTCGAATGCTTTAGCATGTTGGTCGTAGTTAGCGGTGTCGACATGGAAGAATTGGACTTGGTCTCCTAATTCCTTCGCAACTGCTTCACCTGTCGCCTTGTTGTAATCAAGAACGGAGACATTCCATCCAAGCTCGACTAGCCTCTTCACTGTTGCGAGGCCCATTCCAGATGCACCTCCGGTGATGAGAGCAACCTTTGTGCTGGATTCTCCATTGCCAGCCATGATGTGAGATATGAGACAGATTTTGATTTATTAGGTCTGAGTATAGTTTGAGGGAATTGTTAGTCCAGTACGTATAGACATATTGAACGACATCATAGCATATATGTCATGCTATGCACATAGAACCCCTCATACACTGAGGTGCTCCTCAACAGTGGCACAGTTAGCCCTCGGTTTCGGTTCAGACTCATTCAGAGCAGTAGTACGGAGGACCAAATACGACAATAAAGAATCTCCCACTTGATGGAGAGGATCACGACTGAGAGTGGAGAATCAAGCAGCCCTAGACCCTGATTGGGCAGAAGTTGAGTGCAACACATGCATCGGCTTGCAGGTCTGGGGCAGTGGCTCGGCTAGAGTGCGGATGCTGAGGAAGTTAGTCAAGCATGGGGTATACTCAGACCCGGCTACCAGCATCAAGATGGTTGCACCGGATTTTGTTTGCCCCTTTGCTCATCTAAGTATAGCGTGAACCAGAATATATGCTCGGGATCCTTCTCATCAAGCTTCGTCGAGGCGGGGTCAAACCGCCTCAAACGACCCATCCACCGAGCTCCTGCAGATGATGAGTTTTCAAAGAAGACTTGGGTAACAAAGACTGAACGGTGGCCAATGAACAGAAGCCGTAAGAGAAAATAATTATAGAGGATACCAGATTCCATCAGACTATGTTAGGCGAAGAATGTACACATTGGACAAGGAAAACGATATCCGTAGGTTACGGTTCGGTCCGGATAGAGCAAGCGAAGCGTATGTACGGCACGACGTTACATTTGACATCAACTGGAAATAATCCATAAGATCCTAGCTGGTATATCCGAATCCATGGAGTTTCCTGGAGGCCAGAGTCAAAGGGGAGTTAGAAATCCATCTGGATAGTAGAAAAGGATTGTACGTACGGAGTACATAGAAGTGGTTGGAGGTTGTCGTCATCTCTCCACTTTGTATACTCTATGGATGCCCCAGTCCAATCACATGGCATAATAAAGCCAACTGAACCTTTCAACCACCACCCCAAGATCAGATATCAGTCTTCTTCACCATCTTCATATTAACTGATCCTGATTAATTCTCCTAATATCCCACGCTGAAACCACTGACAACCGACTTGGAACTCCGTGTACTTGAACGACATCCGTCAGCTGCGCCCATCCCATACGCAATCAGCCTCCCCGCTCTCGACATGAGCTGACCTGGGGAGTGCTTGTATGGCAGCCCTCGGTGAGCATTCCAACCCGAAAGCACCGAATACAGACTGATCTCCAAACAAGACACGCCCTGGCTGGAACAGATGTCCTTTCCTTCCATGCCTAACACCACACAAGATGCCTCCACCCCATCCACCGGCGACCCCAACCCTCCCACTTTCGCCGCCTTCTCACCGAATCCCCTAGGCCACGGCGCCCTCAAACAGCGATCCACCATCCTCGTCCACCAGAAATCTCCGCTCCTCGTCGCCACACCTCCACAAATCACCCGCGCGCTCGCATATGCATACCCGTTCCTCTCCCCGCTGAACCGCGCCGCCGCCCTGCTCTCATGGACCTCCCCCGATCCGTGGGAGAGTTTTCTCCTGCTCGCCGCATTCTGGGCGATCACTTTATACGGTGACCACATCCTACGATGGGCGGGACCGATCGTGTTGATCACCGGCCTGATCTTCGGAATGTACCTTCGGCGCTACTCTCCTCTCTCCACGGGATACACCGGCGCGAAAGGGCAGGGCAGTCGCGCCCGCTCCGATTCCGACACGCGCCACCACAAGAGCCTCGACGAGATTCTCGATACCCTAAACATCTTCACCTCGCGGTGTAACATCCTGCTCGATCCGTTTCTGCGATTGACGGACTTCCTCTCCACCCAACGAACGGCGACCTCGGCCACCACACGGCCCGCGCTCACGACATTATTCATCCGCCTCCTTCTAATCACCCCGATATGGTTCGGCCTCACCCTTCCGCCACTTTACATCATCACCACCAAGCGCATAATCCTCTCAGTCGGCACCGTCGCGCTTAGCTGGCATTCCCGGCCCGCCCGCATCTCCCGCGTAATCCTCTGGCGCTCCCGCCTCATCCGACGGACATGCACCGCCCTGACCGGTCTCCACTTCAGCAACCCGGAACCATCCCCCAAAACCACGCAACCTACCGCCGCCAATTCTACCAAATCGACCAAAAAAACCGCCAACGACGTTGCCGCGTCGCTGCTCCTCAAACGCGACCCGGCAGCCCCGTCCATCCGCTTCACGTTCGCCTTGTACGAGAACCAGCGGCGATGGTTGGGGATCGGATGGACGAGCAGCATGCTGGCGTATGAGCGGGCGGCGTGGACGGACGAGCATCTGAACTCGGCACCGAACAAGGACCGGTTCGAGCTGCCGGAGGTGGACGGCGGGCATGCGGAGTGGCGGTGGGTGGATCCGGAGTGGCGGGTGGAGATGAGCTCGGAAGTGAGTCCGCGGCGGCGAAGGGGGGAGAAGGTGGATGATGAGGAGGAGAAGGAGGGGTGGATTTATTACGATAATAAGGTAAGCGGCCATTTTATCCCCGCCGTCCTTGGATTCATGCACCCGGTGTCTCACACACCGATCAATAACTAACCCTTCTTTCTACAGTGGCGCGATCCCCGCCGAGGCCGCGACTCCTGGGGCCGCTACACCCGCCGCCGCAAATGGTGCCGCGACGCCGAACTTGTCGAGATCACCCCGGCCCCAACACCCACCTCCGGCACTAAACACTCCCGCACCCCATCCGCGCAAGCAACCTACTCCAGCATCAGCACCTCGCTCGCCGAGCTCCCTGGCTCCTCCCCCTCCTCCTCAACGCTCGTGAACTCCACGCAGTTCCCGTCCACCGATGGCGCCGGCGCCGGCTCGATGACCGGGGCGAGCGTGGGTGGGAGCACAGGGAGTTTAGGCGCGGCGGGGAATAGCCATAGCACGCCGGACGCGACGAAGCGGAAGGGGTGGTTTCGGCGGACGAGCCGGGCGGCGAGCGAGAAGACGGGGAGTACGGGGAGTGCGCACGGGACGGGGACGGGGACGGGGAGTAGCGAGCGGAGGGAGAGGGAGGAGGAGGATGAGGCGGTGCCGATGGGGAGGAAGACGGTGGAGCAGCCGGGGGATTGGGGTTATGGGGAGGATGTGCGAATGGCGTTGGGGTAGTGAGATGGGAGGGGGAATGAGGTTCGGGAATACCCGATTGTACTGTAATTACATTGTTTGAGAAGCGAATTAGCTATGACATTTTGCAATGGTTTGCGTGGCGCGATATCGGTAGCGCCTATTGAAGTGAATCTGAATGGGTACTACAAGGACACTCTCATCGTCCATCACTACCTATTGTCACATCAATGATGTCACGATCATCCCTCTCACAAGCACGCCCGATTCCATTCTACAAGCTTAGGAATACGTCTCTGCATTCAGTCTAGATTCAATATACACAACGAATATAGCTAGCTACCCGCCGCCCGCTCTCCGCATTCCATGTTTTCTTTCGATTTTCGGTCAATTTGTCGGTCTCGTAGGGCAATGCATAGGAAACGTCAAAGAAGGTCGAACAGTCCGTCGTCCAGCTCGCCCCGGTGCATGTTATCGTCGGTTGGAGGTAGCAGGTTCCGACGGGTCTGATGATTTGGCGAGGTCGCTTCTCCGCGAGGTGCAGGTCGTCGTGAGGAGTCGTTCGTTGCCCCGATATGGATGAAAGTTGCCACGATCGCGGTGCCATGTCGGGTGGAATCAGAGGATCGAGGACGAGTGGCGAGGGGTGCAGTGCATTTGATTCTAAAACGCGTCAGGTTCCGTTCCAACCAGTCCAGCTCGTGCTATCTAAAGAGGACATACTAGCCGCAGCTGCATGCTCCCGGAGCGCACTGGCAGCTTCCACCACAGCAGTTGGGCTTTCCACAGGAAGAAGACATGTTGATTAGTTGGATGATGAGAGTATTTCTCGCGTCTGATTGATCGATTCAGAAATGCTATTGTGATTGAGGTTTGTAGGTGTGCAGGTGGTGAGGTCTGACATCAGATACGCTATCGGAACGCGGGGTTTCTGTCCTTTAAATAAACAAAGGCGATGCTGCTTGCCCCTCACACCTGACAAGGCTAAACCCCACTTCGAAAGGATCGAACCAATCAGCGGATCGGATCTTACTGATAAATGGGTCTATTGAGAATTTGAGGCGCCTCTCTCAGCTTGCTCACACGCACAAATCACTCGCGGCACTTGTGCGGCAGCCTAGCAACCACATTGGGGTTCACATTGACTGTTCTCACGAGATACAGAGTCCAAACCACCGCTGCCGCAATGCTTGGGGCGCTTGGGACCGTTCAATTCCGACATGGGAACGGCCCGCTCGACCGGAATAGCGCGACGTGAGCACGTTTTGATTTGGGTAGATGGAGCGACGCCGTGTGTCAACGCTGGCGGGGTGAGCAAGTTAACGCGGGTGAGGACGATGATGGAGGGTCAGACGGGTGAGCTATAGGCTGCGCAGGCGTGGGTGGATGAGCGGATTAGCAGATTGGAAGAGCAAGGAAGTCAGTCCACTGAATCTGTGACAGGAAGAGGGGACATTCCTTCGTTCCATCGCTGCTGTTAGATACTGGAGGTACGTACCTGCGCTGGGCTGATATCCTTGGCTGGGGCTGCGTGCGCATCGTGTCGTACGAGGTGCTGGTCGTCGCACTTGCGGGGTTTCCGCGATGCAGATCGGGTCACAGGTTCAGTAGTTTGATGGCTTGGGAGCTCGGTGTCCGATCTCTTCCGTGCTTCCGCCCCATGCGTGGCGGTTATATGAATCTGTTATCTCATCGATGGACATGCCTTCGACCCTAACGCCCACACAGAGGAAGCCTTGACAGACTGTAAACGATAGACGTTCAGTGGTAGAGCAACACTCTGGACTCCATGATACCTGTAATTACTAACTATTTTAGTGATAACTAGATATGTAGGTTTCTATGCGAAGGACGCAAACTTTCCCTTGGGGATAGCTTGATGATCCAGACCGTACTTCGCCTCATGATACAGCCCATCAGTGCCCACTAAGCCGGACTTCTTGAAGTCATTATCCATTAGATCCACAAGGCGTGTCCTCTCCATCAAACCCCTTCGAATCCGCCATCGTAGCAGACTGAAAGAACCCCATCTGCTGTACCTTAGCGTCGCGCATCATCTGATGCCGACGCCGCTGATCTGCCTCTCTCCAAAGCGGGATCTCAAATTTCGCTGGGAAGAACCCAGCGTACTCCCAGTCAATAACTCTCACGATCTCGAACGTCAAAGGATCCACGAATATGTTGTGAGGTCCAAGGTCATTGTGGCAGAGATTATATACTTCGGCATCCCTTTCCATTCGCGGCCATGCCTGATGATTGCGTGGGCTATATAGTGAGGCTGTGGGGATCACTGGCAGATTAACGTCGACGCTCCCTACGAAGTTGCGGCGAAGGTCACGAAGTTGGGGGAGGATGGTCGACTGGATTTGCTTGTCAACTTCTGTGATGGCGGTCTCTTGATCAGCGGGGTCCACGTCGTCCAGCAATATCGCATCGTTCGGAGCCAAGGACGTTTTGAGATGCACTAGCCCGTTTTCCTCGTATATACCCAATAGGGTCGGCACGGGGATGGTTGTCTCCGCGGCGATAAGCTTCAACGTGGCAGCTTCGTTACGTAGTCGTTCGGGGACTAAGAGCACCACTATGGAGTCCCCGTAGATGTTGTTCCCGATCTCATCGGGGTGGTTCTGCCGCTTGATGAAGGTGTGTTGGGTGAAGTAGTAGGTGGTAAGGGTGAGCTTGTAGGAAACGAGGAGGGGGTCGTCCTGGGAGAAATGCGGGGGATATTTTTCAGGGATATATTGGTCGTTTGCCCTGATGCTTTCGGAGAGTTCGTGGAGGGCTCGCAAATGTGGGCTGAGGGTCTCCATGGTGTGAAGTGTAGCTTGTCATAATTAGCTGAGTACACGGGTCGAAGTATGTTGATACTTTGACTGAGGGCGAGGCCCTGCTCCCGATAATGAGCCAGTTTGTGTATCGTGAAAGGCGGCATCCATTAAAGCAGACCTTGTATCCTTGACATCATCATATTCTAGAACGAGTTCCCGGCCTAGCCATGATCTGGAAACAATAATAAACCAGCTCATGGCATCAATTTAATTGATTAATACCTTCTCATCCAGATACGACCAATCATCAACATTCCGAATCTCCGGTCCAGATCAAACATGTCGACCTCCCTTCTCCGCATCCAGTGCCTCTGCGGCTCCTCTGCCTCGACCATCTCGCTCCCCTCATCTTCCCTCCCACTCCAAACCTACCTCTGCCACTGCAACATTTCCCGCCACATTTCTGGCTGCCTCTGCAGCTCCTACGCCCGCTACCCACCGCTCTCGCAAACCCCTAGACCCGACCTCTCTGCCCTCACGGCCTATCGCTCCTCGGACATTCTCACGCGATATTTCTGCACGACATGCGGAACGCATATGTATCTCGAATACGACGATGACGGGCACTTTGAGATCGCGACGGGGCTGCTTGCTGGTCTAGCTGTGGACCCTGATAGGCCACCGATGTCTATTGTCAAACATGTCGGGCATATGTGGATCGAGGATACTGAGGACGGAGGGGCATCGGATTGGATCTCAGACCTTAATGGAAAGAGTGCGGAGAGGTGGATGAGAGGTGCTAATAGTAGTCCGCCAGCGTCAAGGGGTTGGTCACAAAGGTCATTGGGCGACGAGAAAGATAAACCTTCAGAAAGAGAAGATGACACCGGGATGTTGTTTGCCCGCTGTTACTGTGGCGGGGTGGAGTTCGCTATCTCTAGACCAGACTCCGAGTCGTGTGTACATGACGGCACGGCCGACTTTCCAGACTTGCTGGTGCCATATAATTCCGAGAAGTCGGCGAAGAATCCCGATGGCAAGCCGTGGTGGCTGTCGAACGACGGACGGAGATACACAGCAGGTACTTGTGCGTGCGACTCATGTCGGCGCGCTGCGGGGTTCGAGATTGTCGAGTGGGCGTTCGTGCCCGCAGGAAACATCATGGTCCCGGAACTAAGGGACGCAAGCGAGCCGCCGATTTGGAGGAAATATGAAGTGGGACGAGAGTTTGGTACGGGTCTGCTGCAGAGCTTTAGTAGTTCGGATAGGGTTTTTCGTAGGTTCTGTGGAGGGTGCGGAGCGAATATCTTTTGGGAGTCATATAACCGCCCGTACATCATTGACGTCGCAGTAGGGATCCTTCGTGCCCCTGAGGGTGCGAGAGCTGAAACTTGGTTGGAATGGGTGACGGATCGAGTTAGTTTCTGCGAGGAGGGTGCTAATCCGGGCCTCGTTTATGACCTGACGAGAGGGTTAGAAGGATGGGGTAAGCGACTAAGCTTAGTATCTATGATTCCCTAATGATAATATCATCATCGTAACCGTTGCCAACCCACTCGCACTATTACTGTGTTGTCAAGTAGTTAATATAGTTGTGGGCGGAAGTTTTCAGTCCAGTTGAAGCAAACTACTCTCTGCCTACTACCGTATGCTGACGCCACAGTTAAAAGCAGGCCCAACAAGAACGCCCTTGTTTTGTCGCCAAAGTTTAGCCTCTGTATGCCCAAACGCCCATAACTTCACCGCTGGTGCGGTCCAGCATGGCTCAGCAGAGAGATCTGTCATAAACGCCGAACGCACACCAGATGCATCTTTTAGATGACGCGGATCATTTGCTTCAGGAGAAGTTGTAGGACTGTAGTGTGTGAATATGATAATCTCCTTGTGCGGTTCCGACTTGCTAATATGCAGAAACTGCTCATTCAACCAAGCGAGTTCGGAAGCATGTGCGGCCTTATGGTCCTCCACAGTCCAATCCTCGACCCACTCAAAGTCGCTGACGAATAATTGCACAGATTGCGCTTGCTCGGGAGATATGGCAGAGAATAACGTGCAACCTAGGATAGTTACATTATGACTGATGTCGAACCGTCTTTGGTCAAGGAATATGAAGCAGCCCAGTGATGGATCGGATCTGCGGCGGCGGGAAATGCTCTGCGAAAAAGAGTGGAATGCAGATTTGGCTGTGGTATAGCTAGTGTCATATGCTTCATGGTTTCCAATTACAAAAAAGATAATTTCGAATTGTTTGAGTTGCTGCGAGAGAAATTCAAAAAGGCCGATGTCGGACGCCAATCCGATGTCCCCTAAGAGAGCTAGATATGGACATGATGGAGGAATGGTAAATTCGAAATATGTAGGACGTGTGGAGGGGGTTTCAAGGTGGAGGTCGGAGAGGCGAGGAGCTCCATTGAGGTATGGGTGTGGGACTTGGGAAATGGAGGGAAAGGTTATGTAACGAAGATCGAGATAGAAGCGGTAGCCGGTAGGTAATAGGGATTAGGGAGCAAAGCAATCGTCTGGACAGCTGTTTCGTTCAATATCCCACTTTAGTGGATTTTCTGTGGACTTTATTTGGTTTAAAAGATCGCCGACTGTGACGCCACAGAGTATAGACCAAAGGCACGTGATGCGCGAATCAACTTTGAGATTTTGACAGAAACGATTCACTGTTCCACGATAACCACTAAACCACTTGTAAACGTGGAATTTCCTTTCAACAAGTACTCCTCCGAAGGTATATCTACGAAGGATTCATTGTCGATAATAATCTGCGATGAAAGTCATCTTGAAGCTAAGTTCTTGACGTTCTTCGGTTGACATTCCCGCACACGAGACTTGAAGTTCGCCATTGCAGCGCAGGTGATTGCGACTTCATCCAGAATTTCGAAAAGGAAGTCGCTCAAGGCACCAGCGCACACCAACCATCAGAACATCGTCACCTGATCATCACAGCGTCTTCCTTCAGCTCTACGGAATTCCCTGAAATCATCACTATGGCAGATTCTTATCGCCCTCCTCGGAAAGCTCCCACAGGTGCGCGAGACAACAATCCTCATCCTAAGAAGCGTGGAAAGAAGAAGACCCAGAAACCGCAAGGAAAGCCCAAGAAGGCCAACAACAACATGAGCAACAACGACATCGGCCAACAACAAAGCTTTCAAGTCCGGGGAGCCGCAGCATCGGATAACTACCGTCCTTCACAGTCCTCCAACTTCCAGAGCAGTTACCGACCAAGCCTTGAAGATCGCGTCACCAATGAGAGTCGACGACCGCGAACCGATAACTATCGTCCGAATGCCGGTTCTGCACACGACTTTGGGAACCATAATGATGGCTTCCAGTTCACCTTCGAATCGATCCAACAGCAGACGTTCGCGCCGATGGAACCGTCTGACCCAAATTCCCACAGGCGCCGATATGACGATGGCAGGAGGCACAACCAGTCCCGAGCAGCCCGTCCGAATTTTGGTGGGCGGCCGAGGTTCTCCGCGGATCGACGCGCGCTGATGACCACGAAGCGCGAGACTACCCCGGAGCGCTTGACGGGAATGGCCGGCGGCCCTGCGTCGTTCCGCAATGTAGATAATCTGTCCGAGTCCGAGGCGTCGATGGAGTTCGACTCGGATAGCGGAGATGTCGCAGACCTGAAGCAGGACCAGCCGTCGAAGAAGAGGGTTAAGCTCTCCGAAGAACCCACCAAACCGAAATGGTCCAATCCGGATCCGTACACTTCCCTCCCACCGCCTGACGCGACGGCGCAGGGGAAACGCAAGGATGTGGTGCATCTGATCCGCAAGGCGAAAATCGCCGTGGAGAATGAGCAGGCCGGTAGAAATGAAGTCTCACAGAATGCGGATTTCATCTCGCTGAATTTCGACGATGAGGACGAGGGATGGAAGGCTCCGGTATCCCCGCCTCCCCCACCTCCCCCACCTCCTGTTCACGGCCTTCCTCCAAGGCCGCCGCCTCCAACTGGTCCACGAACCATTCCTTCTGCGGCGTCCCTCAGCATCCAAATTCAACCAACCAAGGATACATTCAAGGACCGCAGGCAAGAGGCCCGGCAGAACTTCCGAGACTTCGAAGATGAGGATGAAGAAGAGGAATATGAGCCTCCTTTACCTTCAAATTGGCCAGGGCAGAATGATGTCCCTACCAAACCTGCCTTCCCCGGTCGAGAAATCAAGGCCGCAACTGGTGCCAAGCGAGGAAAGCAGAAAGCACAGGTCCCTGATGTAACGCCACTCCATACTGGTAAGAAGCGAAAGCATACGCATGTGGCGGCTGTGCTACCCGAGTGGTGGATCCCTCGTGGATCGGCTGGAACTCCTTGGTGCACCAGGGCCACTGATCACTCCAATATCGACCGCATGGTGGAGTGGCTCCATCTTGAGATGGTCGATTTCTACGACCATGTCAAGCCATGCGTATTCGAGCAGTCTCTTCGGGAAGACCTCGTAAACCGTCTTCGTAAGCACGTCCAGAAGAATAGTGGTTTGCCTTGTGATGTCAAATGCTTCGGATCGTTCGCGCAAGGAACTTACCTTCCCACTGGCGACATGGACATCGTTGTGGTGTCCAAGACATTCGAACAGACAGGCAACCGCGCCTTCGTGATGAACAACTACAAAAAGATGTACCAATTCTTTCGGACGCTGACGCGAGCTGGATTGGCTTCTCATACTGAAAATCAGATCATCGCGAAGGCTCGGGTGCCGATTATCAAGTACGTGGACCCGTACACAAGGCTCAATGTTGACATTTCTTTCGAGAATCTCAGCGGCGTCGTAGCGATCCGAACGTATCAGGATTGGGCCACCGAGTTCCCGATCTTAAATGTCTTTGTTGCCATCATCAAGCAATTCCTGAAGATGCGAGGATTGAACGAGGTCGTCAATGGTGGCATCGGGGGCTTTAGCATCTCCTGCCTAGTCTACAGCTGGCTCAAGTTGCACCCGAAGATCCTCTCGAAGGAAATCATCCCCGAGCAGTGTCTTGGTGAGCTCCTGATGGACTTCTTTGATTTCTACGGCCGCGATTTCGACGTAACTAGCACTGCTATCCAGATGCGGCCTCCTATGTACATCTCAAAGGTAAGTTACCTTCTGCTCCCATCGTTTTCCTTTCACCAATCGCCTGCACCTGCCATCGCTCCCCGCAGTCCGTATTGACACCCTCCAGAACAACCTCATCCTCGGCGGTAACGCCAAAATCAAACCCGAGCGCCTCACCATCATCGATCCCAACAACCCGACTAACGACATCTCGGGCGGCTCCAGTCGTATCTCGACGATCTTCGCCGCCTTCCGCGCCGCTCATGGAGCCCTTGAGGATCGCATGGACGAGCTGCGGAGCATGCCCATGAGCGAGCGGAAGGGCCAGAGCATCCTTGGCGTGGTCCTCGCCGGGAATTATATCACGTTCGAAACCCAGAGAGATCATTTGGAGGATACGTGGGACAGAAGGGGGAGGCGTTAGGGCGGATAGTTTCCCCCTGGAAATTTTCTAGGCGGTGGACTTCTGTGACCACCAGTGGATGTGCTAATATCACTGTATGTGCTTCGGCAACGGTGAAGACCTGTGTCCTTGACGCGGTCTGCGAGTCACTTTGGATGTACCGGCGCCTCCTGGGCACCTTTCGACTGCGGTTTCGATGTTTCGCATGACAGTCATTAGATGGGAGAACCTCACGGATGCACGAATTATCGGATAAATGGTTACGGGTGGGCGGGGTGTTGAACGCTAAAGAAGGCGTTGCTATATGGGCCATCACGGGGCGGACGACATACGGAGTATTGCTATACCAACAGCTGGATGACGGGCTGAATTACGCGGTTCCAACTTCCTCCGAGTTTCTTCCCTGGAGTGCCCTCCTGATTGCTTTTCTAAAATTCCAAGTTCTCAGTCAACCTCCCCCGTGCTACTTGATCTTCCTTTCTGTTTCGAACTTTCGCCTGGTTCGACTCTGAGTCTTCTTCACTTCAGCTTCTTTCGCTCTCTGGAGGGTCTTAGGTTGTTGTGATTAAGTCTTCTGTGGGTGAGAAGTCAATTGGAATGATGATGACCATTCGCCAGAGCATGCTTACTCTCGCAGCGTCGCACTAGCGCTCCGTTTGCATCCCAGGTACGTCGAGCCGCTTCTATCTCCTGTCCTCCATTCTCTTCGTAGATCTGGAACTTTCAGCTAACCTTGCTTAGATCCTCATCCCCTCAACCTACCAGCTCCACAGTTTCACCTGCAAACTCCCATATCCATTGATTCTCCCAATAACGGACCATCCGCGCCTTGACCTGCCCGACTACGTTAACACTAACCACCTCCCAGCAAAGAAAATCTCAGCTCGCTCGAGCACCGTGTCTCCTCCATCTCACGCCTCGCTGTCTCGCCTGCCATGGGACCGGTGTTTCTCACGTAAAACGACCCGGGTAGCTGTGGTGGAGAGAAGTGAGGTGGGTAGGAGACACCCTTTTTCTCAGCCCAGTCGCGCTTTATGCATGGCTGGGGGGAGGGAATTTGTGTCGACATCGGTTGAGCAACATGCTGGTCACTGAGCAAATTTTTCATACAGTGTATCCTGTACAGCCATTAGCAAAATTGGCTTCTTCCCTTGGGGACTCTAGAAGTTCTCAGTGCACCGCCTCTATTACGCTGTGGCGTTTGCTTTAACTATCTGTAAATGGATTACGGGATTAGCGCATAATATTTCGTATACTTTGGTTGCATTCTAATTATTATTTAGTCTGATTCGAACTCTTGCACCGCCATTGCCTGTCTCGCCAATTCTTGCCTTGGGGTCATGGCGTGGTGCAGACCCATTCAATTGCTGGCAGCCCGTTTGCTATCTTCGGAAGGTGGCTCCGATTGTGAGCAGCTATCGAAGACGACGGTCAGATAATTAGAGAGAGGGCGATTCAATCAATAATGCAAAGCTTTCATGCATTCTTGATACTTGCGTTGAACAGTATTGTGGGACACTGGGACGCGGTTAGCCACGCCGATCACTTAGTTAAGTTAATAATAGTTAACTAAGTTAAGTTAGTTAACTAACTTAGTAGTTAGTAGAGTGAGTACATAGTCCGGACCCCCGTAGTGGGTCCATATAAACTTGAGTCAACTTTGGCTAAAACAATACGGATACCTCTTTCCATAGTTAGGGAGTATTCCATAGAGATCGGATTATATGCCTTAGCCTTTCTTCTCGCCTGTGAGGGATGCGCTGATTCGCCATAGCTGTACGGAATAGGCTGTAGCCTTGGCCCTTGGGCAACAAGGCTAAAACAGACGACGTGTGGGAGACCTGGTCAGGTGCATTGCTGGCTCGGAGCATCTGCGTGGTCCCTTGCCAGAGCTGGACATTCAGATCGAACAGTGCAGCGAGGCTGCGCTTTGCGCCGCGCCGTAAAGCTCGATGGTGCTGCAGAAAGCGACGATGTCGAAACACCGTTCCGTCGCACAAGCCTTGCTCCTCAACAACTTCCACACTACTCCGCAATACTCAGTACAGATTATCATATCACCATCTGCCTCACATCTCCTTCCCTTCTCGAAGTCTTAGATTGCCAGGAGCTGCCTTCAGCGAACCGCGAATTTCCACTTTACCGATGCTGAGCGCTTAGCATCGCTTTTGATAAGTCCGAGACTATCAGGCTTCAGCGATAGCGACCCGCAACCGATCAGATATCACGAAAATCGATTGTCCGCGGGAGTCAGATCTCTCCTACCAGGGTTTTGAGTTCGGCCGTGCCTTAATGGTCAGCCAGTATTCTCCAACGATGCCAAAGAGGGAATCAGAAACTCAAACCCATCAAGTTGCAGAAAAGAGAAGAAAGATAGTTGATGATAACGATGGGACCCAACTGGCCACTACTCCTCCACAGCAACACGCAACCTCGCCACTGACGACGACAATCGAGCTCATACGTCTCGATCGAATCAGAGATGCTTTGAACAATAAAAGACTTGTTATTATGGTTGGGGCCGGAGTAACACTGAATGCCACGGCGACTAGGTCAGGCGACATGCTTGGTGAATTGTCGTGGAAAGGCTTGATACAAAATGGACTCAACTATCTCGTTGCAGATGGTCATGTTGAAGAGGACCATCGCAGTTTAAGGTTTGCACGCGACATACTTCAAGACTCTAAGTCTCAGCCCAAGGAACTGCTACAAGCTGCTGGAATACTGAAAGATTTTTTGGAAGACGCCGGTCATCTGCCTACCTGGTTGCATGATACATTTAGCGGGCTCTCTGAACAAGTCAGGCATGCTGACATCTTGAATGTTCTGAAGTCATTCCACGATAAAGGAGCTCAATTGCTCACAACAAACTACGATGATCTTCTTGAGGAAGGCCATTGTAATCTGCCCCGTATTAGGCGGACAAACCATGAGGAACTTCTGAAGTTCCAGAACAGAGATATACGTGGTGTTGTCCATGTCCATGGCAGCTTCCATGACCCTACCGACGTTATCCTAGACACGACTGACTACTACAAGATCAAAACGTCAGATGACGTTCAGAAGCTGCTGAAGACGCTTTGGAATACTTGCACCATCCTGTTCGTTGGCTGCGGATCTGGATTGGAAGACCCAAATTTCAGTGCTCTGTTGAAATGGGCGTGTGAACATCAGAACAATATCCTAAATCGACATTGTCTATTAGTTCGGACCGGAGATCCTCTCAATGTTAAGCCTCTTGTGCGATTACAATTTGGCACAAGCTATACAGATCTTGTTCCTTACTTACAGCGGCTGCTGGAAGACCCCGAGCAATCAGCAGCAGGAGGATCGACCAGGCCGAACCGTAAGTAGCGTCGGATGTGTCCTAGTGTCGAATACGTCTATCTATACCAGTAAATAGAACAGGTATATGTTATCGTGCTATGAGGCGCTAATCTAAAACAGTATATCCCTCTCCCTTCCAAGGTCAAGAAGCCGATAAAGCTGAAAGACCCCAAAAGGAAGTGGACGGTTAGTGCCAACCTCTATCCAGATGTCCATCCGAACTTTGATGGTTAACGCGTCACAGCCTGTCTCCGCTCCCTATGCTTTAGCAACATCCACGCTCGGCGGCAAGACATAGCCGCCGCCCATCCAAATACATGTGACTGGATTTTTACTACCACCGAATATAAGAAGTGGCGGGACCGTACTGACCTACAAAATCATAACGGAGTGCTTTGGATCAAGGGCAAGCCGGGAGCGGGGAAGTCGACGTTGATGAAGCATACTTTAGGCCATCTCGAAAAGACTTCCGTCGACCACTTGATTGTAGCGTATTTCTTCAACGCTCGAGGCGCCATTCTCGAGAAGACTCCTCTCGGCATGCTTCGATCGATTGTCTACCAGCTCGTTGATAAAGAAGCTCTGCTATACGAGCATTTCGCCTCTATCTTTCGCGAGAAGCAGAGAATACACACAGGAGATTGGGTGTGGCGACAGTCAGAACTGAAGGAGTTTATACTCTCGGAAATCAGGCTGTGGAAATCTAAGCCTCTCGTGCTTCTCGTTGACGCGCTGGACGAGTGCAACGAGGCAGATGTGCGAGACGTAGTTGGTTTTCTGGAGTTGCTAAGCATCCATGCTGTTGGATTTGGCGCTCCTCTGAGGATTTGTCTCTCGAGTCGTCACTATCCCAGTGTTAGAATGAAGAGGAGTCTTGAGTTGACGGTGGAAAAGAGTGAAGATCACCAAGAAGATATAGCGAGATATATCAAGGAAAGATTGACGAAAGAGGACGACGACGACGATATAGAGGATTTAGAAGATATCGAGGACGAGATCCGGAGAAGAGCGAACGGAATTTTCATGTGGGTTGTTATTGTAGTCTCTCTACTTAACAAAGCCTACGATGAGGGCCGCATTGAAGCCATGCGTAAGACGCTAGAGGAGGTACCGAGCGACCTCGAGGAGGTGTTCGGCAACCTCTTAAGAAAAGACAGTGAAGATAAGGCCGAGACAACACTCATGCTTCAATGGGTGCTGCTCTGTCAGAGGCTGCTGAAGCCTGAAGAGCTCTTCCTCGCCGTGATGACCGAAATAGCTCCGAAGACGATAGACAAATGGAACCGATCCAAGTTCGCCAGAGAAATTTTCCAGCGACGTATCACTTCGTCGTCTAGGGGCCTGATCGAAGTTCGAAAAGGATATGAAGCATCGGTGCAATTCATTCATCTATCGGTCAACGACTTCCTTCTTCGAAACCAGAGGCTGCAGAAACTAGACCAGACGCTGGGACCGGAACCTATCAGCGCCAGCCATGGCCGATTGTGGGCGTGCTGCTGGTCATATATTGAGCGAGTGGACACTACAGGCACAGGCATGAAGAAAATGAAGGAGCTGAACGACAACCATCCTTTCCTGGGGTATGCGGCGAGGCATATACTTTACCATGCCGACATGGCTCTATCAGAAGGTGTCATCGCAGAGACCATTGTACAGTGGCTTCAAAAGTATAAGGAGTGGTTTAAGTGGTGGAAAAAATTTCTTAGTGCGACTGGCGGTGAGAGTGAGTATCCATATTCGGGCGATCATATGGGTGCGGAATTAGTCTACACGTTATCACTTCGTGGTTATCAACATCTACTCCGATATGTCCTGGCCGAGGGCGCCAACATCAACGCGCAATGCGGGCGCTACGGCAACGCGCTCCAAGCAGCAGCAGTAGGGCTTGGAGGCAACAAGGAGGTGGTCGAACTGCTGCTGGCCCAGGGCGCCGATATCAACGCGCAAGGCGGGGTGCACGGCAACGCGCTCCAAGCAGCAGCAGCAGCAGGGTTTGGAGGCAACAAGGAGGTAGTCGAACTGCTACTGGCCCAGGGCGCCGATATCAATGCGCAAGGCGGGAGGTACGGCAACGCGCTCCAAGCGGCAGGGTATAGAGGCAACAAGGAGGTGGTCGAACTGCTACTGGCCCAGGGCGCCGATATCAATGTGCAAGGCGGGGAGTACGGCAACGCGCTTCAAGCAGCAGCGTATAGAGGCAACAAGAAGGTGGTCGAACTGCTACTGGCCCAGGGCGCCGATGTCAACGCGCAAGGCGGGCACTACGGCACCGCGCTCCAAGCAGCAGTAGTAAGGTTGGGAGGCAACAAGGAGGTGGTCGAACTGCTGCTGGCCCAGGGCGCCGATATCAACGCGCAAGGCGGGAAGTGCGGCAACGCGCTCCAAGCAGCAGCGTTTGGAGGCAACAAGGAGGTGGTCGAATTGCTACTGGCCCAGGGCGCCGATATCAACGCGCAAGGCGGGCACTACGGCAACGTGCTCCAAGCAGCAGCGTATGGAGGCAACAAGGAGGTGGTCGAACTGCTACTGGCCCAGGGCGCCGATATCAATGCGCAAGGCGGGGAGTACGACAACGTGCTCCAAGCAGCAGCGTATGGAGACAACAAGGAGGTGGTCGAACTGCTACTGGCCCAGGGCGCCGATATCAACGCGCAAGGCGGGCACTACGGCAACGCGCTTCAAGCAGCAGCAGTAAGGTTTGGAGGCAACAAGGAGGTGGTCGAACTGCTACTGGCCCAGGGCGCCGATATCAATGCGCAAGGCGGGCGCTACGGCAGCGCGCTTCAAGCAGCAGCGTTTGGAGACAACAAGGAGGTGGTCGAACTGCTACTGGCCCAGGGCGCCGATATCAACGCGCAAGGCGGGCACTACGGCACCGCGCTCCAAGCAGCAGCAGCAGCAGCAGCAACGTATGGAGGCACCAAGGAGCTGGTCGAGCTGCTGCTGGCCCAGGGTGCTAAATGAAAAAGTTGGCCGATGCTCTTTAACAGTGTATAGAGACTTTTCATGATATTTATTTCTAGGTCTCTATTTCATAGAGAGTTCAAGGGGAAAGAGTGTATTTAAGGTGAGAAAAGTGGATCTAGGTCAGTATATCTCACACCTTCTCGAAGCTTCCCATAATTTGGGGCATGCAATTTGAGTGATCATTGTGATGGTCTCAGGCCCGTGGAATGTTCCCCATTGTTTCTATTTGGACATGGTTTAGAGGAGGATAACCTGACTCGCAGACTTGGAAATACTACTATCCAATGTGCCTAGCGCGACTTCCTTTTCTTTTCCACTTTAGCATGACAATAAAGAAAGCTGTTCACAGCACACGTTACATCTAAACCGTCTCGGAGTCGCATGGTTTCAAATTTGCGAGGCAATGAGGCGTTGAGGAGAGGAAACCGAGAGTATTCGACGTTTTAGTTGACAATAGCAGGGATATAACTCGCAAAGTTAGAGGTATCAGTAAGTCTAGGAGAATTTCTGAATAAGGAGAAATGTTCAACGTGAAGCGGCATAGAAGGTAAGAATTAGCGAGGCAGGTAATGGGGCGCAAGGGCTGGAATCAGGGTCATGTGAAGGTGAGGGTTTGAAACGGTGTCTATAACGAAGGGCCACTTGTATCGCAATTTACGCTAACCCAACTGCAGCAGACGCAAACACCAAGGCGTAAAGGAGGCGGTGCAATGAGAATGTCTGGAGTTCGCAGGAGGAAGCAAATTTCGTTAATTAGTGACTGTAGAGTAGTTCCAGCGCCTCCTTTTCGACATCTTGACCCACGGAATCGGCCACGAGGGAAGGAATTGGTGTGTGTAACAGGTGTGTATGGGTGGAACAAAGAGAGTCCAATGTTGAAACTCATACTGCCAGGGGTATAATCATCCTACGAACCATTTTATTGGTTGATTTATTCCAGACTGACCAGGGTGGCATAATGGCCTTGTTCCTAACACTGAATCGACTGATACTCAGAATTCACTAGATGTGCACACAGATTGACAAAACAACGTCTGGAACACATTGGACTAGTCCACTGTATAATATCTTTGCGTGTTGGACGGAAATACCAGGCTCCGCACGCCCGATTTCGCGTTTCCTTTTCCGTCATTAGTCAAAAATCAAAGTAAAGACGATTATTCAGATCATCAAGACTGCAGACAATCATCTTACCAAAAACAACATCCAAGGGGTCTCAGACAACAAGTAGCAAGATGGCCGACTAGGGCGTGATAGGGGCGGGGATGGCGGTGGCAATCGACGAACCGGTCAATTTCGGTGAAGCATGGGAAACTGCTCGTGCGGACATCAGCATCATCCCCATTGACGGCGAACTTCCATCACCGCGGTTCGTAGAGTTTGCTCTATGGGTTGCATTCATTCTGCAACATCCTCCGGTGGATGCATATGTCTACCGTGGTGGGGATTACATTCTCAATGCGAGTTGGGTGGTCCAGATTCTTCGGAACAACTGGTCCCAGCTGCACTACGGCGTCGGCAATCGAAAGCGGAGCACCATCGACAGCTTGCGCGAGTACGTGTCGAATCCGCTCGGTCGACTGGTTGAGCTTGGACGTCTTGAGGAGACGGTGGTGAGGCTCTTGGGTACTACGGACACGACGCTCTGTACAAAGTGGCATGGTCACTTCGGCCACTACCCTGCCTGCGCTGAAGTCGACAGTGGTATCCATCCCGAAGTGTTGCCCCTGACAGGTACGGTGCAGTGCACTAACAACTGTGGCAGGTCTCTCTGCTACTCTTGCGTGGGCCGATCCGCTGCGGTCAAAGACCTCGAGTTTCCCCCTTGGCTCGCCACGGTCTAGATCAAGGCGCAACCGTCAACTGCTGCCTCGAGTGTGCTGCAAGGACCCCTGGCATTTGGGACCCCAAAATGCAAAGCGTGGTTAACTGTCAGTGCCCGCTGATCCCGAAAGATAGCTGTATCTGTTCGTGGTGCAGGATCGAGTGGTGGGAGAATTTGGGGAGGCTAAGGGCGGAGCATGAACTGACAGCAGTCGATATCAACGGCCAGTTCGAGGTTCCGTGCCCGAGGTGTCATGAGCGCCCTGGAAACGTGCCGCTCTGTAGGCTGTGTCTTGTCTGCAAAACGATCATCAATGCCCCAGTGGAAGGACCAACCGCATAGGACCGTCTTGTTTTCGAGGACGGCTTCCTCTTGCGCAAGGAAATTCCATTGTCGCAAGTGCCCTGGAACGCCGACGCGGTACAATACTGGGGACAGACGTATGGTATTCCATTACCTCTCGTCGACCACCCGACCATCCAACCAACGATGATGGGCATGCCGACGCTCGCTGGTGTATGGGGACAGGCAGGGATTGACTACTATACGATAGCGGACGCCCTAGAGGCTCTGGAGGCCGATCCGTCCAGCGGTGACCCCAATCCCGACAACGGTTTCGGAGCCATGGACGAATTCATCAACCTCCTTGACGTCCAGGCAGATGTGAATATTGAGCCTGCCCTTGTGGAAGGGAAAGACATGAATATCGATCCTGCCCTGCTTGAGCTGGACCAGAACCCATCCTGATTCTCTGTTCGATCTTGCAATTTTCAATAAGAGCAAATCGTTACCAACCCCGAAACCTGTCCTGGTACCCTTTCGATCTGCCAATCCCTATAAAGAGCAGATCCCCTGTTTTTGGTCAGTGGTTTTGTTTTTGGCCATGTACAACCATTGCTTTGGTTTCCTTAGGATTTATTACCTTCGAGGTTTTCCCTAGGGCTGGGTAATTGCTTTGATTTCCTAGGTTTTGTCACCTTCGAGATTTTTCCTAGGCCGGAGCAGAACTGCATCGGTTCCCTAGATTTTGTCACCCGAAAGGATTTTCCTAGGGCGGAGCAAAACTACTACTTTATTCTTAGGTTTTGCCATCTTCGAGGTTTTTCCTAGGACTCAGGCGGCGTAGTAATAGAATGGAATATGTCCTTCTCATAAGAAAGATCTGACATAGACTAAATAGGTGACATGCTATGTGACTATGAACAAGAACTTGTAGCGCTGACTCCAAATTTCTGACCAAAAACAATGAATTGACATAATAACCCATGAAGAGAAGAGAGACAAGACCATCGTATACATCCGTTTCAAAACGCCGCGAGCACCGCTCGAACATGACCAGGCTAGAGGGGAGAAAAGTCTATGTGCAGTGAGACTTCACCATCTCCATTTAACTACTTTTGCATCTTATCATCATACCAATAGTCATCCAACGCACCTCTGAACAATGCATTGTTCAAAGGGACAATCAATCCACCTCTTTTTCGTTCTTTGTTGCGTTTAACCTTGCTTCACCACCACTCGCCTTCCACCACACATCACCGCTCCACCGCATCATTCGCATGACTGCGGCGCTAGGTGTATCCACAGCCGGTCTGACATCCAAGAAAAACACCGGCATCCCATTCTCCTCCGGCGCTCCCTCATAGTAATCAATGACATACCTCACCTCCTTCGTCGTCCCGTCTTTCATTTCTCTCGTGATGAACCAATCATGTCGATCGAACGGGGCCTCGCCGCTGAACTGCCCCGGCGCCACCTGGGACGCCCACTGCATCATCTGCGCCTTGGGCGTGAGGTCCTCGGGGCGGCCCATGAATCGTGTGAGTCGGGGGACGGCGCCGTCTTTGTTCTCGTCCCAGAGTTCCTCGCTGATGGCTGCTCCGCCACGGAAACATTGCTGGACGCCGGGGAGCCAGCCACGAGCGAACCGCCGCTCCCAGTCCAGGATCTCGTCCCATGCGCCTTCGTTTAGGAAATTGTGGACCGCGACCATCGATTCGACGGCGTCGGCGGGGGTGTCGGTGAAGCCTTTTCGCAACATAGCATTGTACATTTGCTGTGGGGAGGGGTATTCCCAGTTGCCGGTGCCTGGATCGCCTTTCGGAATAGAGGAGGTTTCACGATTGATTGGAAGAGCGACCGTTTGATTCGGGGCGCGTTCGGAGGAAAGATGATAGGGCATCCAGTTTAGAGGGTTGAGTTTGGAGAGAGAGGATGTCTTTTGTTCAGGTTCTGAAGGAGTGGGAGGAATAGGCATGGAGGAGAGGGGTGTTGAGCCCGAAGGCGAGGTTCGATCAGGAGGAGTGTATGGACATGAGGACTCGGTGGATGGAGGAGCGGCAGGCTTTGGTACGGATGGTTTCTTATGCATGGGACAACCAGGCTAGACATTGTTAGCAGTGCATGCGACAAGTTGATAGTCTGTACATACCGGAGGGGACGTATCTGTCCGAATCTTTGCTGGAGTGGCCACCGGCGCGGAAGCCTCGTCGGCCCAAAACCAGCCCATGATGTAGAAATGAACAGGAATATAGCAATTAGAAGGGGATCTCGCGAATGGAAGAATCGGAATATGGGATATTAGTGGTAGAGGATATGAGGTAATGAAGGAACAAAGGAAAAGAAAGAAGGATAAGGTGACGGCGCAGAAGGAGAATCGATGAAATGAAATGTTGAAATCAATTCAATGAAATGAACCAATCCCTGTCGGGTTTAAAGTGTGGCGCAGCTACCCGCAAATGTGGCTGATATGTGGCTTGAATGCGTTGATGCCACATCGACCACCAACTACACTGAACTTCAACAAACACTGATGCCTTCATATGGCATATCCATATCCATTCCTCATTGACGTCTCAACTCACCTGCTAAACTAACCTGAACGATCCTCCGGTGACAGAACGATGCCAATCCTTCCTGTCCTGTAGTTAGCGAGCATACAACCCCCATCAACCCTCGACCATCAACACCATGTCCCAATATTACCCTCCCAACTATTCCTCCTCCAACAATCCGCAAAACCTCCAGTTCTACCCCTCCTCCTACAACACAGGACCTTCACCCGGCCACGTCTCCGGCCACTCTACGCCATTTCAAGCCTCCTACCCCGGCGGTTCGAGCTCCTCCGCGTTCCCTGGCAGCAGTTATGGCGCATCCTCCAGCGGATTCAGCGGAGCCGCCTTCGGCGCACCACCAGGCGTATCAGGGCGGATGGGCGAGCAAGGCGGTCTAAGAACAGGATGGCTAGCTGCATTCTCGACAGAAGGGTACGAAACAGAGCCGCCATTATTAGAGGAATTGGGAGTGAATTTCGGACATATAAAAACGAAGGTACGCGGCGTCAAACATAATCTAGTGCTGGCATACGATGAATGAACAAAACTAACGTAAAACACGGCAGACCCTCACTGTCCTCAACCCCTTCGCCCCCATCTCCCACCACCTCATGGACGACTCCGACCTCGCCGGCCCCCTCCTCTTCGCCCTCCTCTTCGGCTTCTTCCTCCGCGCCTCGGGCAAGACGCATTTCTCCTACATCTACGGCCTCTCCCTCCTCGGTTCCACCTCGCTACATGTCATATTATCCCTCATGTCGCCCCCACCCAGCACCGACTCGACGACCGGTCAACCACCCTACACCGCTTCCGCATCCCACTATCCGACACCCGACCCGTCGAAATCCGGCAGCTCGCACTTCGCGTCCACGCTGACATACGCCCGCAGCGCGAGCGTGCTGGGGTACTGTATGCTGCCGTTGGTTCTGGTGAGCGCGTTGGGCGTGGTGGTGAGCATGAGCACGTTCACGGGGTACATCATCACGAGCGCGGCGATCCTGTGGTGCGTGTATAGCTCGAGCGCGATATTCGTGGCGGTGGGCAGGATGGAGGGGATGAGGGGACTGGTGGCGTATCCGCTAGCACTGTTTTACATGTGTTTTGGCATTATGGCGATTTTTGGGGCGAGTAGTGCGAGTGGGGCCAAGGGTACTGCGGGGACGGGTTGAGGTTATGAGGATCAGTGGCTGGAACGAAGGGAAAGCGGGTTGCCATATCTAGTAGCTATGCTGGACGGAGCGATTTTAAACCCTGAATTGATCGGGATTCTAGGATACCAAAAGGAGCATCAACTGAAGTGGACATGGTAGCGAATCACTTTAGATTTACATGACCAAGTCGTACACATGAGTATTGAACAGTGGAATGAAAGCACTTGTATCTTCTATTATGGAAAAGGAAATTTCTAGCAGGGGTTGTCGTGATCTCAAACCGCAAAGGATTTGTTTGACTGGTAACGTCGTTGAATTGTTAAAGAAGAAAAGAAAGAAGAAGTCTCCTCTTCTCAGAACTGTTATTACATCTTTTGCTATAGGCGGCTCCTTCCTTCTCAGGCGGCTCCCATCCGTCCTTCTCAGGCCGCAAGGCTACAAACACAGACTGGGCGAAGCCCAGGACTGTCACAGGGGTTTTCAATTTGTGAATATTAGAGTATAAGGCAATTTGGAGGAATGATGGAAAAGATCAGGAACGTATCTGAAAGGTCGGACTTACCTGTACTAGTGTCGGGTGTAGCTGAGAGATTAGCATTTCTCGTCAAAGCTCAATAGTACGTGTCCATAACTACCACCACTGCGTCGGACTCGGACTCACCTGCATTCTAGGTATCGCTGGACACATCATCAAAGACCTCCTGCACCAGCTGATTGAACGCCGCGTTGTCCTTCGCAGTCTTTGTCAGGCAAGTGGATTGGTCGAGGAGGGTCTTCGCAAAGGTCCGAAAAGGCTGTCCGATCCGCCAAATGCGAGCGAGCACCTGTAATTCCGCCACAGGGCACGATTGCGGTTCCAAGAGCATGATGAATCGCGCGGCCGTGAGGGTGATTCCGGTCCCCGCAACCCCGACGGTGCTAATGAGCACGTCGATGGGCATTCTGCAGGGGTTCTAGAACTCATTGCAGATGACATCGTACTTTTTGGTGCTGCCCAACCACGAACCCATCGTCTTGATGCGCAGATGGGGGAATTGCTCCGCCAAGATATCGGCAAGAATGAACACCGTGATTAGGAATTCGGTCAGGATCACCATTCGGTCTCGCAGACTGGTGGCTCATGTGGTCTTGTCGTTGGCGTCTGTGCAAGGGGTGATCAGCGTCGTCATGGACTGGCTCTGCCTTTGTAGCATAACCATTTCCTTGACTTTGGATACCACATATCGCGCCTTGACACTCGTGGCCAGGAGACGCTCGCGATGCCTGGCGAACAGTGAGTTGGTCCAACCGTCGTGCCAGTTGTTGCCCACGATATCCTCTAAGTTGGGATTGCTAGGCGGGATTTGGAGGTTCGCGTCAAGCATCAACGTGTTCAGATATGGGAACACAATGAAGGCGCGGCCTTTGTTTGCCAGATCTCGAATCCTTTATTTATTGCCGATGGACTTCATCTTCGCAATTTGACGCAATGTACCGGGCCAATCTGCAATTTGCTTCACAGGCTATTTGGTTTCGATATCCGGATGGATGTTAGATTCCGGGATCAGTGCATGCTGTCTGGTAGGTCGTCGAGATGTCTCAGGTCACGTCGCGTCCTGAATAGCCAGGCGTTTCCAATATCTCCGGAAAATTGCTATGGATGAGAGCTTTCATTCGATCCAAACAGGTTTATGGCGCAAATAGATGCGGATGAGACAAGGACGGTAGAAACTGGTTGCATAGAATGGAGTTGGGAAGCTTTCTATGACTAAGATGAACATTCAACCCCGTCAGGACAATCTTTTGAAAATGGGCCAATCAGAGCCCCGAAATCGCGTATGACATGATGAGGTCTTGGCGGGATCTTGATCGAGCATTTCTCAGATTTATATTGTGGAAGTACTCTTTAAGACCAAGTCTATTAGCTTAGTTTAAACTCATCTATATCATCTCATCCTGACTAAACGTATTCCTAGCTTCTATACCTCTATGTAGTCCGACCAGGCATCCAACCTAGCCCCTCGGCGCAAACCGTTCCAACCAGCTCGCTGCTCCTTTGACATCTCCCCTCTCCGTCTCCAACGCCTTCACCCACCACTCCATCCTCCACCCCCCAACGCTCACCTCCCTCCCCTTCTCCTCTGCCACCTTCTTCCTCCCCTGACTCGCCTCATCTACACAGAAATGCAGCGGTCCCCCTTCACCATCCTTCTTCACCCCCTTCACAAACTCCCCCACCGCCGCCACCGCATCCTTCGCCCCTCCAATCGCCGGTATCCCCAAATTCCCCCGTCCCGTCTTACAGAACTCATTCGTGCAAAACCCCTTTCCACACCCCGCCAACAACTGCGTCAAATACCGCCTCTCCACTCTCCGACTCAGCGCCTTCCGCTCCGGGTCATACTGGCTGACATACAGCGGCCCGAAACACGTATCGCACAGCCCGACCTCCGCGCCCATCCCGTTCGCACCGCGCGGAACGGTGCGTCCGCAGTTCACGTTGCGGCAGACGGTCGGGGGCGGCTTTGCGGCGTTGTCCAGCGCGTGGAGTTGGAGGTGGGTGGAGAGGTCACGGAGACGCACGGGACGGTGGCAGATGTCGCAGTCAGAGGTGCGGGAGCCTTCGGAGAGTTCGTGAGGGGTGAGGTTGGTGAGGGCGACTTCGGCGGCGGGGGCAGAGGGGAGGGAAGGGTCGTGGGAGGTGGTGGGGGAGATGGGGTGGGAAAGATCGTGGGAGGTGGTGGCGGGGATGGGGTGGGAAAGATCGTGGGAGATGGTGGCGGGGAGATCGTATGGTTGGGATGGTTCGGTGGTGGTCGTGTAGGTTGTGTCGGAGGACGGGATGGTGCGGCCCTGGGGGACGAGGAGGTGGCAGAATTGGCAGAGGATCTCTTTGTAGGGACAGGTTGAAGTGCGGTGGCGAGCTAGTTCGAACACCGACGTGCATCGTTCGTTGCATGCGGGACAACGCGTGGCTTCATGGTAGTATGCATCGTGTTTCTGCTTTGATACGATGTTGTCGCCGTTTGCAGATGCTGGTGGAGATGTGCTCGCGTCCACGACCGGGCAGCTGGAAACGTCGCAGTGCCAGTGCGACGAGGCTTCCTCGGAGTTCTTGAGGAACACGCGGTTGCAATCAGGGCAGCGCCAGTTGTTGCGGAGGCAGAACGACGTGTGAAGATGGAGCGTGCGGGATGGGATCGAGTTCTGGCAGTTAGGGCATATCTCCTCTCCAGGCTGCGCTGGCGTCTTCTCGGCTATAATCGATGTCCCTGGAGGTTGCTGTGACTTCGAGTCGAAGGGTAGGACGCGAATGGTAAAGCTTCGCAGCCCATAGGAGGATGACGAAGTGGGGTACGCGTATACAGATACGTATATCGATTCTGCCGTCTCCAGCTCGACGTTTGTTGGGTTCAGTCGAATTCGCTTGGGATAGCGACTGGTCAAGTCTGCCCACACGAATTCATCATCTCGTGGCCTTGCTCTTTGCCTCGCTCCAGATGGGCTGATCAGCAAATCGACTTCGGCGTCTTCCACTCCGAGGTTGGCGACCAATTCGATCTCCAGTCCTTGGCTCCTGTCCCACGATGGGATCTCATAGTCCACATACTCGTCCTCTTTCACCCATCCTTCCACCTTCCGGAACAAATCCAACGTTCCACCTGCACTGCTTCCGCCTTTTTCCCCTTTCTTCTCCCGCTTCTCGACGATCCGTCGTAGCGTCTCGCGTGCCTGCTCCTCATCCAGAGCCTCGATGTCGACTTCCAGGTCCGTGTCGACGATGCATATGGCGTCGGACTCGGGCTTCAATTCGTCAATGAGAAATCGGAACTGCTCTCTGACTTTCCTCCGCTGATTTGAATCGGCATTGGTTGCAGCGACAAGTCGACCACTAGGAACGACGAGAATGGAGGACTTGGTGAGAGTGGTGTAGTTGGACCGAAGATGCTCTTGGAGGAGGGCCCGCCAGTCTTCGGGATCGTAGCCCGGTTCCAGGGGCCGCAATTTGACGTAGGTACCTTTGGGGACGGAGGTGGCGTGGACTGTTACTGCTTCTTCCTCTTCCTCTTCCTCTTCGCTGTCTTGCATTTCCACGTTCTCATCTCTCCCTCGCAACGCTTCTATCCTCGCCTCCTTGTTCTTGACCACCCCTCGTAACCCCAACGCTTCGCGTAGGAACCCACTCACCACCACCGTCCCTTCCTCCGCGCTAAACTCCCTCACCCCTGCATACACCACCCTCCCATTCCGTGGATTCACCACTCGAAATGTCAGCGGGTGCGGTAGCTGCCTCTGCCTCTCTTCTCCAATAGTGCCATACCCCCCGGCTTCGCCGCTCTGGACGCTCCTCTCGAACGCGTCCCACCGGTCCGGACTATCCCAGCGGGAAAATGCATTAGTGGAGGGGCCGCGCTGGGGACCAGTAGTCACCGGAGAAGCGGCCAGGAGTTCCTCAAGGGCGGAGGAGGGGAGGAGGAGCTTGTCGCCAGGGAGGGAGGTGGGGGAGTGGGAGATGGTGAATTGACGGGACCAGGATGGAGCAGGAAAGGGGGTGGAAGGGTTGGACATGGGGCCAATGAATAGCAATGGAGAGAAATATTAAGGTGGAGGGAGGGTATCTCAGCGCTCTAGTTCGGCGCTGAAATGGAGCTTGTTACAGTATCCTCGTAGGTAAGACGATGATACGTGTATGCCGATTGCGTTGATGTTACGTGCTCCTCAGCACGTGTGGGGCATCGACCCTAGCCTTCAGGGAACAAAGTGTGGGGGAGGAAAAACCACGGTGATGGTTTGTGGGCCGAAAATCGTTTCAGATGACCTCGACGTGGCGCTCAACCGAATGTAGGGCTTGCAGCGTGCAGGCCAAACGTGCAGGCTGCAGATGGTGGAAGCTTGAGTGATGGAGTGCTTGATGCGGAGGGTGCCGCTGCGGACTCCGGTGGTCGGTGGTAGCAGTTGAGGTGGAATGTGGGGTAGATGTGATGGCACTGGTAGTTGAGGTCAGAGATGAGAGATGGTGTTATTGAGGCGGTGTATGCGTTAGAGCAGAAACGGCTTGAAGCCAAATAGAAACAAGATTGCCGGAGGATTTCCCAGGATAGATGGTCGATGGAGTGAGGATTCCCAGATACATTGACGTCTGGTGATATTGGCGTGCCTGGAGGTGATGATCAGACAACGTTTTGAATCCCGAATTCCGGCAAGTCGGTCAATCTTGTGGATAGTTGGAATTAAACTGTGCAGATGACCTCCCTAGCGGATCGATTTAATATATTTCTCAGGATAATCAAGCCGAACCTGGAGATAGAAATTAGAAATTGCCTCTGATGTGGTTACGGGATACGCGTCGCCTCAGGCGCCTAGGCACCCACGCTTGAACATCGAGTCGTCGAGACAGGTATCTTGTCTCTTGATGAAAAATCCAACCGAATATCCAATCTACGTTCCACATCCTACATGACGTGATTTCCAACTAAACCTCTCGAAGCTTCTATATCCGCATCTGCATTATCTATGGAGTGCGGGTTGTTCAGCATTCTGCCGCCACAGATGCAGCTATCATGACCCATAGTGGCAAGTTGAAGCGGTATCCTCCTATTAGTCCACCGTCCAAAGTATCAACTGACAAACGACTGGCATTGTCCGGTCTAACGTGTTATTCGGCTGAATACCTGGTACCTTGGTGGCCACCGCATCCTCCAGCGTGACAAGACCTGGATGGCTGTCCGGGTCACTCCCCCGACCACATCATCTCACAGATTTCTCACTCTCCAATCAGCCCCAGATCATGCATCATCCTGCATCCCCCCGGCTCCCACAGCCTTTCCAAAGTCTAAACGAGCTGCAGTCTGCACCCGGTGAGCGACTCACTTAGAGCGAGGCGTGGGAGAGATGTGGTCGTGGTGGGCTGTCAGAATGCTAAGTTGCTAACCCAACGCGCGGTCTAGCCCATCGAGGCTATGTGCCGAATATCGTCCTGTGGGGACCCTTGGATGCAGCATTGCAGCTCAATCAGAAAGGCTTAATTGATATTTGATATGGTATCCCAGCCACGATGCCCACAAGTCACACTATGGTACTCACTCACAACGAAAGCGAGAGGTAGGCCAGTGGCCTGATTCGCGCGAAGGGGGGATATTCCTGGATATTCCTGGAAGTATGATGATGAGCAATCGATTACCTCGACAAATAACATGCCCAGCACCCGCCGGGGCCGCTATTAATACAGCGTTGCGAGTCGCGGGATTTAGCGTTGAGCCGATCTCAACGTTGCTTTTGGACCTTCACCCCATCCCATCTTACTCAATCTATACCTCTCCTCAACCACATCACACCTGCCTGTCTGCTTCATTTCAGCCTGCTGCATTTGCTAAAACTATTGGCGACATCGGTCAGTTTAGTTTGGAGACTGGACAAACGTTGAACGTGTGCGCATCCTCGCGTTTCGTTCATCATGGCTTCCTCAACCATCCCCCCGACTTGACTGACGTCGTCATTCAACCCCCAACGCGCTTTGATAATACCTTCAATTTCCCCTGCTCTGGCTTGAATAATACGGATCATCGACCTTTTCATTATTATTTTGCACCTTGCGATTACTTTCCGAATATTCCGAGATACCCTGAAAGACGGTCTTTGACCTTTGAGTGCGCGAAACCCGTGAACGGGGTTCAAGGTCTTCTACTCTACCTTATTGTATGGCCCCCTTAACTTGTGGAGATTACCAAAAGTATCCCTATGGGTCTCGATTCTGCTTCAACATGTTCCTCGTTCTATATACTGATCTCTTACTAGATTTCACTACTTTAATCCTAACATCTTCACCTATCCGTCGATCCGCTCCGCGTTCACCCCAATTAGAATCTTCATCGGACCAGAATGCCTTGGCTCCCACTCACCGTTGAACGCTTTCATTCATACGTCCCCCCCACAAAATGCATCCCGCAGGAGACCGTCCTGGCCGAGGACTCAATGGGCATCTTCGAGCAGGTCCACGAGCCATGCAAGCCGACGCTCACCACCATCCTCTCCAACCCGCTCCTCCTCCATCTCATATCGCCATACATCCCCCTCCCCTCCCTAATCGCCCTCTCTGCCACCTGTCATGACCTACACGGCCTCTTCGATGCCTCCCCTGTCCCCTACCGCCGTCTCGAGCTCTCCCCTCTCCGCCACGCCTATCCCCCACCCCCCCGTCCTCTCGCCATCGGCGGCACGGAACAACGCACACAGCAGATGGATGATTCGCTCACCGCGTCGGACTTCTACTCCGCCCCGCTCCGGGGGATATTCGCGCAGCTCTCCCGCAGACACATGCTCAACCACATCAGCACGATGGTTTTGGACGGTCTGGCGGTCACGGCGGAGTTGGTCCGGGAGATCATCTGCGAGGACCGCTTCAATGTGCGCGTGCTGAGCATCCGCGAGGTTAAGCATCTCAACGAGCTCGCGCTGCGGCAGACGCTCCTCTATGCCGCACGACCTGGACGCGCAGATGGCGCGTTGAAGCTTCGCGCGCTGTATGTCTTCGGGGGCCGTGATCCATTGGAGGAAGCGGAAGATAGCGGCCGAGGCGCCAGGACACGACGTGCGCGGACGCGCAGCCCGCTTCCCGCGACTGGCCGACCGGCGCCGCGGAGTCCACATCTGGAGGGCCAGGAAAAGGTTAAGGAAAAGCCCATGAAATCCTGGTATCACCCTTCGGGGCGCATCCTCCCCCGCCGACCCGATGTCGACTGGGCGACCGTCCTGCATGCCTGTGAGGGACTCATCTACTTCGACGCGGTGCTGTGTCGTGGACCCCGCCACAACCCGTGTCATTCCCTCCTCTCCTCGCCCCCCTCCTATCTTCCCGCGGCTCCAACCCCCCCCGCAACCCTTACCTACCTCCCTCCCGCCATCGCCACCATCGCCCTCGGCCACGGCTGCACTTCCTGCACCTCTTGCCCCGAATCCCCCGCGATCTACGGCTCCTCGCCCTCCCCCCAGCTGCCGCTGCTCGCGCCGCCGCCGCTGCACGCGAGCACCGTGCGCGCGGCGCAGTGCCCCCTGGGGATGCTGGAGCGGTGGAACGCGACAGAGACGGGGTACGAGAGCGCGTGGCCGCCGAGGGTGTATGCGCGGTGCGAGGCGTGCTTGAAGCAGCGGTGGTGTGAGCGGTGTGGGAAATGGTGGTGCGAGGAGTGTTACGATCCGGGACGAGGGGGTGGGGTGCATGGAGGCGGGGAAGAGGCGGAACATGTGGGTGTGCATGATCAGGGAGGGCAGGTGGAGGAGAATGAGGTGACGATGGATGAGGAGGTGGCGGATGGAGATGGACAGCCAGAGAGTGAGGATGAGGCGGATGGTATTAATTGGGCGGCGCTGGCGCTGTATGGCGATTTTGAAGAGGATGTCCGGGCGCGGTTGCGGCGTATGGGGAGAAAGCATACGCAGCCAATGGGCTCAAAGAGGGAGTGCTTTGGATGCGGTCAGACTGTGAGTTCCGTCCCTTTCCAATCTTTCATCTCTCCCCAACTGTTTCCCCTTCCTACCAAGCAGATATCGGGCTCTTATATTCGATCTTTTTTCGAGGGAATGGGTCGATCAAGCGTACTAACAATCGTCATGCAGTGCCACTCCTGCACCAAACAATTCATCCGCCCGTGCCGCACCTGCCGGAACGAATACTGCGTCCTCGATAATGACGGGAGCTCGGCGACAGACTGCGATTGGTGTCGCTACAGCGGCCGGCGGACCCTGGATCCGTACTGAGCGCCACGTGAAGGTACTTGTAAGGCGCATTGAATGCCGTCAAAGGGTGCTATTATGATATTGGGGGGTTTGTGGAGGGCTATGGACATCTCGACTCTTGGTTGCTTGCGATACCCATATCAATACAGTTGGAACGGTTTTGGGGGGGATGGCAAGCACTCTACTCACTTGCGATGAAGACTGGGACTTGGGAGCGGTAATGGTGATCGAGGAGACTAGGGAAATGAAGCGCGACGAGATTGCTTCCTGGTGTAGAGTGTGCTAAGATGTGGCACGTGGTCATCTACGAATCCGTGGCGGAGATACCGAGATGGTTCTGGATACCAACATGGACAGTGATCATGAATCACAACAAACCTTCTGCCCTACTTCTCCATCTGGGACCGCGTAGGAGTTCTGGATTTATCGTCTCTCAACGGCTTAGATTCCTACATATATACATTTCTAATATATGCCCTCTTCTACCTTCTCGACATGTTCCCATGCCTGCCATCACAGCCACCCGAGAGACAGGCACCTGGCTGCAACGAATTATGGCGCGACAATTTTCCACGGTAGAGGTCTGGTAATTTTCATGTGGCTTCTCGATATATGAATGGTCGAAGAGAATGTCCTGAACCCAAGAATAGTGAGCATATGGCCGATGTATAGACTGGCTTAGGCACTGGCACACGATAATCGAAAACTACCGATACTGCTCGAGTACAAACTCACTCCCAGCGACCCAATGGGTTAGGACACGATGCGAGACGGGTTGCTTTGTTGAGCATGTAAATCACTGTTACGGATCTGCTTCTCTCAAAATATCGGCCCTTGTGCTTTTGATTTGGTCGTTTTAGGTAGAGAACCCACTGCTGCGCTAGAAAACTGGTGAACAAGAGACACGGTGAGCTCAGCGCAATAAAATCGAGGAAAGCAGCACCGAAAACAACCGAGATACTTCATAGCCTTCTTTACCCACGAGAAATAGATCGCGTACATTGCGGTCGGAGGATTGAATTCCTTGTGATTCATTCTGTGATACAGCCCGTACGGCAATGGCACCGTGACCGTTCCGCTGCATCGGAGGCATCGAGCAGCCAGCATACATTCCCCTTCCTTATTGATGACAGGCCGATCGCAGTGTATGACCGGACACACGAGTTTGCTCTGGATGGTGTGCCCGTGGTAGAATTTCGTCGATCAGTTCGGAGGCTGTTGTAGAGGCCGTTGATGCATGTGGTGCACACTATTGCAGGTAGCACATATATGCAGGTGCTGGAGCCCGGTCCGACCTTGATAATCGCCTCGCAAGCATGTAGACGACACATGTCCACTGGACCGGAGCGATCGACAAGCTCGTTGATCGGATGCGTGAACTCGTTATTCTTCCGTTTGACGCAATCAATGCAAGTGTCTCGTGGACAGAATTGAACGTGACTTCGGATCGTGGGGAAGGGTTTATTCAGGGGGACAGTTGAGTGGTATGAGTCGGAACACGTTTTAGCTAGTCGATCGAATAGACAGTCTCTTGTCTGGTCCTGGTCCCAGTAGAGCTGCCAGCCACCCAGGCCGCCCCAAGAACATATCTCACCTAGTCAATGGCTATCTTTCCCTCTAAATCGGCTTTATCTTGTCCGCCGAAGTGTGAGTAGTAACTGTCCTTTCCTGGGTGCGCAAGGAGATAGACGACTCGGACAATGTCTTCCATCTCGAGCACGCTGGCATATCCTCGGACTGTGGGCTCATTCGATAGCCTCTGGAGTAGATGGCCGTGTTGGCTCGGGAACGTATAGATGAACAATTCGCGCGGAGGGGCAATAGAGGCGTCCGGTTTCGGCGAAGGGCTTGCTTCTGTAGTTTGCGTTAAATTATCTTCCATTGTAGGTTGTAATGGGCCGCTGTTGAGAAGCTGGGCGGCGGAGTCCATTGCAATCAGTTGAGGGTCGATGTTGGGGTAGGGTTATTCCGCGGCCTGATCAACCGCATCTTGTAGTTCCTAAGCGATTAGCGGAGAGTGAGACGCAGGGCGCTGAGTGACATGATTTGCTGCTCCTGAATCAATGTCATCAAAGTCGAGGGCTCTCTCGATTCCCTCGAAGTCGATGTCGCTGTCGATAAATTGGCTACCGATGCCGTTCATGGACGACATATTGAATTCCAACGGGGTGTCATCCATTTCTTCCCGGGACTAGCAATGAATTCGACATGAAGTGTGGGGATTTCGTGACCTTGATCAAACAAGTGATAATGGCCAGTGAGATACCAAAACAAGAGCTCTCTCTGGTATCTAGGATATAGAAATGATGCTCAGTGGTAAACAAAGAAGCCACAGTGGTAGGCTGCTCAAGAATTTCTGCGAAAGACTATTTTAATGTGTGCAGAGCAACGGAAAAGAAATAAGGGAAGGGTGAAGCAGGAAATTAGAAAGTTGGGAGGGCCTCAATTCCCTGAAAAGGTGCAATTGATTCATAACAACTAAATGACCACAAGCAAAAGTTACAGCATTCAGCATAATTCACAACATACAATATCATTTGCAATCCATTGTGTGCCTTGCATCAAACGCCCTGAAGAGCAAATCTCGGCATGAGCATGTCTCGGCGGGCAAGTCGATTTCCTCATAGCTAAGCCATGCCTATGACATTGCCCAATTCAATTACCAATCGCTGCTAAGAATGGAGGAATTGTCTAAACCTTGGGCAACAAGAACCCCATCACCGCCCTACGAAGAGAGCATGGTCGAATAGCGCCGCGATAGATAAACGATATGAACCCGGTGCACAATGTCTACCCCTTTCCAGCACGGACAACTGAGAAATAATCCTGATCGCTGTCCAAGACAAGATAAAGGGAATATAAAAATCGTAGGAAATAGAGAGGACGAGACGAATATAAAGGACACTAAAAGGAGAATGCAAGAGCGCCGTTTCAGGCAACTAAACAGGCGAATTCGAGATTATACGAGCTGAAGCCAGATTCGACTGAGAGGAAACCAAGGACAATGTATTTGCGAGCGCCTTCACGGCCGACAATAAAGTTGATAGACTATAAGGATCTACGACAGGGGCTTTGACTTGGACGAGATAGGCTATATGACATAAAGGTGCAGATATATGCTCCACTTGTCAATTGAGGAAACCTCCCCTGGCCCCGAGTTCGTCCAAGAAGTCCAAGGCAAATCTATTGGGCAGTCGAGTAGGAAATGACGCCTGGACGGATATTCCGTGGCACGGTGATTTCGGGGGAACCAGCTCACATATACGTGCAGCCAGATGTTCCGGTTCTATTCAATGTCTTTGTTCAAAAGGTCTTTTGCGTTCTGGTTCCATCAGATTATGTTAACTACTTGTGGCAATTGGGCTAACTAAGGTGAGAATGGGGCGAGGTTAGAAATCGGAAAGAGGTTTGTCCGAACCGCACACGGAGCCTTGCCACTTACCATACCAGAGAGACCGAGAGAGATTCATACGCCCGTCAGGCCTCTCTGCGAGGCTCATGTGGGGAGGAGCCTTACTATTAATAGGCAGGAAGGGCAATAATAAGGCACCACAATTCCTTCCTCCCGTACGTGCTCTTCCCATCTGCACCATTCAGGATGGCACAGTATCTGGTGTTCAGGACGTCCTTTCATCAATGGCAATTGATGAATCATGAACAGCCCTTGACGTGCACAAACTCATACGGATTGGAGTCTAAGGGCGTCTCCTGGCGTTACTCACATTGCAACATCCAAGGGGAGTCAGCCCGAATGCGACTGATTCAAGATGACTTTCGGTGGGTATTTCTGAATGGCAACCTATGAAGCCAGTTATCGCTCAAGAGCCGCGTTTCTATTATCTTACGTTATGGGAGTACTATTATTCCATACTCAAGTCCAGCTCCTTTCAGCCCTTCTGTAAATGCCTGTAGAACGGTCATCCCGGACGGGGGCCTTCTACAGGGGCTATTTGTCCCAGTTAGTGTTCGATCTACCACACTTTAAGTCACCACGATCCTATGATTCGTTTCCCTTCCTATGTCATCAGGCGCTACTACGAAGAATGTACTCGATAGTCGATAATATTGCCATTGTATCTAGTTCTCGTCAATGCACTTGGACTTGTCGTTCGTTGATTGGTTAATTCAGAGCACAACATACGCGTGTGTCAGAGCTATGCAAGCCTCATATATGGTAGTATGCTTACTGAATATGATTGTCGTTGAGCCAAACCTTCCTCATCCACCAATCCACACCGTACTCCATAATCCATACCGAATTCCCATGAGTAGGGATGGGGGCCGAGACGATCGGGTCTTAATGTGATGGCGATCTCCCGTCCTTTATAAAGTCAAAAGTCCCAATGAGTTGACCATAATTTTGTGTTATCTTTCTACGACCTTGTTTCAATATGAAAATTTATAACTGGCCAGCTCTGCTGCCGTCGATTCAGCTACTATTTGGTATCGCGGAGGCCGTGAAGCCGATCGGAAGCTCGTTTGGAGTCTCCGGAAGGGATGCCACCTTTGACTATGTCGTAGTTGGCGGAGGCACATCTGGGTTGACAATTGCCGCCCGATTAGCAGAAGAGTATTCCGTTGCTGTAATCGAGGCTGGAGGAATCTATCAAGTTGATAACGGCGTCGGCTCGACCATTCCTGGGCTGGTTGGAATCCAGTTCCTCGGATCCGATCCGGCTGACACCCATCCTGCAATCGACTGGGGTTTTGTGACTGTCCCCCAAAAGGTATGGTCGGATGAGAGAGGATTGACATATCGCAGCTGACATGGCAAGCCAGCCATTGAAAGATCGCCGTGTTCACTATGCGCGCGGGAAAACTCTAGGCGGTTCTTCCGCAAGGAACTTCATGGCCTATACTAGGTTTGTCTCGACCCCGCAGCCGTTCATATCGCCATCTGACCTTAAGTTTAGGCCCAGTAAAGGCGCCATGCAAACGTGGGCAAACGAAGTTGGAGACAAAAGTTACACATGGGAAAACACGCTGCCTTTCTTCAAGCGCAGCGTGTCCGTCACAAAGCCAGACCTGACAAAGCGATTCCCCAATGCATCCGTTGAGGAAGACTACTCGTCTTACGACAACTCTCAAAATGGCCCACTCCACATCACATGGCCGGCATGGGCATCGCCTTTCGCCTCTTGGTTCAAGAAAGCTGCATTTGCGATTGGCATGGACGGTACCAGTGGCTTTACCAATGGTAAACTCTTGGGTTCATCGTGGTTTGTTGCCACCATCAATCCCAAGACCATGGAACGAGAGTCGTCGGCGACCAGTTTCCTGAAGTATGCTACGGATACCACTGGCTTGCTAGTTTACAAACAGACATTGGCAAAGAAGATTCTGTTCAATGAAGAAAAGGCTGCCAATGCCGTTGTTGTCGAAACACTGGGACTTCGCTATACGCTTTCGGCCACAAAGGAAGTCATTCTCTCCGCCGGCGCGGTCCAGAGCCCGCAACTTCTCATGGTTTCCGGTGTTGGACCGAAGAAGGTGCTAGAGGGTCTAAATATCCCCGTCATCGCCAATCTGCCCGGTGTTGGACAGAACTTGGAAGACCATCCCCTATCATGTTCAGTTCGACGTGTCAACCTTATCACGGCATCGAGGATGCTCAACGACCCGGAATATGCGATGAAGGTTCAAAATGACTACGTTCACCATGAATCCGGCCCTCTCACCTCTCCTGCTGGCGTGATCGCTTTTGAGAAGTTCCCATCCTCGGTGCGGAAGACCTTGTCGAAATCCGCGCTGGATAAACTGAAGTCTTTTCCAGCAGATTGGCCGGACCTGGAGTACGCAGTGCTCGACGCGAGCATGGGATATAACCGCAATTACTTGACTGAAGATCCTATGGACGGAAGTAACTATGCCTCAGTCTGTGTCTCGATTCAAACAGCCTTCTCCCGCGGAAGCGTCAGCATATCCAGTACCGACATAGCAGATCCCCCTGTTCTGGATGTGGGATGGCTTTCCGACCCGGTCGACGTCGAACTTCAAATTGCCGCTTTGAGGCGCACACGACAAGTTTGGGAGGCAATGTCCGAGATAACGATTGGGTCGGAGTATTTGCCCGGCCCGAACGTCACCTCCGACGCAGAAATCCTCGATTTCCTCGTTGATAGCTTGACCTGGTTTTTCCATGCATCAGCAACGTGCAAGATGGGGAAGCCCTCGGACAAGATGGCGGTCGTGGACACCAAAGCCCGAGTATTTGGAGTCAAGAATTTGCGCGTTGTGGATGCGAGCGCGTTCCCTTTCTTGCCGCCGGGTCACCCGCAGTCGGTCTGCTATATGCTGGCTGAGAAGATCGCGGAGGATATCAAGAACGATGATACGAGGTGAGTTGCTTTGCATCGGAAGGAGACATCGTTGCTGATTTTGAGTGCAGTCGACAACCGGGTACGGGCAAATCCGAGCTTTAATTCTACGGAATTCCCATCGCCTATCATCGAGGACAGTTCGGGTGCACAAATTGATGGCGCTGAAGCACCTCCAGAATGTCAACGGTCTCATTTGCTTACTTAGCCACACATCACTTCTGGGGATCAGGAATTCCGTCCATTAAGTTCCATGGAAATTAATCAATATATTTTCCCTTTACGAAAGTCAGGAATCATGATCACGGCCGATTTGAAATCAAGTTCATCAACCACAATGCGTTTGGCTTGAATAGCGATTATAGTTATGTTTAACTAAGTTACTCAAAGTAACAAGCTCAAGCATTGGTAAGAATACCTTGTCGGTTCTTTTGAGAATAGCTCCAACACTTCAGTCGTACAAGTAAACCGGCAGGTTTGCAAAACCGCGCAACCCCCTCTGCGCGTGAAGGCTCAGCACTGAATTATCCTTTAACGACCGCCGAGGAGGCTGCCGAACCCGCCGCCGCTGCCGCCACCAAAGAGGCTGCCGAGTCCACCGCTACCGCCACCGCTGAGACCACCAAGTCCGCCGCTGAGGCCACCAAGACCACCAGCAGCGCCACCAGTAGAGCCACCAGTAGAGCCGCCAGTTGAGCCGCCAGTTGAGCCGCCAGTTGAACCGCCAGTTGAGCCACCGCCCTGCTTGGCCTTGTTGACTCCGTCGGCAAGGAATTGCGCAGCGGGGGTGATACTGTCCCCGTAGGTCATGTGGCCCACATTGACCATGAGCATGGCGCCGCAGACACCGTCGCTCTCATTGCAGAAGACCTTAACCTTCTCCGGGGGGAAATTGGGGATCTTGCCGTCGTCCTCCTGGTTCTGGGTGTCACCGAACGTAGTGACGGCGGCGATCTTGCTCTTAATATTCTCAGGGAGGCTCTCGATCGTGCGATGCATGACGGCAGCACCCTGCGAGTATCCTCCGGCGACGATGATGGAATTCGGGCACTTCGAGTTCGCCTCATTGAAGACCTTAGTAGCGATACTAATCGACGCTTTATCGGTGCCGCCCGTTTGCATATTAGGTCCAATAGATGCGTCATATTCGACACCCTGAACGGCCGTGCTTGGGACCAGTTTCTTCAGGCCCTCGGCTAAATCGGGCCCGATCAGGAAACCCTTCGTCGAATTAGTCTATGGTTCCGGATTGAAGATCGTGAGGTTTACTCACCATATTTCCAGGCTCTGTCGAACCACGCGCAAAGATGAAGATGACGTCCTTGCATGCCCCCTGGCTCAACTCGTTCGAGGACATGCCCAGCTGGCGCTCGGCCAGTTCGACTGCTGGTGCCGCCGCAGCCAGTGCGGCCAGAGAAATGGTAGACAAAAACCGCATGTTGAAGTTGAAATGGCAGACGTGTAAATGAAAGAATGAAGTTGGTCAGGATCGTGCTGCGTGCTGAAAAGGGAACCACCGAGTCCAGGACAGCCATAGTCTTTATATATGCTTTTCATCGTCCGGTAGGATCCGGATAATAGGCTGCATAAGGCATGAATAGATTGGACAACAACCCCACAATCACGGAGAGAAAGGGGCTAGGACTATCATATTGAGAATCACGCGAGCAAGGTCAACTTGGATCAATCGTCCCGTAAATGTATACTTGAAGCAATATGACTTGGAGAATGACTTGGAGAATGACTTGGCAAGGGATTCATTGGCCACCTGGACGGGCCAAACCAGGGACAAGAAGGTTTGCAACCCTGTTGGATATGCTCCAGAGGCTTAGCCTGGGGTGAATTACCGCTTCATGAAGAGCAAATATGGGCGCGGCAGCAGATTTCAGTTCCTCTTTACTCTCTTGGATATTTTCTCTCTCCGAATCTGGTAGCCAAGGCCGAGATATAGGTGTGATATATAGTCGTACATGATATCCTATCGTACACGTTTCGAGCATATGGAAAACCGCTATCCGGCAGGAGGCTCCGCAGGCATGGTTTATGCACCGGCAGCCAATGACGGCTCAGAAGGTTTCATGGAACCCCAGTCGGAAGGGATGGTGAAACGGTCGACGCTCGAGCAATCGAGGGACATGGGACGAGATCCCTCATGATGAACGGTTTGACAGACCGCTGGTGTTTCTGTTTCAGGGATGTAGCTCTTACACCTTTCGAGAAATCAGTGTTTTGGTTCCTGTCATTCAATACCATCTCCAAGAAGTGAATGCATCGTGAAAGCATTATGCGGAGTATTATCGTAGCCAAGCAACAGGCGTGCACCAGCCTGGTGGCTGGTAGAGATCTTGAGCCCACCAGCAAGTGCCAAGGACTCATCACTCAAAGTCATGGGACATCGAACAGAATTAAAAAAATCCATGCGATGCGGATCTCGTCCTGCCAGCTGACTGGTGAGCCAGATTGATTAATCCCCATTGATTTTGAGTTCGACCTCACTTCGGTAACGTAGTTCGGTCATCGCGAGGAGCGATCTATGTAAAGCGAGTGAAAGCGAGAAGGCTGATGAGATCGCCATCGACTAACTACCTAATTACAGGCTGGTGGGGATTTAGCGCCGTTGGATAATCAGCGATTCAGGGTCGGGGTGAGGAGTGATATAGATTGTTTTCGGAGGACCTGAAACACCACTCACGAAGAAAGCGAAAAACTCGTACCCTCGATCGCTTCCCCAAAGAATGCCCAGCACCACTAGCTCGTGATATATTAAAGTAGTTCAGCGCGGAAAATATTGGGTACTTGTCCATGCAGGCATTCGAGCGGCGAGATCATCTCTGATGAGGAACCTCTACACGTTCAATATCATTGTCCAAGCCATGGCATCGTATATGCGATGCGCATATCGTGACATACTGCGGCTCTCCTTTTCTGGGCAATATCTCTTTCGAGTTCTTATTCGGAAGGCCGGAGACCGGTGGGATCGTTCTCGGACTAATCCGATATTCGTCCCAGAAGGATAGGATCGGGGGATTATGGATATGGAATTGGCAGGATAAGGGCCGGGAGGATTGGCAGCTGTCAGAAGCTTCTCAAGATCGCGGAACGTCGAATTTCTCCGTCGGTAGTGGTCCTTGGAGGTAGTGAATATTCATAGGGCTAGATAAGTAAAAAGATCTCTAAAGTCCTGGGCTAAGGGATGGAGAACATCCCTTATGCTATACGCTGGTTAGTCATCGTCTTTGGCCAACGATATCCATAGGGACCGTTGTAGCTTGGATGAGAGGGAGATGTCCGCGGTCCAGTTCGATCAATTCATAATCAACATTCACAATCGGACGTCCAATTTCTTTTCTCATTCTCCTCTCATGTTCTATATTTCCTGTTCAACCTTAGTTATCGATCTATAGATGTGTAAGCGTGTCTCATGCCCCCATGAGACTAGCGAGCACTGAATGGGCTGCGGGCAGGTATCATACCGACAAACCAGGAGAACTGCCATACCGGACGATCGAGCAGAATACAATAATTGACCATTATTACAGAAAACCTCACGATTGGCCCAATGCGTGGAGAGGCATTGTGCAGAAGGCTCGTTTTCGGAATGCTGGTGTAAGAGGTGTTCATCAGGAGACAAAGAAGTCTGCGTGTCTCCTCCGACTTGCAAGTCCATCATTCCCCGTCCCATTGGCCAGCAATAGCCGCAACAACCGGAGTACTGCGTAGAAGCTTCCCACGTATCCTTTTCAAGCTTCCAACGAGGCTTCCACAGGCCACTCATTCCCGACCGTTCCCGACCAGTATCACCAGCAACTGGCCAATGTTGTTGTCGCCTATTTCGCTAGCACCTGTCTAGTCGCATCGACATAAAGGGCTGGGTATAGACCTAAACCAGGCAGAGACACCTCAAAGACGAAGAGAGTATCGGGATGGGAGCGGGCACTTGCTCGGTACTAACCCTATATGGCTGTTACATTTTGAAATGGTATACTTTGGTATAGGCAGTGATTACAGATAATGGTTCCAGAACCGCCTTCATTCAAGTAGAGCTTAGAGCCAATTCGCATAAGCCCATGCGATGCGCTTAACCACGCTTTTCTGTCTCTCCACTCCCGTTCGGATATCCACTAAATCCTCGAGCTCTTCCAAAAAGTCCCGGAGCACGCGTTTGGGCAATGTCGCACTTGCGGTTTGGCGGAGCACATGGACCTCGCAGAGCAACAGACCGTGATCTTTATAGAACAGTTCGCCATAGCCGGTTGACGATGCCGAGGTCAGGATGCGGTCGATGTTGCTGATGATGTTAGAGGGACGGTCGATAAAGGACACAAGGACGCTTACCGTAGTTCCTTCACCATCTGGCCCTTCTGATTCCGCTGTTGAATACCGCTTCGGTTTCCCATGGCTGAACTTAGCCACCAGAATACGCCGAAGCAGACAAAGAGCCCAGGGGTAAGGCCAACAAATCTACATCGGAAGTCAGCATCTGCGGAGGAGAAATGGCGGTAGTCCAGCGTATTCCATACCCAAATACCAGCTCTTGGCTCTTCAACAAACTATCAATCCCCCCAATTGCAACCTCCACATCTACCTTCGTTTTCTGCACCTGAATAAGCAGCGTTCTCACCAGCTCGCCCCTAACCGTGCCCCAGAGCGGTGACCGCATATCTCGCTCGTAAGCTTTCAGGACCGGAGTGAGATCACCCTCCCGGACTTTGACTCGCATATCGGCAATCTCTGTGTCCGACAGCCGACTTCCACTACTATTCTTCGCGTTGTCAACTGCGAACTCGACAACCATCCTCTCCAGGCTGTCACGGTCGCCTTCGAGGCTCCGTTTGCTCATGATGCTGACCTCGCTATCTTCGTCATGGCGGATGGTGCCGATGACATTGCGAATCGGCGCGATGACCCAGTTATTCCAGAAATCTTTGGCAGTGGTTCCGGAGTCCTTGAGCCACTGTACGATCTCTGCTCGTCGATTCGTGAGGATCCGAAGTACGGTGCCCGACGACAGGATGCCCACGGTCACAATTGGCCAATACCTAACCCAGCGGGGTGGACGACCGTTCTGCATGACCGCAGCATTGAAAGTATCTTGATACGCTGGCAGACCATTTTCAAGCAAGCCGAGCAGGCGGTTAATACCTGATAAGGGCTTTAGCCATGATGAGGATTCCGTGGCTTCATCGAAATCAATATCGTAGTAGGGGTCTTCTTGCGTTGCGGATGCGATGGCATCGTCGAATTTCGCAGCAGATAGAGTAGCGTCGCTCGCGCGACCTAGGACCGCATCGAGAAGCGCAATGGTTTTTGCCGTAGATGATTTCCATTTGGTGCTTATGAAATGGGGCTGTGATTGCGGATGCATGGCAGACAAGGTTGATGGGTCGGGTGTATGGATACTATCGTAGCGAATGTTAGTTGTGGTGGATTTAAAGAAAGCGGATATTCTACTAACCCTCCGGCGCTCAATCCTTCCCCAAGCAGGACACCGAGCGCATTGGCATTGACCACCCTAAGTTTCTGTAATCCTTTCCGCTTAACCGCCAACTCTCCTCTTGCAAGCATTAGTGGTCCTATGAGTTGCTTTCGCCAGTCTCGCATGTTTCTCTCACGAACCACGCTCCGCACTAGCGTGTAGAAATCGCTCCACCCACGATTCACGGCATTCCGTGTCGTCTGCACAAGAGTCGTCGACGATCGTCTCCGACTCTTTGCTTGAGCGCTTTGATCGGCGCCGGAGGTCGTGATGTTCTCGATGCGCCGCGCAACCTCTCCGTATACATCTTGAATCGAATGGAACAACCGCAACGGTGTCATCTGAACGGCGAACAGTGCCGTATATCTATAACTCGAAAGCACGTCATCGAAATAGTACAGATGCTCGCTCAGTGGTATTGTGTTCTCCAGTATTGTATCCAAAACAATTCCATACGCAGCGTTCGTTGCCTTGGCCAGAAGTAGCCATTCCAGGTCGTGCTCGAGGGATTCATCCGTATCTGTCTCCCATACTTCATCACCAATTCTTCCATTTTCCTCGTGGTCCCGATGATAGGAAGAGGCATACGAGTCGGTGGCTCCCTCTTCTGTGCCATCCGGTAGATCAGACCGGGTTCCTTCGGCTCCTAAGCCCTCCCTTTGACAGACACGGCATCCTTCTAGTCGAGAGGCTTCCTTGAGTGCTTGGACGATTCGATTGCGGTGGTGGATCAATGATCCTCTATGGGATGGTGAGTGCGAGAGGGCCTTCACAAGGGCCTGAAGCTCGCTGGTCCGGTCGGAGAGTCTCCGTTTTCGGGGGGAGGGAGCCGAGGCTGACCGTACCGCGAACTGCTCCTCTTGGATTGCATTCTCGTCGCCATGAGAGTCATACTGTGACCATGATAATTGCAGACGGTCCAACTGTGCATCAATGCGTTGTACCTGGCTGCGGCACGTTAGGACGTGGTTTCCACCCTCTACTCCAGCCAGGTTTCTGCTCGAGTGCTGGATGTGCTGTTCGTGACTTACTCCAGTACAAAGGACATGGCTTCGAGGTATCCGAACTCAATACGGCCAACAAGTGACCATACCTAACCAAGCTCGGCTTCGGAAGAGAAAGGAATGGATCTTGCGCGTTTGAGCTTCAAGAAAGTTTACCCCAGAATTTCATCCTGAAATTCTGCCCAAGCAACCAGAAAACCAAGCTCCACGTGACTCGTCGTCCGTGACATCATAACAGCTGACTTCTTCCTAGCCACCATGCAATTCCGTGCTCAGTGCTGAGCCACAGCGGGTTAGTCAGCAGCTTCCCCTGAGACTTCAGCATCAAAGAACCAACTTCCCCTGATTTACCATTTCAGTTCATAATCCCACATTCTTCGAAAGTCGTTCGGTCTTAAGGGCTTCAGGCTTCCTGAGTTGTATCCTAATCATGCAACATGGCCCAACAGAACATGTGACCTCTAAAGACATACTTTGACGGGATAGCCGAGACGAACGGTGATGATGAGTGCTCCGCTTGGTTGGGTCGGATTTGTGACGCAAAGGCTGAACTGGCAAGTTTTGTTTCCAGTCTTCGGGAAAGGGGAAATGGCGCTGGATCATTCCTATCCCGCGTGTCCACAGCAAGGGATTAACGGTGGAGAGCCCACAACAACTTGGACCATTTTATTATCCTGGATTTCATTGAGGGGACCCTTTTATTGACCGTCCTCAAGTAACCGACCGAGACTAGCGATATGGTTCTAAACCCAGATATCGGCCCAACGATATTGGATAAGATCTATCATCAAATCGCCGATTACATGTTCCAACTCTCTCAACTTGCCTTTACCCGCACCGGAGCTATCACGAAGACCGAGATTCAAAATGGACCGTCACTAAAGATCGCTAACATATAATGTGAACGAGTTGGCGACTGTCATAGGATATCCCGACGATCAATTTCCTCGCACTATTTGATCGTGCGAGAGATTACTTCAGGTCGCTGACAAACGAGCACTTAACCCACCTTTGGACAACCTCGCAGTTACCCGGGAAACCGCTCGTAAGCGGTTTATCGCTTGCCATCAGTTCACACATCTTGTCACAGAGTACTGTATTGAGGACAATGGCCCATTTTTGCCCTTCTGCGGCGATATACGGCCTGCGAACATGCTCGTGGACCCCGAAACGCTCCGTATCAGCGCGATGGTCGATTTTGAGTGTACGAATATTCTCTCGGCCCCGCTCACCTACGACCCTCCCTGGTGGCTACTTTCGACTGGGCCTGAAATATGGGTTGATCGCGGCTCTACGGATGAATTTCTAGGCCTCTATGAGCCAAGAATGGAGCAGTTCCTAAAAGCGTTAGAATGGGAGGAAGGGGAGTTGGGACTAAGGAGAAACCCAGTCGGTGGATCACTTCTCTCAGTCCGGATGTGTGACTCGTGGAGAATTGGACGTTTCTGGTTTGATTATGCCGCACGAAAGAGTTTCAAAGTAGATAGCATCTACTGGGTTGCATTGCATCACGAAGCCGCTGACCTTGAGTTGCTTCATGACAAGGCGTAGGCAGAAGGAATCACTTACGGATAGTACGATGGAGCAACTAAAGGTATATAATGAGGAATGCACTGTCCGGTTTTCCGGAACGAATGCATAAAGTTGCCGTGCACCATCCTAGATCAATGCGATTTGGATTCCATTTACCCATTGGTAAGGAAGGTAAGTATATTCCGTACACCAATCCACTCTACTCACCGTTTTCATACGAATTAAGTTGAAGTGTACTAGCTTGGGGTCAAGTATCCTAGAGAAACATCTATTGTTCCCACCAACAAAGCAGAGCCCGACCGGATATTCTACCTTATTAACGCCCCCGAACTGCATCAGAAAGGAATGGCCACTACAACGGCACACCACGATCCACGTCCTCAATTCTCAGTCGATTCGCCCCTCTTTGCTTCCGCAAATTGTTCGTATTCTCAACAACCTCCCGGTCCACCGACCACCACCAAGTCCTCCAGAACTTATCCCCAATCTCCCAATTCTTGCCGTCCATCCCATTGGGTCCCACGATCCGGAACCCTTCGGCCGGGTCATCGATATCGTAGAAGAGCTGTAGAATCGACAACGGATCCCGTGCCCCTGGTGGTCGGTGTGTGGGGGGGAGGTTGAAGACCACGACCAGCTTCGTACGGACTGACGGCCAGGGGATACAGTCGATCAGCGGATGATGGGGGATCGATTTCTGTGCATCGGTGGGTTTGAGATCGGCGGGGAGCTCCGTGATCTGCTGCATAGCTTGCATGTTCGACATGATCTTCCCGTCGAAGGTGCGCAGGGTGAAGGGGTCCCACATGGTATCGCCGGCTCCGACCATCTGGGCCACAGCCATTCCGACTTGCATGGTTTTCAGCAGCGGCACATCTATGACGGTGTCATTTGACAGCATGGGTAGGAAGCCATAGGATGAGGAAAATGGCTGATTGGAGGATTCGACCCCAGGCACCAGAGTGCTCAGATCCCAAGCGGGAGAATCGCCTAAATCTGATGCATGAGTTACGCCAAACATAACGTGAGACTTCTTCGGACTAACCGAATGGAGTTGAACCAGATCGACCGAACTCAATTGCTGGGAGATATAGCGGCTGATCGAAACTAGCTAGATCGTCGAGGATCGCGCCAGAGGATGCGGCAGGCATGGATTGATCTGTCGTGGCAAATGTTTGGAACAGGGTGGCACCGGAATCTCCTGAGCCCGACGCCTCTAGTTCAAGTTCCAGCTCATCCGATCCGCATATCATTTCATCTGAAGCTGAGGCAGAGCCTGGATAATGGGATGATGAACTGGACTTTGGTGATGTGCTGGTCGCTTTCAGCTGGGCCTCAAGCGCAGCCATCTTCTCTGCCTTTCTCCTTCCTAGCATTAAAGCATCAGACAGTGGAATACAATATGCTATCACATATCAGTACATACGATATCGTCGTTGAGCCAAGACATTTAGAGCACGCTTCCTGTCCGGATCACCCCGTGAGGGGACTGAAGCGGCTGTCAAACCACTGGCTTTAGCATTTACCATTCTGGATATCCTGAGTGTACTAGGCGTAAAGGATGAACTTCGAAATGAGCAAATCGGTTCGACTTTGACAGGAAGGTGGTAATAAAAGCCCAACGGACGGCAAGGGAATAAACATAACGTTATGCTGCCAAGAGTCATCCTCGTATTCCTCCAGGCTGGCACCGACTTGAAGCTTCAAGCTACCCGGGCCAATCAAATGCCTCGGCTCTAAAGTGCAATGGGTACCGATATGGAATATCTTTGAAAGGACGATCTCAGCCTCCGGATTTGGAATGAAGGGCGCGGATAGAGTACGGTAGACCCTAAGAAAAGTAGATCCTGTCGATCTGATGCTTGAGAGAATGAGCCCATCGTTAGGTATAATGAGATTGTAATGCGAGGTTACGTTCCGACCGATTGACATCATTCCTTCGAACAGGAATCCAGTGTATATATAATGGACGTCGGGATGTATGAATGGAACCATATCAACACAGTTACTCACCCTTAAGCCAACTTGACTCGCTATTCATTGATCTTCAACGCCATTTCGAGCCTTCAACAAACTCGTCCTACCCTCCAACCGACACCATGGCAGAGAGCATCCCAAAACCATCCAGCCCCCTCCTCCCTCATACGAGCTCACCGAGGCCTCCGCTGGGCATCATCAAGACCATCTCGATCGCCCGCGCCATCTTCGGCGGCGCATGTATCTTCACACCCCACCTCATCACGCAAATGTTCCAACTGCCTCTTCCCCGAGGCACCGAGCTGTTCCCACGACTGTTCGGCGTGCGCGACTTGGTGGTCGGAGAGCTGCTGTGGCTCACATTGCGCGGTGAACGCACGGAAGAACAACTGAAGCAAATCCGCCGTGTGGTGTGGGCCAATATTGCGATCGATTCGATTGATGTGGTGTCGACGATCTGGGAGTTTGCAATGGGAAGGATTGCCGGCGAGGCGGCGCTGGTGACGGGCGGTGGAGCCGCGGTGTTTGCGGCAGTTGGGGCCGCTGGGCTGTATCAGATTGGCTGGTGAAGTGGCTGAATGATATGTGGTGGGTCGTTGGCTGGCGTTCTGATATTTGTGGAATATTTTCTGTGCCTTCTTACTTACCTTCCCTTGACATTCATTCATTCTTTCAACTCATTTGGAAATTCCCTTGAAATTTTGACAAACGTGATGAGGCCCTACTCCATTCGATATCGCGTGCGCGCTCACTTCAGGCTTCATCAAGAAACGCCGCCAAAGTGCGGCTCGTCCACGGAACGATTGGACTCCCAAGAAATAATAACCATTGCGGATGAATATATCCAAACAAACTGGCTTAGGATCTCGTACAACGCCTGACATTCGCAACTGATCATCGTCAGACCCAAAGGGCAAAAGGGAAGCTCGAAAGGCAATCCCTCGCCACAAACGATATGGATGCATGGTCGCTTCCAGTATCATATTTTTGGGCAGCTGGTCGTGCAGAACTTCAGTTCAACTCAACTGAAACATTTTTCTTGATTGTCGGTACCGCTTGTCAATTTGAAGTCAATTTCTACCCAACTATCCTTTCCAAGTTGGTTCTCCTCGACTACTCATAGACTCTGTCCCCTCTCCACCTAACAGCTGTAGCTATCAATCCGAACCTTTTCACTGTGTCTGACAAGAGGCCCGTTCTTGTCTTTGTGTCCGAAGCATGGCATGGTCCCACGATATGGAATAGAGTCGTTCCCGATTTAGAAAACCAACGATATCGGTGTATTTCCGTGGCACTCCCAACCACATTTGGGGACCCTAGCGCGGATTTCGCCGACGATGTCCAGGCCGTTCAAAATGATATCATCGCCGAGACCCGCACAGGACGCAACATTGTAGTTGTGGTCCATTCTTACGGCGGCGTGGTTGGCCAAAGCGCGATTAGAGACCTCACCCAACACACGTCTGAAGGATGCTGCTTCTACATCCACGGATAATCTGCCCGCATCCATGTACAACCTGCCCGGCTATGTTATTGGCCTGATCATGATATCAACTGGCTTCGCCGAACGGAACACGACTGTCATCGACAGAGTTGGCAGCAAGGGTTACCATAACCCCCGCAAGAGAACTGTTTTACATTGATCTTCCCAAGGGAGAAGGCGATTACTGGGCCAGCAAATTGGCGAATCAGTCGGCAAAGGCATTTACTGAGGGAAGGTATGCTTCGTATCCGGGTTGGAAGGACGCCTCCTCTTGGTTTCTCATGGCGACGGTGGATAGGGCAATCTTCCCGAAAGTCGCAACAGGATTTTGTGAAGGCTACGAAGGGTGCTGGGGCGAGCGTTACCGTTCGAGATATTTCGAGTGGCCATACGCCTATATTGAGCAGGCCGAAGGAAACAGTGGACTTCATACTGGAGGCATTGGCGGCTTTTTTAGAATCTTTGCAGGAAACCAATTAGACTCCCTTGTTAACTCACCGCATTGCTACGCTTCAGAGTGATTCAGGCTATATGTACTGTAGCCCATCACTATCATCCATCGCTCTTTTTCATAGATAGTAGGCGAGGAGTGTTGCACTTCCCTCAAAGATGGTCAATCCAATATATCCTTAAGACGCTCAAGAAACATGCACTCACCGAATCAGTCAACCTAGACTCCAGACGGTAGGATCCATGCCTATCCATAGGGGTTAGATACTGCTCTAGACCAACACCCGGAGAGATGCTTCTGGTATCCTTACCATAAGATATCCTTTCTAGCCAGATAACCATGAGTCTGTTGCCCATGGTGATCAACCGCCGTCATGCATTGAGGTTGTGATAGTCGATGACAAGCTTCCCAGCCAACTGAGTACCAAGATGGAAGCACGATCCGTATATATCTCACTAACCGGACAGAAAAGCGTGGCCCAGATCGAGGTACAGGTTGTGAACGAATAGCATACTTCCCTGTATGTACTTGCACAAGTTCTGTCATTGCAAAAAAGAAATGTACACTGCATTCTATCAAGAGTTTGGCTAAGTCAGGGTCGGTAATGTCCTATCCCTTAATTACTACGACTTGTTGCCTGTTGGTCCTGTGTGGCTTAACCCCAGATGGATCCTTAAGAATTGACACGTGAACAAATAGATCTCTCTGAGTAACACATCTCCACTGCAAAAAACAGATGCACATCAAAACATCATGTCTTACTAAGACATACCTCTAACTACCCTCCAAAGATTAAGGTCCTAAGGGTACCTATAGGAAGAAGCCTACCCCTAACATATCTCCTTGCTGTAAAAGACACATGATGTACATAAATGTCTAACTAAGACATACCTCAACTCTCTGAAGATTAAGATCTTAAGGGTACCTTACCTATAGGAAGGAAGCTTCAAGTTACCTACCCCTAACACATCCACACTGCAAAAGACATATGATGCATATCAATGTCTTACTAAGATGTACCTCTACCTTCTAATCTCTCAGAGCTCATGAGTACCAGGGTACCTCGGAGCTACCTACCCCCCGCTCACTCGGCATACGACTGCCTAGCCTACGTTCCCCCAGCCTACACATAGATCTTCATATGGCCCGGTGAACCTGACCGGAGGAAGTTTAGACTGCTTAAAGGTTCAAACACGGGAATTATGCTTGAGAAGATACGACGCTCTAATGGATGGATTCTCCTATTAGGCGATCCTTTAATTCAGGGACGCTCGAATGGACGTCATGTTTGTTGGAAAGGGGTACGTTCTGAAGATGGGAGTGGCGAGTTTAAGCTTCAGGGGACGATGTTCAGTTCTGGGGATGATGTTCATACCTCGGGCGGATATGTTCAGACCTAAAGGCAATACTCAGGCCTTGGGGCAAGATGTTTAGTCCTGAGCGTAATGTCCAGGGCTGGAGGTGATGTTCAGGGCTCAGGCCTGGCCTAGAGTTGCCAGGGTAGGGAGTTATTCCCTGCGAAGGGATCGCCTTCGCATAACTGAGGCCGAGTCCGAACACTTGGTAATGGCTGAGGAATGGATTGGGAATGGCCGAGGGATGCCTTGGGAACGGCTTAGGAATGACTTGGGAACGGCTTGGGAACAAACAGAGGATCGGCCTATGTATTAGTAAGACATTAATTCTTCACCAGTTCTCTAAATCTTCGCATTGAAAATTGATTTTTCAAGTTCTCTGGGGAAGTCTGATGTGCACCCCAGACGCGCTGAATTTCAGTGCGTTTGGATGGTATAAACCCGTCAAAGACCACGCTGATGCCATGAAAATGCAAATCAAGTTCGCCATCGTACGTCGCCATCGTGGAGAATACTCTCAGTCGTCCAGTACGATGTTAACGTCCCAATCCTCTAATCCATCCGCCTTTCCCCCAACCACGCAATTAATTCCCTCTGCCTTTTCCGTGGGACCGCCTCTTTCGCCATGCGCACTGACAAGATGCCGCAGCAGCATCTCAACATCTTTATACCCCTCGGTTTCTTTTCCCTCCGCACAGCAGAGCAAGCATTTGTAAGCAGACTCTCCGCAATGCTTTCCAACTGTAGCCGCTTTCTGCTTCACATGGCTCTTCACCAATAACATCCAGCGATACCGCGCTGTGACCTCCTTCGTCCCACTTGCGGTCTGACTTGCCTCACTCTCCAGACCGCCCAAAAACCCCTGGATATCATCCAAGAACACTTTCACTTCTTTGATACTCTCATCTACCCCCCATCCCTTTCCGTACCTTATAGGCACCGCCGGCCCGCTGAACCCACAGGTGCGACACCGCCAGATCCGTTTGCTGTGGGAGTACCCTTCTGAGACACTGACCAAGCGGAGGCCACTAGTCAACGATTCTTGAACCGACCACGCGCCTTTGCAGAGTCCCAAATAGGAGTTGCTACGGGAAGGCCGGGGTGGGATTGCTGATTGGGGTCGAGATAGGGAGTCGGGATAAGAGGGGATATGGGACGTGCGGGAGGATAGAGATGTGGATGACCGGGACGAAAGTCGAGATTGAGAGGGTGGTTCCGGGAAGGCATTCAGGGTGTGGGACATGAACGGGAAGGCCATGCTGGGCGTAAAGGAGAATGAGGATGACCGAGAATGGTCGGGACGAATCTGGGATATTTCGGGTGTTTTTTTAGTGCGGGTTTCTTCGGTGGCAGGATTTGAGATTTTTGGGGTCGAGTCGTGGCTGGTTCTACGGCTGCAAACATCTTTTGCCTTAGATGGGGCTTCTAACTCGGGCATTTTGGGAGGCGATTCTTGATCCTCAGGAATAGTTAAGGTAAACAATGGAAGTTGCTGGGAATGTCGAGGTAGTTGAGAATGTCGGGGAATGGGCCCCGCCGGCTCTGGATCCTCTGGTATTGTGAGCGTAACGAGGTGAGTTGAGCCCTGCTGGAGACTTGACTTCGACGGTAATGGCCAATCGTGCTTCTCCGAATTTCCCGAGATTGTCAAATTTTGGACAGAAAGCTTGTCCGAAATGCCCTTCTTGTCTGGCGCGTTGGTTGAAGTTATTGACGATCGGGAGGAGGAACGAGTCTGTGTTTCGTCGAAGACGCTTGATGCAACAGTCAATCGTCCCGAATTGGTTGAATCGGTACTCTCCGTGCTCCTTGAGCAGCTAGAATCTTGTCGGCCAAGTTGGGAGACAGATCGCTGCCGCACTACCTGAGGAACTTCCATCAGGCCTGGTCCACCATATTGGCTCCAGTCCCGCCGCTCAAGTGATGCTAGAGCGGACAGGCTAGGGGCGAGGGTGGAGTGGTCGTGGCTTGGTGTTGATGGTTTGTCCGCTGGTTTTGGAGCTTTCCGTGGAGGTCGTGAAGAGAAGAGACGCCTGATCCCGCGAAGTGGAGTAGGTGTATTAATTATTATATTGGGTTCAGTCTGGCTCTTTGTAGTCGCTTCGGTTTCGAGATGAGTAATCGGAGTGGATTGCGGAAGGCTTGTTTTGGGATTGAGGATAAGAGGAATAGGTTCTTGATCCGTGTTAAGTCGCAGGTCATCTAAGGCTTTAATGGCGAATGTTCGTTGTTTTAGAGATTCGCCTTGAAGGAATAGGAGGTCCAAATCGTGGATTTCGACTTGAGATTGCTGTACCAATGGAATCACGATATTTTCTCGTATGGAGACGGCTGTCCTCAGCAGGATTTCTCGTGTAGCGACTGTACCTGTTAGTCATGGTTTTATACGGCCAGATTCGGATGACCACTTGCCATCCTTCTTCTTGAAAAGAGCTCCAAATTCTCTCCAATGCAATGCTAAAGCTTGGGCTACCTGCTCTTCACCTGCCTCCAAGGAGCCCTGCAATTCCTTCGCCCTAACCCCTCTCTCCGTTTTAACCTTCCTGTATGCATGCCGGGTACGAAGTTGCGTGAGGAATGAGGCGGCAGTGTGAAACTCGGATATGACTGATATGGACGCATCTACGACATCCGGTTCACGTTCTGCCATGCCTGTAGAGACGGGATAGGCACGGGAGCAAGCGACGTTCACGACCAGACTCAAATTTGGACATTAAGAGAAAACGATTTGACAAAATGGGTGACGCAAGTAGGAAAGACACGAAAGGAAGATTGGTACCTACAGAGGGTTGAGATCCGACCTATAATGTTTCCTCGGGACTCGAAATATAGCCATATTCGAAATCGTGCAACCGGGGACGCGGCATCTGGGATGTGGTGGTGATGTTAATAACTCGATATGATTTTGAATCTAAATAGATACTGTACCCCCATCACCTATTCGCCCAGGCGACGATCGGCTTCGACATCTCGCCACATCCTCTCGGCTCTCCATATTTGGCGCCCTGATACCACTATGTCCATGTTCCGCGTGGTTCAGGCTGATTGCACTAAGCAGTAGGCTTTCTAGATTCGTTCAGAAATGTAACATCCTGCCCGAGCGCCCGATGCAAGGCGTGCGCCATGTCCGCTGGAGTCACTTCGAATACCGTACTCTGCGGTAGCCCACGATCGAATGGCTTAGAATTAGCAGCTCATGCTGCAGGTTGTAGCCCTTGTGTCCGAAACGCCGTAAGACATTCAAAAAATGAGGACTTTCTGATGCCACAGCGGAGCGAGAAGAAAACAATTTCGAGGACAGATGGGATACGAAGAAGGAAAGCTGGTGGGATGTGAGGATCCTCACTCATCAACAGTTCACCACCCCTGGCGCAATCTTACACGTGTATTTCATGCTCTATCTCCTTTGTTAATGCCATGGATGCCTCGGGATCTCTTCATCCCCCACATGCGTCAACCAGGTGAATCATTTATTGAATATGTATTGCTTCCCGTTCTCGCTACTTTCGGTCCATTTCTGATACCACCTCCCCGCCAGCAAATGTTCGCCATCGCGGCCAGCGAGCCTGGAATCTAGCCACGCCGGGGATACAACATGCCTATGCTCTAATATCCCCATATCAGAAGTATGATTGCGTGCTAGTATCCGAATCCGGGGTATTTACCAATAGGATCGGAATTTTCGCGCGTGGTCTGATTACATGCATTACATGAAGTATGGTCTTCAGCTCGGGCGAAGTTGTTTTCGCGTCGGGATGCACAAGCAATCGCCTGAATCAAAATGGGTAGAAGTTGTGGAACATTCGGGAATTCACATCTCCACAAACGAGCTTCCTTCTGCATCGAAAAGAGGCAGCAGGACTATTTAGCTGTCTACTGGTTGGGTTTCTCTCCAAGAGCCTAACTCTAGCTGCAACACGACGAATAACTCCGTCATAATTGTAGTTTCGCCGATCACTCCTCCAGCACGACTTCAACGCCCCCAAATATGCTTCCAACAGGCTTGTTGACGGATCGAATCTTCAGCCGCGAATCTGCCACTCTCAGCACCTCTCTCCAGTCGGCAACACCTCGCTCTCTAGCGTTGAACATCTCCATCATAAGCTGTGTCTCAGTCAGCAATTTGTCCGCACTATCCCATGAATCGAAATTTCTCCAATCACTCACCATGCTGAGAGCTGTAACATGAATCTCTTCTTCCACCGTTAACTCAACCCCCTCCCCTGGCAACAGTCGCTCAACAATCAGAATCCTCGCCCCTTTCTTCATCGCTGGCACGATCTGCGCTAAAAGTTTTGCGGCCGTCTTGTCTGCATGGTTGTGTAAACACTGACGAATCAGATAGACATCTGCTTGGACACGCTGCTCCTCAAAGTAATCTTGAGCCATGAACTCTAGCCGGCTGCGGACCTCTGTCGGAAGGTTGGTGATGCGCTGTTCCTCTTTCACTTTCTCGACCACATCAGGGAGATCCTGTACTACCACGCGAAGTTCGGGGAAATGCTTCAGCAACAAAATCGACGCATGACCGGAGGATCCGCCGACGTCGACGACTGTTGCAGCTCCAATTGATGACCAGTCGTACATCTTTAGTAGATGTTCCGCCTTTTGGATATCGGATGTGGCGATGTTCTGCATTGCGACTGAGAAATCCCTAATTCGAACTGGGTCGGCGGAGATGTATTCGAAAAATGGCATGTCTGTCTTGTACGCTAGCCCAAACGCTGTCTCAGTGAGTTTATCTGTTCCACCATACTTGGTAGTGAGCTCCGGGAGCTTGGCGGCGATCGGCATGTAGAGATCCATGACCATATTAACGGACTTATTCCAGTTGGGGTTGGTAGTTATATGGTAGGAGAAAAACGAATGCGATACAGTGTTTGACTCGTTACCACGCCGGAGTAAGCCACATGCGATGACAATACTGCTTACGACCATGAGCTGTTGGAGAGGGACATTGCATTGTGCAGAGAGCTCGGGGAGGGCAATAGGACCGTTCATGGGAATGGTCTTTAGCACATTGAACTCGAAGAGCCATTTCAATGCTGCCGCGGATTGGACCTATGCCACGAATGAGTATGGGCCACGGATAACCAGGAGATGCAATGAGAAGAGGTTTTCATGACTGAAGCGTCTGGAAGCATCCCTTCGGTCCAATGACTCCAAATAAATATATAATATCATCGACTTTCAAACTAGTACTGATCACTGCTCCAACCCAGTTGATAATGAGGTATTATCACACCGCCTCGATATAGGAGATTCGTACTGACTGCTGACTGCCATGATATAAAGACATCTGGCAAAGGTCTCAAAAGCTGCTGTATCAATGTCGAAGTACCTATGACCTTCCTCATAGACTTCATCATCTCTTCAGGAGCTCCGGGTGGAACACGCAACAACGAAGGATCGCCATCAAGCGCCGGTATCGGATGGTTGGAGGCCTCGCAGTACGAGGCGTATTCCTTCGCGGCATTGCTGAGATCCTCTGCGAGCTGGAGGATGTTTCTCGAATCTGACATATTTTGAAGAATGAGAAGAAGACAAGCGTAGTAAATTGGCTAGAAATATGTACTTGTAGTTGAGGGGGAATACTAGGTTAAACACTAGAATTGGAGCTCGGGTATTGTGAAGAAAACTAACGTGTAAACCAGGAAACAGTAGATATTCGATAAGAGGATAAGAAATGTTAGAGGAATTAGAATCTCGCATTATTAGAGGTCCGGACTATTTTATATGGTCAACGGTACACAACAGTCCAGTGCTCGCTTAGAAAACGATAGGACGGCGACGCTGCTGTCATCGGCAACTATTCTGACCATCTCAATCTACGCTTCTTGATGCGTCTGCAGCTGACCACGTCTTTCTTGTATTGGCGCTAATCGTCGTCATGCATCAGGTTGCATCGGATAGGGGGTAGTAGTCGCATACACATCCATCTTCTGAAGCTTGAGGGGAGCAGTTAGGAATAGGATGGGGAGCCGAGCTCCCAAGGGTTAGAGAGCGACCTCGCCTTTCATTTCGTTCCTGTTGACCTTCTCAACAGCATCTCCATCGGCTGGCTACCGCCGGAAAACTCGCCCCAAGGCTGAACGCCCGAGGATACCGTTTTATGTTCACCGGACACCGGTCGTGGAGGGGTTTGGTTATTCAACGATCGAATTGTCGACCATCAACCTGGATTCGGCTTATTTTCAACGGCGAGTACGAAGCTTAACGGTTCGGATCTCGTCAACCGGGAAGGCGTCGAGGCGCATGCATATTCCATCTACGGATTAGGGCTGGACACGAATATTCGACTATTCGTATTCGTACGAATATTCGTAGTCGAATACGAATAAAATTTAGAATTTCCGCTTACTAATATTCGTACGAATAATATTCGCATTATTCGTAATTATTCGTAATTATTCGTCTATCTCTGAAGCTATTTCCATGTATCTCGCATCGGAGAGATGGTCGACAGAGAGCTTTAAGCTGGGGTCACTTGGCTTGCTGAATCGTCAGGAGTGATCAATTCGACGCTATTGATATGCTTTGTATCTCTTAGAGCTCAAATCCTCCAGATCGTGTTCGGGTAAACAAAAGTCGCGACTGTTGGGCATTCATTCATTGGCTCGGCTTTTGCCGAATAAGTCTTGGCATTATTTACGAATATTCGCGAATAATACGAATAAAACGTCTCAAAACTTAGTCGAATACGAATAATCGTTCAAGAGGAAAAGTCGAATACGAATAGCCAAAATCCTTATTCGTGTCCAGCCCTACTACGGATTATATGCCGAGAAGTTGAAATGCAGGGCCAGTCGTTCTGTTGGTAGAATTGATTTGCCCTTGCATTGTGTGCTTGGAGACCAGATACTCCGTGGGTCTCAAATTGATACTCAAGATGCTATCCCTACCTCCGTCCCAACATTTGGCTCGGGACTTCTGTTCATCGTCAGTTTTTAGCCGCTTGCCAAGTTTATTTCATATGGCGTCGGGTCATTTCAAACTGCTGTTTCTGTGAGCCTGAACAGAAGAACCATTTATACGGAGTACAATGCTCCACGAACCGGACTCTGGCATGGAGGTTTCTTTCTCTTCGACCTATCTTGAGCACTACCTATTCCCTTCGGCCACGGCCTGTCGAAAAGTCCTTGATACCTTCTGCCGGAACCCTATCTTCGTTGTGAAAACAGCGATTTCAGCTCAAGAGGATTGGAGCCTCGTCAACAGAATGAGTATGAAAACCAGACCGGAGATGAGGAAAGAACCAATCTAGAGGAAGGCTAATTATATGATATATGGAAGAGTCCTCTTGTTCACGCCATTCCGCGTAGCCGAATCAGCAATGGGATTTTCCTGCATCCTGGTCTATAGCTTGCTCGTGGACTTGCAACAGGTTTCGACTAGGTGTACTCCAAACAAAAGTCGGCTTACAACCCGGAGAAGCCGAATACATCAAACGATCATAACGTGATGTGCTGCAGTTCTAGAAGGTAAGCCGCAAGGAGCATGTCTAGCGACGGAACAGCCGGCCCTGCTCGAAAGTCGAAACCCAGCAAACCCCCCAAGTCCGCAACCACCTCTTCCTTTCCACACCAAACGCCTCCAATGTTTCACCAGAAGTTCAAACATCCACCGTGCGACACCGTTTCATACGACGCTCACATCGTATCGACTCCATGCGCATATAGTAGCGGTGCAACTTAAGCTTTTTCCTTTGCGACATTCCAGTTACCGGAGAGCAGCCGCCGCAAGTCTGATCGGAATCCCCGTCGCCGTCGGATGTCGCCCAGGCGCTGCGCGACCGGCATCATGACCCCCCAGCTTGTTTATTTGAGACAATGCGGTGATGCTCCTCCGCCAGATGGCTTGCCGGAAATGGATAAGTCGCGGTGGGAGCCAGTCAGCCAGGACTTTTTGTGCACAAAATCTAAGTTGCTCCGAGGGAGAACTACCGAGAACTCGCTGAGAAGAGTGCCAGGTCTAGGGATAGGCGCGGTTGGCAGCGCGGTTGGCATCGCGGATGGAATCCTTGCTTGTGTTGTGCACGACGGGGTGTCACGACCACGGCTGGTGTCGTCTGTAGAACAGTAGAAGTCTCAACGTTAAGGGCAAATATCTCTCCTCTCGTATTCTTTCTCTACTTCATCATCATCTTCTCCTCCTCCTTCCTCTCCTTCGTCAGATTTTCAGCATGAACTCGTGATGATGGCGACTGTTTTGAGATGCATGTGAAATGCATGTGCGCACCCAATATCATCATTGCCATGCCTTCAGCAGTCTTACTCAGAGTCACGTTCTTACTTCCTCTCCAGAAGTACCGCTTATGGCGACATGTGACCTATGTGATCGATATCTGCGCATATATTCTAGAACTTCAGAACTGAACCCGGGATCGAATGCCTTCGAAGCGGTTGATATGCTCTCCTTCTCTCACTACGATTTCCTATTCAACTCTACAACTCCCTGCGTAACTCCCTTCGCAACTCCCCCCGAACTCTCTTCGCACAGTGATCACCATGCAGCACTGGCTCCGATACATCGTGATCGCATTCCTCCCGATCACCGCCCTCGCCAGCGATCTGCGAATCATGCGCGATGAGCTCTCCGAACGCGACGTGCCCGGCGTAAGTTCCCACCGTCCCAGCTTTGCCCTGAGGAACGTCACTGACTCCCAATGAACCTGTCTAGCTATACGTATGCTCGGAGGAAAACTTCAAAGGCTACTGTGGCTACATAGCCCACACCGCGAACACAGGGTGCCAGTCATTCCCAGATCCCACCCCGAGTTGGTAAGTCCTCTTGCCTACCCCATCCGCCTTGATTGGATTGACAGTACTAAATACTCCTAGGCCCAGCATCAAGTCCATCGGCCCTGATCGCGGCCAAACCTGTCGCGTGTTCCAGTAACCCTCCCTGCCAACCCTCTGATTCCCCCTCCTTTATCGAAAAATTCTGACCTGATCTCTCCCACCGCAGGAATACCGGCTGCACCGGGCTCGCCGTGCGCAATCCCTCTGGAATCTCCGAGATTCAATACCCCGGGCTGGCGTCCTTCTCCACCCCGAAACTGTCGGCGTCGGATCCGGAGTGGAAGCCGCAGACCTATATCTGTTACTGAACGGACGATGAAGAAATAGTGCTGCACGGATATGCGATGCTATTGAATGGTTGATTGATTCGCAAGTTATGGAATTATGGTGCGGAATGGGTTTAGTGGCGATGTTGTACGATTCATGGAATATCAGGCAGAGAAGGCACGATATTTATGCCGTGGGACCCAGATGAGCGGCCATGAAGGTCGATGCAAGGACCGCAGGCTACCATGGGAATCTCTCCGGCTCTCTACGATTCTCCCTGCCCGCACCAGGAGCGGATGGACCAGAAACACCAAGAGAGAAAAGCATCGGATATGGGTATGCATCGGATACGGGAATGCATAATTCCCAGGGCTGAAGGCACGCTGACTTTGCGCAGTCAGTTGCTGCATCGGAAGAAGAACAACCGCTGTATCCGCCGTCTCTTGAAGAGCATGGAAAACGGATTATAGGCATGGTCATATACTTCCATAATCGAAAGCGCTGAATAGAAATGATAGCGCCGGATCGCGCAACTGAAATATTCCAATCCACATGGTGACAGTGCACATCGCATTTATTCCCCACGCCGTTCCTTCGTTTCTAGTAGTGTAAGTTTCGAATCTCCGAAGAGTGCTTGTCAGAGGTGACGGCGAGATTCGTGATCCGGATCTGCGTCGCACTGGCCGGAAGAGTTTCGGTGACTTGGTGAACTTCATTGCATCCGAGAGCCAGTCCAATCTCAGGGATCGAACTGAGCGGTTTGAAACGGATGCATCAAGGGTACCTAAACGTAATCAAGTACGCGGATACATTGATTATGGTAGTACTTTGTTGGACGGCAGAACATGCCACCACTGTTCTGCCAATGTTATAACCGTGGTAGATGATGGTATATGCCTCTCCCCTGTCCATCCCACAAATAGAGAGGAGTTATCTTATTTACGCAGGTTGGACGTCGTGATTCGGGAAACACAAAATTGAAGGATGCGCTGGATGGCTGGGGTAGACAGCCTGGCACCAGGGTTGGATCATAAAAGGGCAAGAAGGGCATTGGGTTAAAGAAAGACATCTATGGATCGAGAGGACGATAGCGATCAGTTTTGGATAGAACGGGATTGAGGAAGAGGGGGTGGAGAGCCAGGGGTGGCAGAGACGCCCAGGAGGCATAATCACCCGGACATATCGTCAGGGATGTTACCCGTCACAACAAATATAAGGTCACATTTTATCGCGAGAACATATTCAATGAGGGAACCACTGCATTTTGAGATGGCCCTCAACGGCTGTTACGCCGTTGCCTCCGCTGGCTAAGCTAATAATTGGCTAGGCCGATTATCCACTCCCTGGATCTTGCATGAAAGCGCAATCATGCATGGATGAAATAAACGCAACGCCCCAGGGCATCTGAGCAGAACAGGACAGAGAAGAGAAGGGCCAAGCCTGGCCTAACCACGGCTCGCTCGCTTCTTGCAATTGAGGACAATGATGTTGACCTCTGCCACTGCCTCAGATCTTCCCTGTGTCCATCGCTCACCTAGCAATCTGATTTCCATCCTCGCCAATAATCAATCTCTCTCTTTCTCTTCAACAACTAATGAATAAGATGCGGAACACGCATCACGGCCTCATGGTGAAGACCGAACCCGAAAAGCAACGCAAACGCAGACTAATCAACGTACAGACCCTATCCACGCCCGTTTTCAGGCATGGCGATGACGGGTAGCGAGGAACGGCAAAGGGGAAATGATGTGCGATCGAGAGACCCGTGAATCTAAGTCTGCTGTAAGGGGAAAGGAGTAAAAGAAGTAAGAAACCCCCGAGTTGCGTTTTAGTAAAGCCGACCGTTTCCGGAAAGAAGACCGAGATAACACCGTGCAATGCAGTTCTGTTGTGTAGACGATGGAGGCGGGAAAATGAAACATGGTGGTCGTGATGGGTCGGATATGGTGGGGTGGAAACGTGGGAGAATAGACCTTGAAGTAGACACCGAACTTCATGGTCCGTGGAAGGTGTCTATGGTACATCGGTGCCTTGAGAAATGAGTGATCATCCGTTGTAGACAAGTGCAGCTCATGACTTGCGGAAGTCTAGACATGTTAGAGATGGCCGGGCCAATGCGACAGCAATCGGCCATTCTTACCTGACAACACCGGATAGATCAGTTCGAATGCCTGGTAGATCTCCTCACGGACTTTTGCGCCAGTGAGGACGATCTTCCCGCTCACAAAGATGAGCAGCACGATCTTCGGCTTCATCATGCGGTAGATGAGACCCGGGAACAACTCCGGCTCGTAGGAGCTGAAGTGGTGATGGCGCGAGGCCAACCCCTCAAGTCGAATCGGGAACTTGATGTCACACGACCCAACGATATTCTGAATCTTGAAGTCGGTGAACTTGGCGTTGAACCCAAGCTTCTGAATGATGCGAGCGTACTTGCGCGAGGCAAGCTTCGAGTCATCTTCCGATTTGGCACCCGTCACGACCATCTTGCCCGAAGCGAAGATGAGAGCCGTCGTCTTGGGTTCGCGAATACGCATGATGACGGCCGCGAAACGCTAAAAGCGAATGCCAGTTCAGTAAATGTGAAGTCCAACCAAAACACTTCGGGAGATGAGTTTACCTTTGGGTTGTACTCGGCGTTGCGGGCATGCAAGGCGATGGTTTTGAGATCCAAGCGGCAATCGAGATTGACGGTGGCGACGATGTTTCTTTCGAACACATACGCATTAACACCAGACCCAACTCTTTGCAAGAACTTGAGATCAAAAAAGGATTACTCACTGCAACGTTGGAACGATGCCGCTCACTCCCTGAGTGGCACCTGGAGTCGCTGCCGGCGTCGCGGGCATCACCCCGTTGCCTGCTGAACCTCCATTAGCGACCGGCTGGGAACCGTTCACGAAGCCGTTCGCACCGTTATTCGGTTGGGACTGTCCATCTTTCTCAGACGGAGGCGTCAGATCACCGGCTCCACCAGGGAAGGACAGTGACGCGGGAGACGTGAAGGCTTTGGCCTGTTGCGCGGTCGCCGGATGTGTCGTGAGAGAATCCATGATTATTGTCGGTCGGAAACCTTCACTTGATGAGAAGTGATGGATACTTGAGTTGAACGGACAGAGGATTCGAGCGATATCGCTGATTAGCAGTCTGAGAACCAGAGATGATGTCAGGAACAAGTTATTTTGAAGAAGTAAAGATGTGTGAAGGATTTGTTTTTATGCAGTGTGGGAAGTGGAGCTGGCGAAGAGAGAAGAGAGAGGTGTCGAGTGAAGTGTGAACAGTGTTCGAGTGAAGATTGTGTTGTGAATGTGACGGCGACGATTTTGCTTTGCAATGATCGAGGTCGTGCGATCGCTCCAGCGACACAAGGTATTTCACTTCGCCTCTTTATCTCTTATCAACGGGAAAATTCGTACCGTCACTGGGAGATGAACAACTGAATGTCTCCCCTACAGTTGCTGCTGATTTCAGTTCGTCAATTCAAAGTAGTAGCGCGGTCCTGTAACCGGCTGATTGGAGACTGTAGGTCACGACCAGGTCTTTCGATCACGAGAAAGACAACAGGCGATGTCCACTAGCCGTCGGTTGTCGATGCACTTGATGGCAGTCGATGCGACCAGGCTTGGAGGTCAAGAAGTCGATAAAGATCGATGGGATACGGAGTATTGGAGGAGGTTGGGAGAGATTCGATGTTGCGAGGTTGCGATACAGAGGCCGATAGATGCCTTGTTCTGGTTCGCGACGTCGCTCCTATGACGGATTGGGTAAAGGCCCGCAATTAAATTGCAGCAGGTACCTTTTTTCGTCTCTCAGAATCCAGCCAAAATCCTCACTTGCGCGAGATCCAGCGACCGAGAAGATGGCGATTCTCAGTCCCGAATGGATATTGGGGGATGTGGAAGCGGAGAGATCGAGAGGGCGAGAGAGAGAAGGTGGTTGGGTGGAAATGAGAGGCAGCGGTTTTCTCACCCAGGGCGCAGAATGGGAAAGGGCAATGCCCGCGCGAGCGTTGGGGGTTGCGCCTCCTTAAGTACTGAATGACTCACACCTGCCCCCCTGTCGCAGTTGTCTCGCCCTTTCGCCGGCGCTGCTGCGGATTGGTCGAATGATCGAGAACCAGCGAATGGGGGCGCTGGTTGGGGGGACCGGGGTTATTAGGGGGAATTGGGAGGCGAAAATATGTGGGAAGTACCAGTCTTTGCCGCGCGCTCAGACATTCTCTGGACCAATCATTGGCTGCAATTTCTCTCTGCTTGGCCGTTACCACACAAATTTCCACAGGGCATCGTCATCCATACCGGATGCAGACTAGTGTCTTACGTCCCTCAGCCAATTATTGCACCGGCTACTCTTCCTAGCAAGAGGCCAGGTCCTTCGGCCTTCCATGATCCATCCCAACTTCTAACTCTCAACAAAACAATGTGGCCTGAACACAAACCTCCCAGACAGTTATCGTGAGTATTTGCCACGTGATTCCAGGTCCAACCTTGCAGTCAAGGTGCGAAATCTTTGTCGCATCATGATGGAAAGATGTAAGTGTCACAAATGGATATGTGCGGGTCAAACCACCGGATACGAGCGGAATGCGACCGACCGACCGCCCAATTTGATTGATCACTCGACTGCGCATCCCTTTCAATATGACGAGATCACAAACGTTTGGTTAGGCAGCAACAAACCCGTCTATCGATGAGGCTGCGAATGGATATACGCTCCATGAACCTTTAAGCAAATCCTGCATCCTAACAGTGCAAACTGTATGGATATCCCGGCACCGATGGCAGGCAAGACGGCAGTTTGTCTAGCCAATGACCGCCGAAGAGCCAGCTCTCCAATCGCGATCGACCCAGTACTACTATCAAGTATCAACAAAATGTGGCAGGATCGTCGGCCTGTAGTCAAAACTGAAGAGCCGCCTTAGATCTATGCTGCGGCCTGCGAGGAATCCCCCCACTAGAAATCGTAGGATGAGGGCAAATTATATTGGAAAGAGCATGGCAGAAATGGAGCGACTAGGTACAGATGCGAGCGCTGCTGCCTACTGGCACCCTGCCACCCGTCATCCTACAGGTTTGCTATTTGGAACGATGGCTCACTATTGACATGATGCATCGCATTCCAGTTTCCTCCGCTATACATGCGGCGAGGGTTGAAAGAGAGAAAACTGATTGTACTCGGTGCTGTCATGTCACACGAGCAAACTGCATGGCGACCGGAGGGGCAGGTTGAGAACAGGGGGGAATTTTCTAGCGACGATCTGGATCGCTTCGGTAGAATCAATGTGTGTCGCTGCCAGACCCACCGGGACATCTTATGTCGGATAGACAATCAGATTTCACCTTTCGCACGCTGGTGTCTTGGTGGCCATCGATGACGAGAGACAACTGGGGGCGGGCGCATATCTCCAGGCATCATCCGACCCCAGAAGTCCCGCAGCCTCCTGAAGGATGGCCGCTGGTATACATTCGCCATATGACAATACTCTGGTTTGATCGTAAAAAGGCATAATCACATTAACCTGGGTATCAAAAAGTAATCCATAGCAATCCAACCCTCACCTATCACGTACGAATTCCCCCAACCTCGACCGTCTTCGAACGTTCTCCCCCGCCCTCTCGCTCTCCAAGCTCGTCCCTAACCCGGAGTCTGACTTTCCACCGAACCGCTCCGCTGGCGACAGCACCGTATGACCTTCATCTTCCTCATCGTCGGCCTCCGCGCCCGCTGGCATTTCCAACTGCGGTAGCAGTTCCTCCTCGCCTTCTTCCTTCTTAATCTTCACGCTAGTAGACTGTGATGGTCCTAGTCTTGAGAATGTGGGGAAATGCCTTTCCGTATCAGACAACCCACTCTCGTCGTCTTCTTCCACCTTAACCTCCAATCCCGTCTCCTTCTTTCCGTTCCTCCCCAACCCTCTACCCTTCATTTCCCCGCCGTCCCCCTCTCCCGCAAAGTAACTCATCAACCCAACCCACACCACCAAAAACATCCCCATCTCCACCCCCCAGAACAACCCCGTCCCCACCACAAAGCTCCCTACCCGCCACCGATACATCACCCACCTTAGCCCCTCATACCTTGCCTCCACCTTCAACCTCACCTCGTATATCTGCAGCTCCGCCCCCCCGTCGCTCTCCACCGCCACCCGCGCCGCACGGGGGACGTTCAGAACCCCTTTCGCGAATTTCACTCCCGACGCCATCGGGACGGTGATTTTCTCGGACTCGTGGCGCATACCGGTGACGAGGAAGGGCAGGCGGAGGGCCTTGTGGAGCAGTTCGAAGGCGGCGGAGCGGTAGGTGAGGATGGCTGGGCGGCGGGCGTGGACAAGTGGAGGGGTATCGGAGGGGGGATCAGGCGCGGGGGCAGTGGTCGTGGTCGTGGATCCCCTCGTGGAGAGGCGCAGATCCACCATGAAGTTCCCGGCGGCGGCGTTGGATGGCGTGCGCGGCATGTGCAGCAGCACGGAGAAGTCATACGGCTGGTTCGTGGCGAGGGGGTGGGCGAGGGTAAGGTGGGCGTGGGGAGCGTGAGGAGCGTATGGAGCGGGGTGGGCATGGCGTGTGTGGAATTGGAGATAGATCGGTTGGGTGAAGCCGCGGGAGGGGATGTAGGAGAGGTAGAAGAGGATGTAGGCGAGGACGGCGACGGAGAGGAGGAGGAGGGAGGTTAGGATGAAGATGAGGGTGGTGAGGTAGGCTTTTCGGGCGGGTTTGGAGATGAAAGGGGCGATGGGGCGGAGAAGGGTGGACTGGCGGGAAGGGAACTCCGGTTAGTTGTGTCTTTCATAATATGTGCGGTTTGGGGAGCTGTTCGGATATGAATATACCTTTATGACAGCAAACAACCTGCGGTCTTCGTCCAGATCCTCCATTGCTTCCAGCTCTTAGGTATGTTCTTATCTAAAGATAATCGTATCCATTGACGCTATGTTCAAGAAACGAAGGCACGATGTGGGAGACTGGGAGTTCCGGGTGATTCCATGATCGATATTGATGTAGGGACCATGATATGACGAAACCGCATTCCAACATCTGAGGGGATAGAACATCTGAGCGCTGGAGTATCCCTGTCCCAGTCCCTCGGAGGCTCCCTCCTTCGGAGGCTCGGAGGCTCCATCCAGTCTAATAAGGCGTTCAGGCACTCAGGCACCCAGGCACCAGCCGCTCGGGCACTCTGGAGAGTGGAGACCTTTGCAGCCTGGAACGTGCCCAGAGTGTCCCTGCCAAACTGGGAAAGTCCAACCACCGCAGGGAGGCAGCAAGGACTGAAGCCTGAACTGCATACGGAGTACTCCGTATCGTCACTTCGTCTCTCGCCTGTTTATCAGCACCCTGACGACCCTTGATTCCAATGCTTATTCAAATGCGCATTCAGATCTTGTTGATAGCAGCCATTGACTGCCGCACTTGAGAAACCTCGGCTCGTAATGGGGCTGAAATATTGACACATCCATCCGTGTTCTTCTACTGCAGTCGAGTGATATCTAATTTATCACTTTCAAAAGAGCAGAGGCACTCGGGAGGGGGAATCTATTGCGACCATCTCATAGTGTCAACATCTAAGCCAGAGATATCGGTTCGCAGGATTGATGTTGAATGATCGGGGATCTTTATTGCAGGAGACTGGGAACTTCTCCTCGGATGTGAATTCACTTCACCACCACATCCGATTGATAAACTGAGTAACCGCCGCACAACACAGCGTCTTCCTTGAATCCCTTCACCTTAACCTTCACCTTTTACCTTCTTACCTTCTTTCTTCTTATCCCCCTACTCATTGAGATTCTTCGTCCATCCATTCCATCTATCAATCCATCGCACCAGCAACCAGAGCCATGGCATGCCCATTAGTCGCACTCCCCATGGAGTTACTCCTCAATATATCATCCAACTTGATCACTACCGACCTCGGCTCATTCCGACGATCATGCAAGACGATCGAGCTCTCTCTACGCCAGGACTTTGCTCTCGAGTTCTTCACCAAGAAGCAGTTCATGCTCACCTACCCGAGCCTGAAGGCCCTGAATGACATCGCCGAACACCCCTATTTCTCCAAGATCCTCAAAAATGTGGTCATTGGACTTGACCGCTACAAGAACCGCATCTCCCGCGATATTGCCGGTTCCTCTGCCGACGAGAATGACAAGTCGTACCGATTCTACAAAGGTCGCGAGGAGCAGTTCTTCCTGATCTACTCCGGCGGTGCCCGCAACTTACTGGCGAAGGCATTCCGGAATTTGCCCGCGCTTCAAACCGTCGGCCTGCGAGATGTCAACTCCAGAGGGCGGAATCGCGATGGACATAACATGCCGTGGCACAGCTACGGTGCTCCGACCATCGTTCAAGAAACGGGTCATCAGATGGTGATGAACTCCACGTTCATGAACAGCCAAGCAGAATACCCATCCCTTGCTTTCCAAATCCTTTTCCATGCCCTGGGAGACGCAGGAGCCAAACCGGAAATCGTCGAGGTGTTTTTGCGCATGTCCATGGCTGGACTCAACGCGGACGGGTTCTCGATGCCGCCGCACCTCCGCCCTGCAATGGAGCCGGTTCTTGCAGGCTTGAAGACTGTCCTCCTCGCCGTCGATGGTGCATTCCTCAATACTCATGATTCGGACGGGCTACACATTTTCCAGCAGTCCCGGAGCGACAAATTCAAACGCTTCCTACAAGCGTGCCCCAACCTCACTCACTTGCGTCTTAATTTCCAGAACAAATCGGGGATCGACGCGTTTCTAGAATGGTTCGTCGGTTGCAGCGGTTGGGAACTGGCGAGTAAGTCTCCGTGCCAGTCTCAGCACGTCCTCCCTCCCGAGTTTCCTCATTTGAAGACCCTTGACTTCGGACTCGCCGACATCACTCCCGTCATCATCCTCCTCGCTCTCAAGCGGTACCCCACCATCACCTCCATGTCGTTCTGGAAAGTCATCCTCCGCCGCGCGAAAACCACCGACTCCACGCAACTGCACACCAACCTCGGCCGCAACCTCTGGGAATGGCTGATCCTGCAACTCAGCAAGACCAAGCTCCGCCACGTCAAAATCGGCCACGTCTCCCAACGCAAGCAGGACCGCGGGTGCGATCGCGTCTGCTTCAAGAAATCCGGTCAGCGGCCCCTGAGCGCGAAGGAGTTGCTTTATGAGGTCGAACACCGGGGGTCCGATATGGAGAAATACCTGGCCACGCTGGCGGGGGACGTCGTGAGGCTGACTAAGGGGTTCCGGGAGGCCATGGTGAAGGATCATGCGGCTTATGTGGCCGCGGCGAATGGAGAGCCCCTGCCTGATGATGGGGATGCGGTCAATGTTGAAGATAACTCGGACGATGTCGACGATGAGGTCGATGATTTGGAGGACAGCGATGATGAGGATGGATATGGGCTTCTCGACGACGACTCGGAGGAGGAGATTTCGGACTTGGAGGATGAATAAGCTTTGAAACGGCACAATAGATGGATGTCATCGGATGGAAGTGCAACGATGGAGTTATCAAGGTTGGGGTCAGGTTGATAGACGGGGATTGATGCGGGATACCCACCCAGTCTGTCGAATGGAATGAACATGTTCATAGAAATCATGAGCTGGATGTACCTAGCTATTGAGCATTATGTAGCTTAAATAAGAAACATTGACGAAAGGCCGAGCGCCATGTTTGGTATGTGAGAAGCGTGGCATACCGTTTTCTCTTCCATCTAAGCGCTGAATATGACATATCCTCTTCTTCCCATTTCTTCTGCTCCCTACCTATATAAACGGTACCTTAAGTGAGATGAATTGCTCACTTGCCTCTCTGATTGACACCCACACCGGCCTTCTGCCTTCAAGCTCGTTTCAAGGAGTCGTCTGAATAGTCTTTCAATCGCACTAGTACGTCCTTCGCAACAAGTTTACAGCACATCTTCTCTCGTCGTAATCTCACTCGGGCGATGGCAATGTAGTGCTACTTAGTCAACTTCATGGAGTATAGCATCACAAGCATTGAATCTCACGCTGGGATCCTTCAAGTTTACCTCATCACAAGGTATGTCTAAATCCTCGCTCCGCATCTACTCTTGCCTATCATCATATGCAGCCCACCTCTGTACTATTCTCATCCTCTCCGTCTATGTTTACGGGCGAATGACAAGTGATATGATGTAATCCTAGTAGTATATAACGATTAATTAGAGAACCCCTAATTAGAACGGTCGGCCGAGTGGTGGGACTATATGAAGTCCTGAGGCCAGTGGATTCGCCTGTGCATTGATCAACAAACAATTCTACAGTACCAGGTCCGATCCCTGGACCTGTTCTCTTCTTTCTGTGTTTTTGGTTCTTATTTATTTTTTTCCTTCTGCTTTCATCACTTCGCATCTGAAACATATCTCCCACTCGTATGCTCCCTCACTGAAAACTTCTACCTAGTGAGACTTTCACCTTTCATGACGGTTCGCAACAACCTAAGCTAACTGACCAAATCTGACAGCCGAATCAGTGGCCGTATCATATCTTCGTGTGAATCGCCTGGCACCCTGCATCTTATTGAGTCCTCTCCCCAGCCTTACATTACTCAGACCGATCTCATCGTGAGATGGTTGGAAGCAGCTACTTAAAGCAACCCTTACATCTCATATTCTCCATGAATTAACACTGAACTCGATCGTTGCCACCTCATTCCCGATTCCATTGCCTTCTAACTCGTCCCATCGCACTAAATCCACTGATCTCGACCCCTTCCCCAATCACAATCATGCGTATCGAAGAACCTACCCCGTCATCCCGCATCGCCATGTCGAATGAGGACGATGAAGGCAACTATACTGGACCAGAGGTTACCTTTAGGGATAAATTTCTTCGCCTTATCAGATATGAGCCATCTCAATCTTTGGATACTTCCATTTCACTTTAGCCCCGCATATTACTTGCATGATGACCTCCAGATTACTGCGTTGACTTCGAACCTTCGTCCGTCGGGCCTGATAAAACGGCTACTCAACCAGGGAAATCCCTAGCAAATATAGACAAGCCTCGCCATGGTTCCCGACCCTGAGTGATCTTCCGGCTTTATTACCGGTCGGAGGGTGAGTTTGGACGTGCTTCACCAGGTGTTCACTTAAGCGACCACTGATGAATGCTCTGAGATAACTATTGAAGGCTAATGTGGGAGCAGAAGACATCATGAGCACCCAACCAAGGAATACAACAAAAATGGTCTTCGATGATCACAATGTTATCTATCTTCCTTCTACTGAGGGTAGTAATACCAACACTGAAAGCACTGATCGTAACGCCCTGTTCGTCCGAAACACCGACGATGATGATAGCGCAGAGAGGCCGGGAGGCGCCTTATCCGAAGAACCCATTACGTGTTCGGTTTTCAGAATGCTCCTTGGAAAACCCACCGACTTGCCCACTACGACGCAAAGTGGGGTGAACGGCGGGATCCTCGACGAAGACTGCCTCATCGAGTTACTTGACGAAGTCAATGCCGGACGGCTTGCCAACGGGAAGAACCCGGTAGAGTATCTAAGCGTGACAAAGCAGATGACGGGACAACCTGGGCCCAAGAAGAGAATCAGCCTACTTGGCACCCTGGAGCCTACAACGCATGGCACACCAGCGACACCTAGCTATCTACCAACACCGAAATCTGCTACGGCTCCTGCGAAGCCCAAAACCTCTCATCCGCCCAAGAATGCAACGGAAAAGTCTAAGCCAGGTCCGAAGCCTGACAAAAAGAAGCTCAACCCCATCAAGGGCTCTGGCCATAAAACCGCGAAGTGAAAAACAACACTTCCACCGACGCCGCCTCCGGCTGGGCAGCGAACGAGGGCAGGACGAGGGGGAAGAGATACAGGAGCTAGAAAAGTAACTGGATGAAAGGCGGGAGAAACTAGCAAGGTTGGAGAATGGATGGAGGAAGAAATTGGTAAGTTACATATCAAGATAGAGGTGACCAAATGGAATTCGGCTAGCAAAGTGACGTAGCGGCACAAGGAGGAGGGATTTATGTGGCAAATTCAGGAGGCCGATGAGGATATCGTGAGCTACGAGGCGGGCGACTGATGGAACTGAACTGAGGAAGTTTGATGGGATGGAGACGTGCTTCGTGGGTTGTAAATCAACGAATCGAGGCGCACAGTTGAACTGGACATATTTAATGGTATCTGGTTGGAAGCAGGTATTACTTAGGATCGCAGTTTGCTTCATGGACCATCTGACAAGCTGTTATATATGGAGATAGCAAGGCCATCGCAGCAGACCGAGTATCTAACTTAGCTCACATAATCAAATTTGATCAGGTCTTTTGAATTATTTTTCTCTCATTACATATTATACAAGGTCTAGTCGAATTGCTCCATGCCATGGATGATCGGTTCATTAGGTATCTCCTTACATCTCCGTTTCACTCCTGACCGGTTCTAACAAGTTTTTCTTTTCTTTCTATCATTCGTCCTCATCATCTCATTCCTCAACCAGCTTGGTAGAGCCCCAGAGCACGCACATGCGGGTTGATGAAAGAGAGGTTAAACGCCGTCAAGTACGGATCGTTGTCCGTTATCGCTATGAACATGGTCCCATTCACCTGCGGGTCGCCAACGAACACCTCGCCCGCTGGTTGGTACGTGGTTCCTTGCTTGTCGCCCGTTACCTCCAGTGGCGTGTACGTGAGGTTCAACTGGGAAACCCATGCCACGAACTTCGGCTCACCCGCGGTGGTGGATGTGACGTAGCTATTGTTCGGGCCAACCGGTTGGTCCGGGTCCTCCCAGGTGAGGAAGATTTGCTTCCCGGGGAAGGAGAGTGGCTCTGAACGATTTCGAGTGATAGCAGGGCCGCAACCGTATCCGGTGACGTTGAGGTTGATGCAGGATTCGTTCTTTGGGATGGTGGAGATGGAGGGGTCCGAAGTCCGGTTTCCGACAACTTCAGAGCCGTCCGGCTTGGTGTCGTTGGGTGAGAAGCGGTTGATGTTCGGTTGGTTCATGACCCTCAAGGGAGGGAAATTCTGCCATGCGAGGCGCGTGCAGTTCTCCGGACACGAGGAAATATATGGTGCGATGAAGGTCCACGCCCACGATTGGGGGATGCCGGTCTCGTGCCACACTGGCGCCGGATGCAGGCCGGACATCTGGCGGAATGACATCTGTTGACGGGATTCCACAGAAATGGATTGTGAAAGCAGTTGGGCGGCTTCGCGGCTGTCCAGATGGTTGATGAACCCCCAGACGCCAGCCTCAGCGAACTGGGTGAGCTTCTGGCTGAAATCGACGAATTCACGGACTGTGGTGAAGGGATAATTGTAGGTGCATTGCTTAGGAGCAGCGTCGCCGAGCATGTTAGCCACCACAGTCGCATGTCCGATTTCTTGATCCGACATGTATGCAATAAGAGCGCGGTCTTCGGCAGTCAGACCTGCTTCAAGGAAGTCTTCTTCGCTGAAAACGGCGAGGCCGTTGTTGAAGAGATCGAGCTCAATCCACTCAACATACTCGGTGAGGGCGAGGGATTCAAAATCGAAGTCGCTGTTGACCATGTAACGCGGTTCAGTGCCATTGGTGCCAAGTCCGCCTGGTTGCCTTAGTATATTTCAGTCTTAATAAGGATATGGCACTTACCGGCCGGCATATATGGTAGAGGAGCTGGTTGCTGTAGCAGTCCATCTGAATTGTAATATGTAGCAGTAGGATCCGGCGGCTTGGGTTCCACGGACGTCGCCAACGTTGTAGGAGCCATGACGGCACCCGTGGTAGTCGGCGTGCCCTCAAACGGACCATGGCTAGTTGGCCCGGTAAATTCGCTCTGCACAGGAGGAGGTGCTGCTCCGGACTCGGTTCCTCCAGGAGGTTCCGTTGAAACGGCGGGGACCTCTGAGTCCGGGAAGAACGATGTTGCAAGTTCTCCCTCCGGATAGGATTGTTGAATTGGGAAATCTGCATCGCTATATCCTGGGACTTGAGGTGCAGGAATAGCCAGCCCAAAGGCGGCCAGCGAGGCGACGAGCAACGCGTTCATCGAGACCATTATGCAGTATCGATACTGTCGCAAATTGGAGGAGAAAGCCTATCGCGGTTCTACAAGCTACCTTATAACCAGATATATTCTACAGATACAGGTTTACTGTACATCACGGATAACGACGGGATTGGGCGTGCAACCATACCGTCATCGAGGAGAGCCGGGCGGCGGGGACGCGCTTGGTTAGTTCAGGAACCCAACGTCGTTAGGACAATTTACCAGAGCCGAGTAAAGGGTGACGCAGAACTGACAGTAACGATACGAAGACACAGCAGAACGAATGAATTGGACAAGACAAGATGACGACTCTGCAATGAAAAGCTCACAAACGGACACCAGATGGCGTACCGTATGAGGAAAGCTGCCAGGATGGCAGTTTCGGTCCCAGACAAGAAAACAGCGATGCCATACGCGATATCTCAAGAGTGCAATAACTAGCTGCAATTAATGCTGATTTACGGTATGAGATTCTCGTGTGTAAAACGCTGATTAGTTCATTAAAAATGCCATGATGGTAAGATGGCGAAATGTTGGTGAAGAATGTTCGGAGACGAGGTCGATGACGAGGGAATGGAGTCAGGGGATTACGGCACACGCTCCGAGCCTCCCGGCCCCTACCGAACTATGTTGATACCAAGTACTGCGCCACAGATATCCTCCACGATGGGCATCGAACTCAACAATTGAAGCGCTTGATATCTATAGTTATTCAGTGCTGGGAAAGCCCAAAATCACGCCAACACGGCTTTTGGCCGTTCCTAGGGCAACAGGTTGCTACGTTGCTCGATTGCTCTTCATATTGCTTTATCCCTTCGCCCGCCTCATCGGACCCCAATTCTTCTCCGGGTTGACCTGATATCGTACATATTTCTTCACATCCATATCCTTCCCCAACTTCTCATCGAAGACGATCTTAACTTCCTTCTGCTCTTCCTCCTCGGCCCCATTTGCTGCCATATTTTTGCCCCTCCTGCCATCTCCTTGCTGTTGCTCCTCGTCGCTCAGCGGATGAATCAACCCGGCCTTGAACAAGATCCTCCATCCGGGAGAGCCCTCACTGACCGCGCCTTCTTTGATAGGTGCTTTTTGCTTGATCCATTCGGTCATGATTCGCCAGATTACCGACCAAGGTGCGTCGGTTTTGATGGCCCCTGGTCGTGCATGTGTCCGTGCAGCGCGGTATCCAGCATGTCGGAGTGCACCTTTGACCATGGCATCAGATGGCGATACGCAGTGTAGCACCTTAGCCAGAGCCGTACTCGCAATGTAAAATGGATGTCTATCGACCTCAGCAGGCTCGGACTTCTGGATAATAGGGCTCGGGTCGCCGGCCGTTGGGGGATCATTCATAGGCTTGCCGTTCGCAGTGGTAACCTTTTCGGGCCCGTTGGGATCTGGAAGGTCGGATATCCTTTCATCAAGGACATTCTGTAGCATGCCCTCGATGCGCGGTACCGTCCCGTAAGTTTCGGTATCGAGCTTTGGCAGGATGTCCAACATTTTCTGCACAAAGGAGTAGTTATGTATCGGCCCTGCATACATCGGCCCGGATAGCTACTTTGCGTCAGCGCAGATATCAGCAAGTTGGTCGTCGTCACTTACATGGGTCTTGAAACCACAATGATCACAATGCGGCTCAGCGGTCGGCGCTTGAGCAATCGAATGGCGATAATAGGGCGTCCCATTCTTGCTCCGACTATCCACGTTCCGCCCCATCAACTGCGTCGTCCACGCCCCACAGCCAGAATCACATGAGTACACTAGCATCGTCTTCCCCGCCAAAAACTTCACCTCCATCGGCGATTTATGCACGCGGACAAACACCCTCGCATAGAAATCGATCGAGAGCGATAGTAGCGGCTCGATGGCAATCCCATACTTAGCCCCGGCACTGGCGATCGCGTGGAGAATCAAGCGTAGTCCAGCTTCGTGGCCATGGAGTCCCTTGACGGGCATCCCTCCGTACAATGCGAAGGTCTTCTCGGGATACACCGCGGAGGCGAATACCCCAGCATCCGTGCACGTCACGCACATCAACCCGCCATCCTTCATGGCCTGTATGGCACCATCTAGGAATGGCGCAGCCGTCCCGTACGGATCGAGATCGATCACGTCGTAGCGATTCGGCTTATCGATACCGACTTGCGAGTACATGAGCGCCATCGCGTTTCCGGTGACCGGGATGATTTTCTTTGTGGTCTTGTTGTGCGTAGAATTGAGACCTATCATCTCGGTGGCGGCGGAAGACAGGTCGTTAGCGGTGACGGAGGTTACGAAGGGGAGTTCCATGGAGTAGCGAAGGGCGCGAAGACCGGTTGCGGAGAGGGCATCGAGGATACGGAAGGGAGGGTAGTGTGGCGAAGCTGGTTGGGCGGCGTCCCCGTACGGCTCGTCTGCAGCGCGCTCAATGGTATCCGATTTGATTTGACCATTTTCTTGCGCGCCTTGATCGTTAATCGCTCTGGAAACTGCAGCATCAGAACTCTGTACATCCCCTCCTTCCTCAGCCTGCTGTTCAGCCCCAGCCACCATTTCCTCTCCCTCTGCTCCCGTCAACCTCACTCCTCCATCTTCGGTCCTTCTCTTCTTCCTTTTCGTCTTCTGCCCGTTCTCCGTTTCCATCTTCCTTTTGCTAGGTCGAGTTGCTAGTCGGTCCTCGCCAAATGCCCGGATCCCAATCACGGTCAAATCGCGGTTAAACTGCTGAATCGGGTTGTAGAACACGGTTTTCTTCTCGGTGTCCGCATTGCCCTTTCGCTTCCCCTGCTTCTTACTGCCAGTTCCACCTTTGCTGTCTTCAGCTTCTGGTGTTTTTTGAGGCACTAGGATATGCGCTAGCCCTTCTTTGATTGTCGTGTATAAAGTGTCGTTATGCAAGATAGCTTGGCCGGCGGATGGAGTCGCGTCGAGAGAGACAGCAGTCGAGGGAATCTCGCTGGATGTGGTTGCGTCCATGGTTCGTTTTGCGAGGGCTTGATCACAGTCAAAATTTGAAGTGCTGTGTATCAATGCTATACGGTTAATGTTCAATTGAGGGGCGAAAGTTCGGGTGCCAAATGCACTTATAATCCTTTTCCGTGGTTGAGTTGGATTTGGAAACCGACAGCAGTTATGTGCCCAAAGAGCGGCCCGCCGCTGTGCAGAAGTATACCAGAGCGCCAGCCTGAAAGTAGCTGATACCCAAGAATTAACACAGCTTGGTACAAAGTGAAGGATTGACAGATTGAAAGTCAAGGCGCAAGTGACTCGATAGAAATCTTTGACGTCGAATGAAGCCAGACAATTTTTGTGGGGCCGATCGCGAACTTCCTTCACCATGAGATTGTGTCGACATGAAGACTAATATCCACTGTTGCTACGAGAGTTATGACATTATCAATTCTTATTAAATGCACACATTTCGTGGTCATCGGATATATATTATGACTTTGAATTCAATTTTTCTTGATATTCTACAAGAGATTGAAGAGTCCCAAGTTTGCCCTTCAAAAGAGTCCTACCCATAGATCCATCTCAAGGACCGTCTGGAATCCCCATTTCGTTGTCCTGATTCATGTTGACTGGGAAAACTCCGAAGTCTGGATAAGACCTTTTTGAAGCAAAGCTGGAATCGCTGTCTGATGAGTCCACTCCGTGCATTTGACAAGCGGAGGAGCTATTTCGTCTGGTCCGTAGAACGCGCCATCTGAACCGCACCGCTCGTACTTCATGGTTTGTATATTGAAGCGTCTTTGGCGTGGCGGCGTAGGGAGGGACCTGAGAAGCGCATCGAATGCTTCTGGATAGCTAGACGAGGTAACCCAGCCCAGGTAATGTACGGCGTGAAAGGTCTCCAATAGGTCTGGCTTGGATTCCATTTCTCGCAAGTAAGTCATGCCGGTTTCAGACACGACGTCGCCGTTGACATGGTGTTTATAACCAGACCCATCCGAGCCAGTCTCGACGAAGATGACGTTGTGATATCTCGTTTCTTTGAACTCGGGGTCTTGCAGGGCAAGCTTGTACTCGACTCGATACAATTTGTACGCTGAGGCCATTATCTTCGACATGCCGTGCAAATTTTGGGGCGGCTGGAGTATAGATTTGACGCCAGGATTCAAATAATACCAAAAGACTCCAATGATGAGTCCCGTCTGTTAGATTCCCTAAGGAGACTAGATGTCGAGTTTCACAAGTGCGTTGGAACCAAAAGTTGCGGCACAGCACATATGACCAGGAAAGCCAATACTACTCAACATTCTCAGTCTGATCTTTCATTTAACGTTTCAAGTCTGAGTTGATCATACATGAGCGGTTTTCAGAACCGCAATCGTGTCCTTGATATCGGGAGTCAATACTACTAATACTCCTGACGCGACTCGGTGTCCCTCATTTTCAATGACTTAGCGCCTGCCCTCCAGTGTTGGGAGCGCTGGTTTTGTATACCTAATACCTTGAGATTTTGATATTTTATGCATAGTCGCTTTTGAATTTTGAGTCTAGGTGTTTTGCTATATTTCATTCGGAATAGCGGGCTGCATGGCTTTGACCGGCGGTGCTTGAATATCTTGCAAAGGTTATCCTAATTACTTAATTCTCATCATGTACTCACTCAAATGTTTTTGCCGGATCCCGCTCTGCAGTATAAAGATTGCTTGCCCCCCAGCTCCTGTTATATATCCTCCGCATGCATTTCATATTGGACTTCGTCCAGGCATTTCAACAACAAGCACGCGCAGTTACTATGGGCATGGAGTAAGAACTTCCCCTGAACTATTCGAACCCACTGCTTAGAACATACTCATAGAACCTCACTGGGCCCAGTCGAGTATGTTGTTGCGGGAAATAATCCAGGGGAGTGGCTCGAGGTGAAACGAGCCGTGCTATTACAATCGCCGGTCTTAAAGGGATGGATCGAGGACCCCACCACCTGTCCCTTCAGGAAAGACGGGGCGATTCATCTGGACGCCTGTGAACCCGAGGTGGTGAAGGAGGTGTTTTTCCAGATGGAGAACGGTTACTTCGAGCGGCAACATGGTGCGTTGACCTACGCCAGAATTTACAAGCTTGCTCTGGCACTTGGGTATGTCGGTCGAAAGTGCTGTCGTGAAATTGCATTAACAAAATTCTTAAATCAGCCTTAGCATCCTAGGCCACGTGGCCCTGTTTGCTTTGAAAAGATGCAGTTTCAGCGCGGAAACGTTTCTGGATATTGCCATCAAAGCAGCCTCTGATGGGCTCCAAGACGACCGCGACTTTCGAGATTGGATCACAGAGACTTTTATCGATCACCGTGGGGAGATCAAGAGGTCCCATGCCTTCTCCATGGTCATTACGCAAGGAAGTCAGAATACACGCCTCTTGTACGAACTATTAATGACTTGTCTTGTGTCCGCGGAGAGGGATAGAGACATCAATAGGCACGGAGAGAAAGGTCGGCTGTCCTTATGAGAGGCTTGAGCTGGATATGAGTGGACTGCGTCTCGCAGCTCTCTATTGTTGGATTACTTTCGGATAGTAGTGTCATGCGAGTACTGGAGGATCATTGCATGCCCGTTACAATCCTCTCTACTCGGTTATCTTTTAATAGTACATAACTAGCTATGACTATTTGCGTTCATAATTCATTAATCTCGTTTCTCCTATAGGGCCATTTAACACAACCATTAAGACACGACATCAGATTTCAGGCGTACTTGACCGTTCGTTAAAGACTAGAAGTTAGACGAAGGAAATGAGCGAGCACCGTGATTCGAATATTACCCCTGACGAAGCCAGATCGATCTCAATCCCCTACTCAATCCTCAGCGTCTGCCACGACTTGCTCAGCTTCCAATCCTCAAGCTCCACACTGATCGGCCCCGTGATCGTCCTCCCCCCTCCACTTCCCATCACTGAAATCGCCCATTAGTCCCTATCATCACCCCGTTGAACACCGGCAGGCTCTTAATCTCCACCGTCCCGATCCGCTCATATACCCGATCCGCCTTCCGATCCAGCAGCAGCACGTCCGCCTTACGTCGCTTCCGGTGGCATCGGAGAAGCACGCCGGTGAACGATTCCGTCACGAGCCGCCGCGCGAGCGCCACCGAGTCGTCGCTCAGCTCAATCTTCTTGTACTCGATGCAGTCCTCCAGCACCATGTTGCCGACGTGCGCGACGCCGACGTGGTTGTAGGCGTAGTACCCCGCGTGCTGCACGATGTCACCACGCTCCATGCGCCGGATGCGGAGCTGGACGGTCCACGCCTGGAGAACCAGGATGCGCGGGAGCGACGTAAGCGGGCGGTCGCGGTCGACGAGGCGCAGGTGGATGGCGTCCCAGTCGAGGAACTTATCATCGGGGGTCCAGGCTCCGAGGATGGTGGGCGTGTCGGGATGGGTGAGATCGCAGGTGCTGCCTTGGTAGCTGTGCGTCAGCCCGTCGGAGGGGAGACCGCACTCCCAGCCGACCCACGACCAGCTTGAGAAGTTGGGCCGACGGCGGGATTTGCCTCGGTCGCTCCAGGTTAGGGCGGTCAGGAAGCAATGGATGGGCTGCCACGGGCCGAAGCGGATGTAGGAATCCTCCTTCATCAGAATCGGAATCCCCCAGAAATGCCGAAGCGTTGTCTCTGGTGTCTGTAGGTAGGCGAGCACACCCAGGAATCCGTTGAGCGAGTCGTTGTCATAGGACAGCTTGCGGCGCGAGTACTCGGAGATGTACTTCCAGACATCGAAGAGTACGAGGTTAGCGGTCGAGAGCTGGAAGATCTCTAGATTGGCGTCCATATAGTACATCTGTAGCGAGGGGTCGTGTCAGTCCGCGAGGGTTGGCGGATGCGCTTCGGTGCATTGCATACTGCGGCACTCCCAGTAGACCTGCTCTTCGGTGAAGAAGATTCGGCGTGTTGAGAGCATCGCTTCTTGGTATGCCCAGCCTCGGCTGTCCCATGTCGATTTCCAAATCTTAACCTTTGGGTGCTGCAACGTGGAGAAGAGCGTATGCCGTCCAAGGGCTGCCGTTGGCTGCTCATCTCGCTGGCGTGACTCAGCCCCTGGGAGTCCGAAGTCTGCACCATCGCCAGATGCTCCAAGGAGCGTGGCTTGTGCCTGTTTGTATATGATATCCATCTGGCTGATCTGCGAGTGCTTGGTCTGAGAATCCGTGGGTATGCAGTGCCGGTCCACCCAGAGATATCGATACCCTAGCCTCTTCGTCACATCAATAGCGTCGCGGACGGTCTGGGGTAGACGATTTCGGATCAGCGTTCCATTCTTAACCGCATCGACAGAGGCATTCGGACCCCAGACGTAGCTCAAAGCTATGTACTCCATGTTACGTGTCGCTGTGATGATTCTGTTATCCGAATTGCAATCAATCAGCTGGAATCCCTGCACAGGGTCGCCGGCCGAAATAGAGCAGAGCTGGGTGTGGTGTTTTCGGCAGAAGTTCAACCACATGGATATCTGATCGAAGTCCGCGGTCTGCCGATCTATCAACTTCCCTCTACTTGGCAAAGGAGCGCTGCCAATTGGCTTCTTCCACGAGATATAACCGGTTTTCCTCAGCCCAGGGCCCAGATCCCCCGTGTGGCAACGATCTTTGTCTTCGTCGGTCGTGACCGCGAGTAAAGGCATATCCAGTTCTCTGATGAAGCGGGAATCTACTTTCTTAAATTCCCGATCACAGAGTCGCCGCGTTAGCAATCGCAGGACATAGTAGCCTGGTCCACTTGTGTTTCGCACGGCGGCATATCGGAAGACATTGCAGAGCGGACAGGTCTTACATCAGGTCTTGTAGTCCCCAAGGTTACTGACCAGTACGCCGGAGTGTTCCTTGGGCTTATAGACGTTGGATTCGACGGCGTCCAAGAACGATTCTAGCCGCAGGCCATTACAGAGGCGGCAGAGATTTATGTCCCATCCCCGCGTGCCTTTTGGCCGGGTTGTCCGGGGACGGATCTTGGATGCCCTTTCGGTCGGGTCGCAATTTCACTTCTCGGGCGAATGGAATCGCTAGGGGAGGTGGAGCTCGTTGAACTGACATTGCATTTATGTAGTGATTACCGCATGGCAGATTGAGAGAAGAGGCATTTATGAGCCAGATCCTCTGTACACAGCCCCCGAAAGGCGCATAGCTAAACCAACATTGTGGCTGCAGGCGAAACCGCCCACCAAGCCAGCATGTCTAGCATCCATTTTGGTCACGGGTATATGGAGACTCCAAGCAATCCGGTACAAATGCAGCGAGACTCGAGAAAATAAAAGATAAAGTGAAGGTTATACCATACCTACGTCCTCGCCTATTCGCCGTTTAGCAGGCATGGGTGCTCACCAGCTCAACATAGAAGTCATCTTAATTCTTGCCGCAAGAAAATGTCCGGTTCGGATTGCTTGAGAAGCTCGGAGATGCGTATGAACCGCTGGGCGACATAACCCCATTGGGTCGTCACAGTCTTTAATGATTTGCTCGGCCATGGTGGTCGAAAACGTGTAAATGTGAGGTGGGTGAAGAGGAGATATAGAGAGAGAGAGAGAGAGAGAGAGAGAGAGAGAGAGAGAGAGAGAGAGAGAGAGAGAGAGAGACATACGCCCGTCAGGCCTCTGAAGAGGAGATATTAAGAGGAGAGTATACCGACGTCTGTTACGAAGTATTCCCTCTTCACGTGATACGGCCACGTGGAAATCCTGGTAAGCGCGATTCAGTGAATTATGGATCTTGAAATAGATCCTGAGGTTTTTGATTCTAAATTAATCAATATACGGACATTCTATGCAGATGGAGTTGACTTGACCCCCTAGTGAGAAGACTAACAATTCCTCGAGGCTGCTATGTATATGTTGTCTCATGACGACAATATCAAGACACTGGGAATTCCAATCCCAAAGGGCAAGTATTACCTTGATACAAGAGTGGTCACGGATCTTCCGTACATCCGGTTGGATTCAACGATCATCTCCACGTTCGCCAGTTGAGGTCCCACGTTGGAAAGGGCGGATTATTGTTGACGTCAAAGATCGACTTGTTCCCCTCGTTCGGAAGGTCGAGCGCGAAGGCGAATTTGATCTCCGACGCCGCGTGTTCTTGACCTTGATTCCAGCTCTCCAACATCCATTGATTATCAAACACAATAGTTACAAAATCTTAGCTAATCGCCGTCCTATCACCATCTCAACATCTGAAGGTTCAAGGTACACATGAATGCCAAGGGAGCATCCATCCAACCGCATCACCACTTCGTAATCTCACCATCCGAAGGAGCCTGGTGGAGGCTACTATGCTACAACAGCGGGGCCACCACCTGCGCAAGCGGCCACACCAACGCGTTCCTAACGCACCCCGAACCCAATTTTCCTCGAACCAAACGGCTTCCACGCCGGCTTGCAAACGGCGTTGTGATTTTCAATCGTTGGAACGTCCAGCGGCGAGCGCAGGAATAAGCCAATTACTGGAGACGTCAGTGTGAAAACCCGCGTGGTGGTTCCACCACAGTTAAAGGCACCTGCATATCTGATGCATGCTGGATTCTTGCAGGCAACAGCCACCAGGAGACAATTATTCGGTTCAGACTGCAGAGTGCAGGCAACAGAGACATTTGGAGTCTAGACCAAACCCTGAACAATGAACATAAGGAATTGGGGGTGAACGGGGAGCGTATCGGCAGGAAAAAGCTCCCCAGCTCCGGGCCCCCCTTGTCCGAAGATGCGGTGACGATATGCACAGTTTCGCCAGGCACGCGACAAGGCGGCTAGCATGATGATTGATGATCCATCCTCTGACCTCTCATCCCGACCAATTCCGTGTCGGGCTGGATGTGTTGCCGCGGGATCTCTATGGGATCACAATTTACAAAGAGGGATCGACCAATGATCTCGACGACGGTACTAAGCCGGGGAAGGGAGATACGAAGGATCCTCACTTTCTTATTTCTAGACGACCTCGAGCGTTTGATCATTGATGCAAACGGGTTTGGCGAGTTGCATGACGATAGGAGACCTGTGGGAGGTCTCAGGTCAAAGAGGCGAGAGACCGAGAGGTGAAGGGAGGAGAGTAAAAAAAAGGCATCCGTCAGACCGGTCAGCCTGGACTCTGGGCCCTCAATCGCAAAAATGGAAATGTGGAGCGAGGCCGATCGGGATTTTCGGGATGGGCTGCCATTTGACCAGGGAATCAGCGAACTAATTAACGGTGATTCCTTGCCCAAGTCGACGGATTGAATTGAAATTGATCTGACTTGTTGAGCCGCGTGTAGCTACAGGATGTTTCATCGCATGGTACGGAGGATTACCGTGGTTTGGTCGCTGGGAGACCACAAACAATCTATCTGGATAGGTTTCTGCTGCTCGTATCTAGGATGGGCTGCATGAGATAGATGTATTCCAAAGCATCACCATTCACCCGATGTTGACGAGGTGATGTTGTTGAGGCTTTAGGCTCCCCTGACTCGTCGATTTTCACCGAGCATCGCGGTTGGTATCGCACTACGTAGTAAGCCACACCAACCGGCAACAAACCACGCGAGAGGATATTATTATCCCGGGCATTCAGGCTTCCAATGGAAGGGGGAAACCGGAAAATGCAGCATTTTTTTGGAGCGGCACCAGGATGCACGATGCACGATGAAGGGAATCCTTGCATGACTGACGTTTGTGAATGGCCCATCATTCATCAATCTATCCCTCTAAACCATCACTCCATCAACCCTCCATCATCGGTTCATGTGTCCCTCGTTTCAGCCTTCTGCCTTCAGCTCCTGCTCCGTATTTCCCTCTTCCCTCAAGAACCGAGAATCAACAATCAAGGACCATTGTCGGAACAAACGAAGAATTCCTTGACAAAACTCCCCCAAACTTCCTATCATCACCGTTTGATCTCGTCCATCAGATTATTGCCGCTTGCCGGTGACACCAAGCATTCAAGCATCGGAAAAGTGGATATCGTCGACGAGGCAACAGCAGAGAAAAGAGGGAACCGAAAAGAGGAACCAGAACAGGAGGGCCCAGTCTCTTGTGTCCTTCAACTCCTGGCCATTCGGGAATCGGAGCTCAAGAGGCGAACAAAGTCGACAAGTTTGCCTTCGTTGCTCTTCATCATTCCTCATCTGGTATCCACGACTTGGTGTCTTCCGGTACGTTGCGGGATTGTTCCACGGTTCGGCAGCAGTCTTGTCGACACCTTGCATCACCATTCACATTCATCAAACGCCACCATTGCCCAATTCCCATTCTCTCATTCCTGTGTATCCAAGGAGCCACGGGGATTTGTGCCTTGCTTAAGCCTCAACTACCTATTATTATCAGTAATTCCCTTTCGGCAGCGGTACCATTCACGGAATTTACCAAGCCGTTTACTGTCTACTACGTACGTAGTAAGCTGTAACAAGCTGTCGCAGCAAGGAATAAATTCCAGGATCTAGCATTCCCATTCCATCCAATCCGCAGGCTCCCAACCATTTTAGTTTTCTCGGCCTTTTACTTCTGCCCTGTCGAAATCATCATAGCGGCATCCCCAAATCCACCGCCGCTTGACCGCTTCAAGTTCGTGGGCAAACTTTCCCGTCTTTCCTCTTTTCGCTGTTGGTGCCGTCGTGCGCTCGTGCCGTGGTTCGCCCCGTCAACTTTTCTGGTCGATTTCACCTCCGTCGAACGACCCGATTTTTGGCATTTCTCCTGGAGGCGGCGAATACTTGCGATCACCATCTCAAAACACCACTCCCAAGACCCCAAACCCAAAGCATTATTCCAAGATGCCATACAATACTCGCCGCAAGTCGTTGTCGCTGCCCTCGATGGGAATCCAGATCCCGACATCCAGAGCGCATCGTTCACCGCCGTCCACCATCTCATCCAGCTCCAGCACCACCTCGACCGCCACTCACCACCGTCACCACAACAACACAACAAACACCGCGACCGCACCCGAGCAAACATCACCACCCGCAAAACGACTCAAACGATCGCATATCTCCAGCTCGACATCTCCGCCTCCACCCACATTCCAGCGGCGACCGTCGGTAAAATTCCACGATGAGCGACCATCGGCGCATCGTCCGTCGCAACAGACGCCTCCGCCATCACCCGGGGCGAGCGACGGACTGAAGGTCGATACCGATGGCATCAACGACGACGTGGTCGTCGGCGTGATCGAGCAACTGGAGAAGACGGGCAATCGGCCGCACATGCTGAAGGAGCTTGCTGCCATTCTGCACGGGGTCGTCCCAGTGGTCCAAACGTACGTCAAACTCCCAATCCACCCCTTCAGAGTTCCATTACCCCTATCCGCCGTTCATAAGCTGATCTCTCCCAATCCAGTTCCGCCAATCCCACAGCCGTCATCTCATCCCGTCTCACCACCTACCTCCGCCGCCCCTGGACCACCCTCTCCCCCTGCCCCCTCTCCAAAGAGCTCGTCGACGTCCACCCGCGCAAAGTCTACTTCTTCCTCACCAACCAACCCCGGCAACCCATCCCCACCCTCCCGCCGGCTCTCCTCTCCACCAACCGCATCATCTCCCCCTCCCTCTCCTCCCACCCCGACGAAGAAGACGACGAATCCACCACCGCCTCCGAGGCGCTCCGCCGCCGCCAAATCTCCCCCTCCCCGGAACTCGACCTCAGCTCGCCCGAGATGGAAGACGCGACCCTACATCCTGGCCAGCGCGATGCACCCATGAGCTTCGGGTCGCATGCGCCGTCGAATCCGCGCCTCCACCACAGCCCGACCGGAATGGGCCGGCATCGCGGCGCAAGCCCGCAGGCCGAGGGCGTGGAGCGCGAGTTCGAGCAGATGGTGTCGACGCTGCGCCGGCGCAGCAAGTCGCTCAGCGTCGAGCTATCCCGCGCCTCGAAAGAGCCCCCTATATCCACCACATCCACCACCACCTCCACATCGCCCCCGAACTCCGTCGCCTCCTTTCCCCGCGCAGTCTCCTCTACTTCGACCTCCGCCTCCACCACCACCTCCGCTCACCCCCACATCAAACAAGAAGACCTCCCCGACGCCGACCACCCGACCTCCATCCCGAGCCACCCCGCCGACGTTGGCGCCAACCCCGACGCGATGCGCCTCGACCTCGACGCCGACGAGCTCGCCGCCCGCGAAATCGAGGAATCCGACGCCATCGCCGCGCTGCGTAACTCTGAGGCCGCGGCGGCGCTGTTCGGCGACGGGGCGATTTCGGTACCGGCGGGCGCGGTGGAGGATGTGCCGATGCTGATGGTGGCGGGGGGTTATGAGGGAGAGGTGGAGATGGAGGAAATACGAATGGGAATGGGGCAGGCGGGTGCTGGTACCGAAGTGGGTGGAAAGTTCGGCGAGGGCGCGCGGGTTGAGCTATCGATGGAACGGGAGGTGGAAATGGAGATAGAAACAGGAGGGTTCGAGGGGGAGTGGGAGGAGTTTCGGAGTCCGGAGGCGGTGGAGGTGGAGGAGTTGGAGGAGCTGTTTGGGGACTTCTGAAGGAGTGGTTGTTTTGGTCTTTCCTTTACCATTTCAAGAGATATTATCATATTCATCGTACGGAGCGGGACGGATGGTTGGCGGGGCAGTCTTTGATTTTTTTTCTCTCTCTCTTTTCTTGTCTCCGCGATATCGGGAAGGGAACCATGGCGCAAAAAGTAGGGAGTCCCGTGTCGCCTCCTGCATGTTTCTCTCTTCTCTGCTCACGTTGCGACTTTGCTCTCCCCCCTCACCTCAGCTCCCCCCCGGTCGCTTTCCGCAGTAATATCCAGATCATTCCGATACTCTTTTCTTTGCCTTGCTCTCCTATCTCATCTAGATCTCCGTTTGTCGCGCAAGCGAACCTGGGCTGGAGCGATGGGACGTGGTTTTAGAACCCCCTACCTGTCTGCGTCGCTTCGGATCGGATGGCGATGGCGTGACTTTTATCGCATAGTGCGAGGTGGATTTGGGTTCGAAGCCGGATGGTGGGTTGGGTGCATTAGACTTTGGATGATAGAGACGATACCTTGTTAGATGGAGCAGCGAATGCATCTGTTAAAGCATATCAGCTGGTTGGCTATTATATTACTGTGATGCGTTCCTCGATCTGTATCTGACAATTCTGGCTCCGTTGTTCCATTCTAACATCACACCGTTCCTAATGCTCGCTCGCAACCATCCCATTAATATCGTCTTGCTCCATTTAGATATCCCCTGAATTCCTCTGTCGAAATCGCACTTTGAAGAAACTCGGTGTGTGATTGGTTGCCGGAAAACAAAACCGCGATTGGCGATCTGCAGTCGGACAATCCCAGCCTCCATGATTTCCGGGCACACGACAACGCATGAAGTGAAAACGTAACGTCGCGGACTACGGGATTTTGTGGCTCCTGTGATATTTGTGAGCACTTCGTTCGGTATTAAGATTCATGTCAAGAAAATTTCGTTTGCAGCTCGAGTTTATAGCATCGCGCTTACGATTTTGTGTTCACGTCAAGAGCCGGATATCGCCCAACGTCAGCGGTACTTCACAGCAAGTCGGAGCTGCCAGGCCACTTTTGCGATTCTTAATTTTACGTGACAGCATGACTTCACCGTAGCTATTCTGTAACCCAAGTATCGCTAATATCCAGCCCTCCTTCATTTTGGCATCTCTTCCCAACCCTCACCCACCATGCCCTCTCACGTGGAAGACGAGCGCATCGTCTACGTCCGCCGCTCCGACCACCACCACCGGCACGGCAGCCGGGACGACCGGGACGATCGGGACGACGACCGCAGAGAGACGGTGATTATCAGGCGACGCGACGACGATGACCGCAGAAGAGACGATGAGCGGAGGTCGTCGTCACTGCTGCCGCGGAGGGAGGAAGACGAGGAGCGGAGGGAGGTGCTGGTGAGGAGGGAAGGGGAGGGGAGGCAGAGGCGGAGGGAGAGGAGGCATGGAGCGGGGGGACCGATTAAACGGTTGGTGGTGGCTTGTGATGGTAAGTGGGTTTTGTGAACTTTGAGGATTTCGAGATGGGGTTGCGAGAAGAGCTTGGAACGGTCTGGTGAGCAAGGGGGCTGAGAATGGAGAGATTGTGTTTCTTCATGGTCGGGGTGCGTGATTCGGAGACGAATCCACAGATTCGAGGAATTGAAGCAAGAAAGGAGGCGGTCATGGAGTCCTCATATATCGCATCAAAAAATATTGTTCGCCATCAACTAACAACGATTCCAGGAACATGGGTGAGTCGAGCGAAATGTCCCTATAGGAAATAACCCCAAGGCGCTGAATCATCCAGCTTGACTCCGACAATGGCATGATCAACGGCCAAATCGCCGTCCCTAGCAACGTTACCCGCCTCTCCCGCGCCATCAAATCCGAATCTTTCGACGGCATTCAGCAAGTCGTCTACTACCACGCCGGGGTTGGCACCTCAGGTTCTATCCTCAACCGCATCGCCGTCGGCGCCACCGGCGAGGGTATCGAGTCCGACGTCCGCGAAGGCTACTCGTTCATCTGCAACAACTGGGCACCCGGCGACGAGATCTTCCTAATGGGTTTCTCCCGCGGCGCGTTCACCGCACGCAGCATCGCCGGACTGGTCGGAGAGATCGGTGTGCTGACGAAGAAAGGGCTGCATGAGTTGGTCGAGATCTATCACGACGTCACGCATCGGAGGGATCGGAGATATCGGCCGAGGAATCCGGATCGGCCGTTTCCGAATAAGCCAAGTGCGAGTGATCCGATGTATCGGATCGAGTTGGAGAGGGTGAGTAAACGAGTTTGCGAACGTGGCGGAAGGAACTGACAATCGAAGCGCGGACTCACCACTTTAGATGTCTCTGTCAAGGCGATTGCTGTTTGGGATACGGTCGGTTCACTCGGCGCTCCTCGCGTCCCCATCCTAACGCGCTTGGGGATTCAGACCGAGGAATCCAAAGATATGCAATTCCACGACACCAAGCTTTCTATTGGCGTGGAAAATGCCTTTCAAGCGCTTGCCCTGGATGAGCGACGGGGCATGTTTTCTCCCGCGGTGTGGGAAAAGCCTAGGGGAAACAACACCACGCTTCGCCAGGTCTGGTTTCCCGGCGTCCATTCCAGCGTCGGCGGTGGGCAGGACGATATGAATCTGTCGAATATATCGCTGGCGTGGATGATGGCGCAATTGGAGCCGTTTATAGACATGGATACGGATTACGTGCTTCGACAGGAAGATATGAATATCCGATGGTATAAAGAGGGGAGGATGAGAGTGCGGCCGTGGTCGTTCGGTAAATCCCCCTGATTCGAGCGAGACAACTAGTTCATAGGCTGTTCATCCGGATCTAATCTGTCCTGCTAACAATCCCCCAGGTCATTTCCCCGAATCCATGCGAGGTGTCTATTCCATAGCCGGTGGCACAACCCGTACGCCAGGCCGCTACTACGCCATCGATCCACCCACCGGGGAAGAATCCGACCGCCCGCTCCGCGATACCTGCGAGTACGTCCACCCATCCGTCCGCACACGGATCCGGCTCCGCGGCCCAGGAAGAGATGACCGCGGACCGTACGAACCCGAGGCCTTGGACGACTGGAAACTCATGATCGAGTACCCGCCCGAGGATCCCGAAGGAAGGCACTCGAAGCCCCGAGTCTTCTGGAGAGCCAGGTTTAGAGAGGAGGCGGTTAGCACAAGGGTGCTGCCGGAGGCGCCGCTTTGGGGTGTGGAGAAGCAGTTGTTAGCACTGGATCCGGAGACGGAGGAATATGTGTATCGACCACCACCATCTAGAAGAAGGGATAGGGGATAAAGGGGTAATATGACTACGGCATTGGTCAAAGTGGCCGCAGGATAAAGGTGTTATACCAAGTGCCATACCAGACCTTTTAACAATGATACTATATTTCACTGAACACCACCTCATTCCCCGTCACCTAGTCCATCACAGCAAACTTAAGCTTCCAGTTGTTGGTGTTCGCCATTGATTAAAACTAAATCGAGTATTTTCAGGATGCACGTGACCAAATATGTGACGATTCGCACAGCGGACGACTCACGCCGCACAGGCAGTTGCAATTTATCGGAATGACGATGTGAACTTTTGACTCAGCACTTTTTTGATAGAACCAGTAAACAACCAATTGATACCTCGCCACGAATTCAAGGTCTCTGCGGTGTTTTCCCTTTCCCCAAATCCAAAATAAAGAGATTTCTGCTCTCATCCGTGCGATATGAGCGAGCCCGCGCCGGAGACGGCAACATTGCCCGAGCGGCCGAAGAAAGTGAAGGAGCCTAAGAAGCCGAAACCACCGAAGCAGCCAAAGGCGCCTAAGCCCAAAAATGAACAACAAGGCAAACCGAAGTCTAAAGCGGCAGCTGCCTTTGCACATGATCCGGATTCTATGTTCAAAGTCGGCTTCCTCTCCGATGTCTATGAAGAGAAGCCTGTATCGGACACGGTCCAGAAAATCGTGACACGATTTCCTCCTGAGCCGAATGGATTCCTACACATTGGCCATAGCAAAGCGATCGCGGTGAATTTCGGATTCGCTAGATATCATAAAGGCGATTGCTTCCTTCGCTTTGACGACACCAACCCGCAAGGAGAGGAAGCGAAGTACTTCATCGCGATCGAGGAGATCGTCCGTTGGCTCGGGTTCAGTCCGGTGCGGATCACCAACGCAAGCGATAATTTCGATCGTCTCTACGAGCTTGCTGAGGATCTTATCCAAAGAGATGGCGCTTATGTTTGCCATTGCACGAGTATGAGTAGTGTTCCGTGCAGGTAGATCCCCATGCTGACGTCTATTTAGAGGCCGAAATCAAAGCGCAACGCGGCGAGAGCGCAGAAGGCACGAGGGGACAAGCTCGATATGCGTGTACCCATCGTTCCAGACCGATTGACGAATCCCTTCAGGAGTTCCGGGCAATGCGTGACGGCAAGTACAAGCCGGGCGAAGCAGCCCTTCGCATGAAGCAAGATCTTGAAGACCCCAACCCGCAAATGTGGGATCTATTCGCCTATCGGATATTGGGTGAGGAGGAGTCTCACCATTTCCGAACCGGGGACAAGTGGAAAATCTACCCCACCTATGATTTTGCGCACTGTTTGTGCGATAGTGCCGAGGGCATCACGCATTCACTGTGCACGACCGAGTTTGAATTGTCTCGTGTCTCTTACGAGTGGCTCTGTGATAAACTTGAAATATACAAGCCGATGCAGAGGGAGTAAGTCATATGTGTTCCTTGCTCCTCCCAGCTATTAATTTGATTCAAGGTACGGCCGCCTGAATGTCTCAGGTACAGTCCTCTCCAAGCGTAAAATCGTCCAGCTCGTCAAAGAGGGCCATGTCAGGGACTGGGACGATCCGCGGCTATACACGCTTATTGCGCTGCGTCGCCGTGGTATCCCTCCTCGGGCCATTCTCAATTTTGTCAACGAGTTGGGAGTCACCAAGGCGAAGACGAACATTCAGGTGACGCGTCTGGAGCAGACAGTACGGAGGTACCTCGAAGTGACTGTCCCCCGTCTCATGGTTGTCCTGGAGCCCCTGAAAGTCGTGATCGACGAACTTCCGGATGATCACGTGGAGATGGTCGATCTTCCTTTCGGCAAGGATGAGTCGTTTGGGGTAAGCAATAGTACTTAATGCATGCACCAACGGGAGTTACTGACGGTGGACGATAGACGCACACAGTTCCATTGAGCAAAACGGTTTACATTGAGAGGAGCGATTTCCGGGAAGAGGATTCGCCAGACTACTTCCGCCTCGCGCCTGGGAAATCAGTCGGTCTCTTCAGGGCACCGTACCCGATCATCGCAACCTCCTATGATAAGGACCCTGAAACTGGCGCCGTCATTTGTGTTCATGCAAAGCTCGAGAAACCAGGTGAAGATGGGAAGATAAAGAGGCCCAAAGCGTGAGCAAGCCCCAAGCAATGTGCGCAATCTGGAAGTACACAACTAAAACCAACTCACAGCTTCGTCCACTGGGTTGCGGAAGCACCCGCCCAAGGCAGTCCACTCCGCGCCGAAGTCCGTGTCTCCAACCAGCTCTTCAAGTCCGATGATCCATCTGCGCATCCCCAAGGATTCCTCGCAGACATCAATCCCGACTCAGAAGAGATTTATCCAGATGCGATGGTTGAAACCGGATTTAAGGACATTCGGGCGTCGGCACCATGGCCGAAGGAGGGAGGGGAGAAGGAGCAGACAGGGGATTCGGTTCGCCCTGAGACGGTGAGGTTCCAAGCAATGCGCGTTGGATACTTCACGGTCGATCGTGAAACGACGGATGATAAGCTGATATTGAATCGGATCGTCAGCTTGAAATCGTCAGCTTGAAGGATGGGCAAGGGAAAATGTGATTGCTAGAGGCATAGCTGGCTGGACACACTTATGTCCTTTACGTTCGTGACGAGTTCACTGCAGAAATGCAACTATGAAATGACGGTGGACATTCCTTAAGCCATGAAGGGCTGATGGCTGTTTTTGTGACTAGGTATCCCATGTTCTTTCCTGTGGACTTGTAGTATCACGATAGATAAGACTACGAGTTTGAATGTAGCCAAAGATTCATGGTGTATCATATCCGGTGACCTAATTTTCCTATCCCCGAAATAGTTGTAAATGCGTCGGCAGCTTTGTGTTAATCATGTCCAAGTTTAGATCATCACTCCACCATGGCTAAGTGACAGGGGGCTGGATTTGTATCATGAATCTCGCCCTCCAATGCTTCAGCCAGAGCAGCTCAACTCCTGTGACAAACCACTTTCGCAGCCATGCAATCCCACCAAATTCTCACATCTAATTATCATGATCCGCGCCATCACCTCCTCCCCTCATCGTGATCTCGCATGATGCAAAAATAACCTCCAATTCCACAGTATCCCTTACCATTGTTCTACCTATTCAACATGGCCGACAATACCATTTCTCGGCGTAACTCGCCTCCTCCAGCACCAAGCCAGCTCTGGTCTCTCTCCGAGCCTCCGTTCGAGGGCTTCAAGCCGGTCGATCACGAAGGCTTCAAGCGAAGCACACCGGAAACAGCAATCGTCATTGACAATGGTACGCATATTTAGCATCGCATTATCGCCGCAGTTGCTAACTAAGGACGAAGGATCATATAATGTACGCGCAGGCTGGTCCTTCGACAAGAAACCACGCTTCACTTCCCCTCCGGTCATGGCCCGATACCGAGACCGGAAGATCAACCGAATGTACACGTTCGTGGGATCGGACATATACTCGGACGGCACGGCGCGTGGACAAGCGAAGAACGTGTATGAGCCGGGCAACAATGTTATCAACAACTGGGATGTCATGGAAGGCGTTCTGGATTGCGTGTTTAATAAACTGGGAATCGAGGCGGATCCTTCTGGTGGCATCGGACGGCCGATCCTGATGACTGAGCCCGCAGGCAACATGCCTTACTCGCGCAAGAGTGAGTGAGAACACGCGATTTCTGGCATAACCATACTGACGAGCATTCAAGCTATGACAGAAATCTTATTCGAAGCATATGGCGCGCCGTCCGTTGCATACGGCATCGATTCTCTCTTCTCCTACAAATACAATAACGGACGGACTGGTCTCGTTGTTTCCTCATCATATACCTCTACAAACATTATCCCCGTCGTCAACTCAAAAGCGATGCTCACACAAGCCTCGCGCCTCAACTGGGGCCGCTACCACACCAACGAATGCCTCCTCAAGCTCATGAAGCTCAAATACCCCCCCTTCCCCGGCAAAATTACTGATCCTCAGTCCGACGATCTGGTGCGCGAGCACTCACGAGTCAGCACCAACTTCGATGACGAGATCACCGCGTTCCTCGACTGGACGGGTCTTGAGGACCGGGATCGCATCGTACAACACCCATATACCGAGCAAGTGGTGGTGCAGAAGACCGAAGAGGAGCTCGCGCGCGCCGCAGAGAAGCGCAAAGAGAGTGGTCGACGACTACAGGAGCAGGCGGCGAAGATGCGATTAGAAAAGCTGATCCTCAAGGAGCAAGAGCTCGCGTGGTACAGAAACCTACAGGAGAAGCTCGCCAACGCCACCACAAAGAAAGAAACGAAGCGGCTGTTGGATGACGGTGATTTTAATGATGAAGGCCAGTTGGACAAGCGAGTCCGAGAGCTCGATAAGAACATCCGCAAGGCTAGGAACAAGGATGTTGGCGACGTCGAAGAGGAAGAGGAGATCCCTACATTCCCATTACTGGAGATCGCCGACGATCAGCTTGATGAGGATCAACTCAAGCAGAAGAAGCAGCAGAGATTGCATAAGAACAATTATGACGCTCGGATGCGAGCAAAGGTGGAGAAGGAGAAGGAACGCGCGCGAATCGCCGAAGACGAGCGGATCGACTCCGAAAGGCGAGAAACAGACCTGGAGGGCTGGATCGAAGAGAAACGAGCCGCTCGCGAAGTCCTCGTTGCGAGGGCCCGTGAGCGCGAGCGACTGAAAGCCGAGCTCGGCAACCGCAAGTCAATGGCAAATCAAATGCGCATGAAAACCATTGCGAATCTCGCCTCGGACACCCCGATAGGCAAAAAGCGACGTCGTGGTGGTGGCGCCGACGATGACGATTTCGGTGCCGATGATGCGGATTGGGGCGTTTATCGACAAGTCGCGACCGGCGAGGATGCGTCCGACGACGAAGAGGAGGATCTGGGTGGCACGCTGAAAAAGATCGAGGCGCAACTGCTCGAGCATGATCCGAACTTCACGGAGGAGAGTACGCGGGAGGCGCAGACGGATTGGACGAAGAGCTTGCTGCATGCTTTCTGGAGGGGACCGTGGCCGTTTGATCCCGAGCTCCCGCGCGAGACGCATCAACTCCATCTCAACGTCGAGCGAATCCGCATTCCGGAAGTGGTGTTCCAACCCAACATCGCGGGTGTCGACCAAGCCGGATTACTGGAGGTCATGGGCATGATTCTCAACGAGCGGCTCGCGGATGACCCACACAAGGCGGATATGCTGAAGGACATCTTCCTGACGGGCGGAAATACCATGTTCACCGGCTTCGACGAGCGCGTGCGGAATGAGCTGAGGGCATTGCTCCCTGTCAATGCAGAGTTGAGCGTCCGCAGAGCTGGGGAACCTTGCTTGGATGCCTGGAAGGGTGCGGCACGATGGGCAGGGGAACAGAAAAACAAGAATGCGTTTATGACCAAGGCGGAATGGAGTGAAAAGGGCGGGGATTATCTCAAGGTACTATATTCTCCCCTCTTTTCTTTGACTTCTTTCTCCTCTTTGAGTTGTGCCGGTCTAACAATGTCACAGGAGCATGACAGCGGGAACATCTGGCTCTGAAACTGACTGCGGTGATACCATCAAAATCGATCTCGACACTGGAGAAGCGGTCTCATGTAACGAGGAAGCGGACTTTAGACGTTCCAATATACCACGTACAACCCGTGCGAGCAACTTACTACCGTAGTTGCTACACTTCAAGTCGTGTTGGGCACTCAGGTTGCATCAGCCACAGGCTGCTGCCTCAGTCTTCCGGCAAGGCAAGATATCTCGAAGGCCTGGAATCAAGAGACGACATAACGTCTCATAGACCCTTAAGCCTAGACGATGCCGCCTGTGGGCACTACGTATACCGCATATGTAACACTACAAAGCCAATCTTATTTGTCTAAATGGTGAAAGCCACGTGAGATGCTGCAGCTGGGCCCGCGAATGAGGATTTCGAGTTCTTTCTGCGTCAAGTAAGGTGGACAGCAATCCGTAATCAATGACATCCGATTCGAGGAAGTTGGCTTGACAATGTGAGAAATAGGGCACACCTGGTGCTTGTATGGTTAAGCATTCCGTTGCCCACTACTTTGACGAGACAACAACCGTCTCATTCGTATTCCACTCAAACCCTCTTCGTGCCAAGTCCAGATACTTCGCAAAACACAGAACGACCGCAATCCAGTCGGTATAAATTTACTCCAGTTCTATTCTCCAAAAATTTGTTATAAATGGGACCATGATTCGCATCGCCATCAATTCGACATCGGCAAATGAAGCAAATTGGCCCGTTGTTATCGATAAGCTCCTACCCGCTAAGTCGAACCGCCGTTGGTTCGTCGCGGAGCCAAGCGAGATTAAAATGGCAGCAGACTGCAGAGGACCCATGAACCGTCCCAGCTCCAATATCATGAAACATCCTTTCGTCACGTAGCCTCATGCTTCAGCCAGTGAGCTAGTCAGCACTGCATCCCTACTAAATTCTTCCTTGTTGAACCCTCGTGGGTTCCTGCACCAGTTTTCTTGGTGGCGGAGTGGCGGACGTCAGGTTGGTTGGTGGACAGGGGATGTCCACGATGCAGGGCTACGACTGGGCCGTCAGTAGCCCTATGCGTCGATCGTGATCCTCTCATTCGAGAACGCCGTAGTCTGGGGACTACGGGCGAGGCCTCGAAATTCCGATGAACCGGGATGTGGCAGGAGATGATGTGCGAGGATGACGAGGAAACTGTTAAGTGCGAGCCTTGCATCACTCAGAGTTGCATGGCCCTGGGGCGCGGGACTGGTCGATGTCGGTCGGATTTCAAGCATTTTGGACTTTGTTCTGGCCATCGTTGCCGAAGGCTGTCAGAAGGATGCAGGGTTCGGTAATTACTTATCTTGATTTCCTGGAGGAAGCGTTCTTCGTTCCCTTCTTTTGGACCCTCGGACTTCCTCATGTCTACGCTTCGGTGACCGTCCTATTTTCCTTCTGCATCATTTTCAACTCTTCACCGTACCTTATGTGCCTAAGACCAATGGTACATCTTTTCATTTCTCACTATCCTTAACCACCTGTGGCTGCGCCTCGTTGGCCCTGAAATAGTTTCCAGGCCGTCCGCTCCTTACTCGCTTTGCGAAAAGTGTCATCGGATCACATATCTTCATTTTTCCCTTGCTTCCTTTTGGAGTATCAACGGCCTTTTATTTTATGCCCATAAACGCGACCCGTATTTTATTTGTTTCGCCCACTAGAATCGGAGGGATGCTCCAGTGATCAGCAGAATGGCACGGATGCTGGGACGATCGAAATCCTTCCGACACATCAAAAAGGACATATCACAGCCACTCCTGATTGCATCCGATGCAGTATCCCGAGACGATTTGATAGATGTCCGTAGAGACCTTGCCCCACCTCGAACTCCCTCTCCACTACGGCCGAAAACGTCAAATGGAATCACCAGAAGCAATACGACGGCCTTGTCGGGGTTGAAACCGCCTCCACATTCTCAGAGTAGACCCCTGAAAATCAAGACGGAGAGTCGAGTTTACGATTTCCCGACGCCTGGGACAGGAACCGCCGTTTATAATGTCCCACCACCAAATATGATCGACCTGACTCCCGAGATCGAGCCCCATCCAGGTCGCAAAGTACCGATTGGTGTTGCGCTGGGCAGTCCAACAGATGCTCCGGATTGGAGAAGCGGGATGAAAGAGAATGGTAATCTGGGTATAAACAGGTTGGACCGTCCCCGTTCAATATCAGCCCCATCGCCGTCGCGGGAGTACTTTCCTCAGGATGCATATAACTTCCAAGCGCCAGGAGCGCATGGCAGTTACTCGACAGCTGGCACTCACGACGACGAGCCGGCAATTGGCCACGGCATCAAGACAGTCATTGAGGCGGACCAACCGAAGCCAAAGTTGAGTCGGTGGAAGAGTATAGGAGGGCTATTTGCGAAAAGGCCCAACCATACGCCTAACCATACGCCGCGCACAATGTACATGTTGGATGAACCAGTGGCTCCATCTAAGAAGAGAGCAGTGAATACCCAGATGCCTGGTAAAGGTTTACCGAACGATTCTTTACGAAAGCCAACCGAAACGATGACGCCCAAAGAGCCAAAGTCGCCATGGCGGAGCCGGTCAGTCAAGAGAGGCAAGCCGGGTCCAGCACGGAATCAGACCCACCCGACTCCTACCGACATGTCTTTTTTGACGCAGCCCGCTGGAGTTGATGGCCGGCTCCTAGACGTCTCTATTCCGAAGTGTGAGATGGAACGGTACAGTGTCATGTTTAACCATGTCTTGGGCAAGCCAGCGGCAAACGAAACGGAGCCTCCCCTTCCTGCAAGCAGTTCACTTTTGGCAAGACGGAACCAGGCCAATGTGGAACAGCTGAAGCCCGCCAGCGGTGGAGAGTTGGAGGTAACTTTCATGACAATGGTTGCTCAATCCAGGCTTGACTAACAATCAATTAATTAGCCCATCAATATTTCGCCCAGCGCAGTACGCCCACGCCGTGCTGCCACTTCCCCGTCATCCCAGCCACAAGGCTACACATTGTTCCCTACGACTCCGGGGGACAAAATAAGAGGACCGTCTGGGTTACAGCGCTCAGCTACTACGCCAGCGCCCAGGCCTTCGAAACACCAGGAGAGCGAGATTACAGAAACCCCGATTACCAAATCTAAAGCTCAACCTCGCTCGAAGGTACCTCCACCTAGATTTCCTATGGATGTCCCGGCCAAAGCGTCGCCTCCCACTCCGCAGTTCGCTTTTGATCCTGCAGAAGACATTCTTTGGACACCGCCGGACAGTTTCCTCTCATCGTCAAGACTAGCTACATCCGGTGGCCCACCAGTACCTAGCAGTCCTGCCACTGGCTCGACATATACAGATGCTGAGACAGAGTATGAATACGAATATGTGTTCGAAGGACCAGGTGCTACCGCCGGAGATGCCGAGACATCAAAGGGCGCCATGGACCACACAACGAAACAATGGAAAGACAAAATCGAAGAAGAGGAGCCACAGTGGGAAATGATGACGACGCTAGGGAAGGATATCGCGGTTAGGAAGCCGGACCGCAACGCGCAGATAGTCCCCGTGGTCCCAACACTCCCTGAAGCCGAGACGCACACCGAGACAATCATGGAAGAGGACAGATCGAGCTCGATGTCCAGTCCCACCGAAGCGGATATTTTTCAGGCTCTTTCCACAGCTGCATTGCCCTCGCCGCCACCTTTAGCGGCCCCTGCGCCGCTTAACATTGTCAATAAGACCGTGCCGATCTCGCCAATACACACGAGAGCGCCACCATCTCCTCAGGAACTTCCTACATCTCGATATATGGACTCGATGCGAATATCAAAGGCCCCGTCGCCTCCTCCTGAGGCCGACACGATGTATCGCGCACCTCAACCGCCGCCTACGCGTCTCCCTCCATCTCCTCCACAGGAGACATATCCTCCTGCACCGGCTGTGCTAGCATCTTCCGAGAACCCAGCTGAGGCTGCGAATATGAAATCGGCACCACAGGATGCACATGAAGATTCTCAAACTCGCCCCAACATGCTTCCGGTCCCTCGCGTCATCCGCACTCTTGCCACTGGCACGATGACAGCATCCCCCTCCGGCACTGCACCAAGCGAAAAATCGAAAAAACAGTATGAGCGGGTCAAGAGCATTGTTTTGCCGCTGCAAGGAACCTCCAGGATGTACACCCATGCCACACAATCTCAAGCGCTCAGCTCCAACCCACTAACTACGGAGTCGGTTCAGGCGAGGACCATTCGAGTCGTCTCTCCAGGCTCGCAGCGAAAGGGTTCGGATGGTTTCGTTCAGCCCTCGCTCACTCAGGACGCCACTAGCAAACCAACCATTCATCCTCCAAGGACCAGCAGTCGAATGGCAAAGCCTCTGTCGATGATAAATAAATATATGCAGGACACGCACGAGGATGCCATCTTTGAATCCGACCACGAGCAATCCGCCGACGCCGCGTCCAACGCCTCCTCCGACGAATCCGAAGATTTCATCCTCCCCTTACAAGCCCCCGAACCTGCCCCTGCCACCGTCGGAATTGCTCGTCAGCTAAGCCTTACCCGGGCTCGGAGCACGTCAAGGCGGTATGGGCCAGGCGCACGTTCAAACGCTGCCGGGAACCACGCGAAGAACAATGCGTCTAATACACAGGCGGCAGCAAATCCGGCGAAGATGGTTGCGGGACCGGGGATCGTGAGTGTGCAGATGCGGCAGATTAAGAGGCGGGATCCGGCGAAGGAGAAACCAGAGGAGAGGAGGGGGGAGCATGTGGCGTTGACGCCGACGTTGGTGGATGTGTCAGCGGCGAGGAAGAGCGTCAGAGGAGTTGTAGAAGGAGTAAGTTAGATGCGTGAGGGTTATCTCATTTTCTTGTGAATGGTTGGTTCGGGTCATATTTCGCCGTCAGGGATTTTTCAGCGCGGTGTCTGGCATCGAGACTCCCCGAGCATGGACTCGGCTGGCAGTCAGGAATCGGGGGAATTTGTTGCATTCGATATCCGTCACTGGGATGACGAAGAGAGAATTTAGAAATTCAAATCATTATTCAATGCCTTGTCCGAGATGGCACCAATACCATGCAGTGATACCTAGTTCCCGTTGACCATTCCAAGTCGGGTATATCATGATCATAATGCAGCCCCCATGATGTCCTAAACGCCCTAACCAGTGCCCCCAATTCAGGGCTCAGTCTCGACGGTCTTCCTTATGCTGGATCCTGTAAATCTTGGGTGGCTAGCACAAGTCAGCAATCTACCACATGGAAACCCAGAAACATGAAGCAGGGTTGTAGATTAATCGCCGAACATGCCTTCCAGATGAAAGAGGACATTGCTTTGATAGTTCTTGAACATCTGGGCAACGAGCTCAACATTCATGTTCTGCAGGTTTATCTCTTGGAGAGATTTGTTCAAAGCAAGAACGGCTTCATTTAGCTTCTCCTGTAAGAAATGAGCAATTGGAGTAGGAGCCGGACCAGTTCCAGGCCTACCACATTGGTGATGACACGCGAAAGGAGCAGCGACTGCTGGTGCTCGTGTGGGCTTTCCTGGCCATGCGTTAGTATAATATTTAAAGAGAAATATTGAATATGATCTACCATTCTTAACAGCTTAAGGAAAATAGCGGATTTGACAGCAATGAATAGTTCTGTTGGAGATTATCCGAGACGGAACACCTTTTCGTCCTCCTTTTGTTTATCACCACGACAGCACCTCCTTATCACGTCACGTGACTTCCAGCCTCGGTAAAACATTCCACCGGGCAAATAACGTCGAACATTAGATTTTGTAAGCCAACCATCAAATTGGGAGCTCAAACCCAACAACGGACTTCAAATGTTCAACCGACGAGGGAAATCCTTCATTCCCTCCATCACCTTATCATCCTCCTAATTACGCTATGCTGATGCTTCTTTAATCCCACAATCATCCCAAAACGCCTCTCAACTCTTTACCCACTGAATACGATAACCCTGACAACGAAGACTTCTCGCGAATCAGCTCCGGAAGTCTCGACAGCATGGCTCCCATCACCAAGGAATCCGATGAGACCAACCACCTGGCCCTCCTCGACAAGCTTGACCTCTACTCTGTCGCCAAGCCCTGGCGAAATCCCAACTATAAACCCCACCCGCGCCGTAACAAAACTCTCAAGCAACTGCTCGCCGAAGAAGCACGCAAATATGAGATCCCAACCTCCGTCCTTCCTACCCAGAACAATAGCGGCGTGTCTACCCCCATACCAGGCATGACTCCTAGCGGAGCAACCGGTGCGATGACACCCGTTGGCGGAGCAAGCACCAGCGCCCCTGCGATGAATGGGAACGGAACGGTTGAGAAAGCTGCGCAGAATCTGTCCGGGCTGGCAATCGATGGGCAGGTGCCGCAACGTCCGCGCGTCACTTGGCAGGGCCTTGAGGCGACCCCGAGCTTGCTTCCGAAGAAGAAGTACTGCGATATCACGGGGCTGCCGGCATCGTACACCGATCCGAAGTCCGGGTTGAGGTACCACAATAAGGAGGTGTTTCAGTACGTCAGGACGCTGTCTCAGACTCAGGTGGAGCAATATCTCGAGTTCCGAGGCGCGCACACCGTGTTGAAATGAACGGACTTGGGATATTTTGGATATTCACCTTTGGCAGGGTTCTGCCGGCCAATGAGGGGGAGGTTGGTGCCCAGAGCACTTTGCCTCGTGTGCGAATGGTTAAGATGCATAGCGGAGGATCGAGAAGAAGAAGAACTTGACGAATACCAAACGAAAGTATGGCGCCCTTGGGGAGGGCATTATGCTATGGTTCAGGCGCCCTCTATGGAGGATGAGGTCAAGACGAGAAGATGACGGATGAGCCGTCAAGAAGATACGCGTTACGAGGTGTATGATACCACGATTTGATGCCAGTACCAGGGAATGAATGATGTTCAATCAAATCATGGAATGTGGTTTGATTGGTTCCTATCCCCATCCCGATTCGTCCCAGATCCCTCGTCATCCCTCCTAGATAGTCCCGAACTTCCTTGTGTACCCCCATGACCATGATGTACCCTCGCCCTGACAGCGACTTTCGTCGCAACTGGTGTTCAGTTCCCTTGAACTCCGGTATGTGTCAGCAGGCGAAGAGCAAAGCTATATTGAGATCACGATTAAGCCGGAGCGTCTACAGGACTTCGTCTCGAGAGAGGCTGGTCCATTGAAGGGGTTTGACTTTGATGGTCGCACATTTAAACAAAATACTGCTCACATACCTTGAGTGATGTTCATGATCTCCATCTTTTCGGTTTGGCCTTTCGGCTGCGTCTTCTTGACACCTTTGTTCAAGTTTGGGTTGAGTTCGTTCATGACGTTTTGTCTGTCGCAAGCTCGATATCTTGCCTTGTTGCCTCAGCAGTTGAGGTAGAGGCATCAAACTACTGATGCGACTGATCTTGATCAGACTGCCCCGAGTCACGAAAACCTGGTCTCTTAGCTAACGTAATCCACCACCGAGCTAGCCAAACCACCGAGTTAGCCACTTCAATACCACAATTCCAATCATCACCATCTTTTCGCAATGCCTCGACAACAACAAGTTGAATTACCTTCAAACGAAGCTAGTATCAATTTAGCTAAAATGGCTATCGAACAAGACCAAATTCGATCAAATCGAGCGGCAGCAGCAACCTACAAGGTCAGCAAAGATACGCTCCGTAACCGCCGCAATGGAATACTTCCACGAAGCGATTGCGTTCCGAATTCGAAAAAGCTCTCAAATACAGAAGAGAGGGTGATTATCGACTATTGC